>NW_006921594.1:4298-6047 GCF_000298275.1 Orycteropus afer afer
CACTCCTCGGAAGGAAGATGGGGCAATCTACTTCCGTAGTGATACTGTCTCGGAAACCCAAGGAGGGGTCGCTATGAGTCAGGTCTGACTCGACGGCACATAACAACAACAACAACAACAACAACAACAATATATTCTGAAGGAGTCCTGGTGGCACAATAGTTAAGCATTCAGCTGTTGACCAAAAGGTTGGTGGTTCAAACCCACCAGCAGAGAAAAGACCTGGCAATCTGCTCCCATAAAGATTATAACCTAGGAAATCCTATGGGGCAGTTCTACTTTGTCCTGTGGGGTTGCTATAAGTTGAAATGGACTCAACGACATGCAATAACAACAACAATATATTCTGAAATATGATAAGGATGGCTGTATTAAAATGCATTTCAAAACTTTTGAGTTAGTCACATTTCAAACTTTCATTGATGTTATGTTATGTTTAGACCTTAGGATCTTAAACAGAATTGCTATTAGCTTATCTTCAAATACACAGAAGAAATGACAGTAACTCTGGATTAACCTTGGTTTGCTGATGAAAAATTAAAATAGTGACAGCAAAGCCAGAATGACCCGTCAAAGGTCCCGAGCAGAAAGTTAGTGGTGATGCAAACTGCTTATGACTCCCTGTTCATTGCATGTTGTAAACATTCCTGCCTTTACTTTGAAAAACAAAATCCAAACCAAACTATCCCCTAGAGGCAATTGCATACTAACCTATAGTCAGAACTATAAGATCCAATAAAATCATGCTTATGCTGAAGGGTCGTTTAAGGGACATAACCTGAATTAGAAGAGACATCTTTTAAAGCTTTCTCTAAAATGCTTGATCCATGTGTTTTGGCCCGAGTTCCCCATGTTAGAGCTGTTATCAAGTAATGTCGGCCCTGCCATTGCTACTGTTAACAAATGGATTTGTCACCCAAAAGTTAAGGAAAACCAGATGTTTCCTTTGTTGTTTTGTATTTCAGGGGTAGATCAAGAGCTTATTTAAACAGCACCAAGTGAAACTGAGATTTAGAAATAATCTTATTAATCTTGTCAGTGAGGTCATGTGATTTAGGGCCATTTCAAGATGTAGATGGAATTTCAAATTTGACCATGTACCCCAAAATTAATCAATGTTTTATAAAATCCATATTTTATGGGAATCATGATTTGTATGTAAGCAGTTATAAATCCAGAATAAAATATTTAAACATGTCATATGTTGTAATCCATCAATTAATTTCTTAACCAAATGTCTATTGAGCCCCGAACATGTGCCAGGAAAGTGCTAGTGTTTGGGACTTAGAAGATGAATGAGACATGGTCCTTGCCATTGAGGAGCTCATGATGTAGCATGGAAGACCAACATGTAAATAAGCAGATCGGGTACAATGTTGTAGCCACTGTTGTGGGACTGGGAGAAGGTGAGGAGACAAGGAAGGCACTGCAGGGAGCCCACACAATTGAACCACATCTTAAAGGAGGAACAGGAGTTGTAGTTGACTATATTTACAGGGAAAAGGAGGTGAGGAAATGAATTCTTAGCAGAGGAAATAGGCATGTTGTTGTTGCTAGTTGCTGTCGAGTTGTCTCTGATCCATAGTGACCTTATGCACAGCAGAACGAAACATGGCCTGGTCCTGAGCCAGCTCCATGATTCTTGCTATACTTGAGCCCATCACTGCTGGCACCGTGTCAATCCATCTCACTGAGGGCATTCCTGTCTTTTGCTGACCCTTCACCTTACCAAGCATGACATCCTTCTCC
>NW_006921594.1:7486-13571 GCF_000298275.1 Orycteropus afer afer
ATCTTTCAATATTGCAACTCAAGGCTTAATTTTTTTCCTCAGTTCTTTCAGCTTGAGAAATGCTGAGTGAGTTCTTCTCTTTTGGTTTTCTAACTCCAGGTCTTTGTACATTTCATTATAGTAATTGGCTTTGTCTTTTTGAGCTGCTCTTTGAAATCTTCTGTTCATTTCTTTTGTCTTGTCATTTCTTCCATGAGAGCTTTAACTACTCTTCTCTCAAGGGCAAGTTTCGAGTCTCTTCTGACATCCATTTTGGTCTTTTCTTTATTTCTCATATTTTAATGACCTCTTGCTTTCTTCATGGATGATGCTCTTGATGTCATCCCACAATTCTTCTGGTTTTCGGTCATTGGTGTTCAATGCATCAAATCTATTCTTTAGATGGTCTCTAAATTCAGGAGGGATATATTCAAGGTCATATTTTGTCTCTCATAGACTTGTTTTAATTGTCTTCAACTTCAAGTTAAACTTGCATATGAGCAGTTGATGGTCTGTTCCACAATCAGCCCCTGGCCTGGTTTTGGCTGAAGATATAGAGCTTTTCCATCTCCTCTTGCCACAGATGTAGTCAAGCTGATTCCTGTGTACTCCATCTGGTGAAGTCCACGTGTATAGGCACCATTTGTGTTGTTGAAAAAAGTTATTTGAAATGAATAAGTTGTTGGTCTTGCAAAATTCTGTCATGCGATTTCCAGTATTATTTCTGTCACCAAGGCCAAATTTTCCAACTACCAGAGGTTCTTCTTTGTTTCCAACTTTTGCATTCCAATTACCAGTGATAAGCAACACATCTTGATAGTATGTTCGGTCAATTTGAGACCGCAGAAGTTGGTTGGTGAAAATCTTCAATTTCCTCATCTTTGGCTTTGGTGGTTGGTGTGTAAATTTGAGTAATAGTAGTATTAACTATTATTAATGGCCCCTCATGCTCCCTCCCTTTCCTGGCTCTAGGGGACTTGGAGCCTAGCCTTGCCTCCTGCCCCTTTACCTGGAATTCCTGCTGTTCCTGAGGTCCTTGGCCACATAGAGGAATTAAATAACTATATATTTATGGTTCTGCAAGTCGTTCAGAATAGTAAGGGCTTACTATCACAACCTGAAGGAAGACTTGTAATTCCATACCAAGAAAGAAAAGCTGTATAGTAAGGGATAAGCAGTCAGTAAAATATTTTAAGTAGAATAATCCAAATGTTGCATTTTAGAAAGATCTCACTTGTTCAATGGATGATGTTTTGGAGCAGGGTGAGATTGGAGGCAGGGTGGCAAGAGAGCAGGTTATCCTTTTAATGCAGGGGAGCAGTGGTGAGAGCTGGATATGAGGCTGGGAGGAATGTTTGATACACACGTAGAATGTGAAATCCACAGGACCACTTAGGATAGTAGAAATTGAGCAACACTCTTAAATGCCTAGTGTGGTTGACTAGGTGAATTGAAAAGACATCAGGACTTAATGGGTTTGTTTTTTTGTTTCTTTTTTTTAATGGAAGCCCAGGACACAATGATGAGTTCATTTGGAACATTTTGAGTTTGAGATAGAATATTTACACGTACCTACACAATAAACAGGACATCTGGTGGTGCAGTGGTTAAAGCATTCAACTATTAACTGAAAGTTCAGCAGTTCAAACCCACCAGCTGCTGTGGAGGAGAAAGATGAAGCAGTCTGCTTCTATAAAGATTTACAGCCTTGGAAATCCTATGGGGAACTTTTACTCTGTCCTATAGGGTTGCTATGACTTGGAATCAACTTGATGGCAGATGTTTACACAATAAGCAGTTGGAGGTCTGGAAGGTCCCTAACCCAAAAACCAAACCCAGTGCCATTGAGTTGAGTATAACTGTCAAAGTTTCCAAGACTATAAATCTTTACAGAAGTAAACTGCCACACCTTTCTTCCTTGGAGAGGGTCCCTAGGGGGTGCACATGGTTTGCACTTGACTGCTAACTTAAAGGTTGATGGTTTAAATCCACCCAGCAATACCACAGTAGAAAAGGCCTGGTGATTGGCTCCCATTAAAATTATAGCCAAGAAAACCATTTGGAGTTGTACTCTGTAATATATGGGGTCACCATGAGTTGGAATCAATGTGACATCAACTACCACAACCACCAACACACAATAAGCAGTTAGAGGTCTGGAAGTTAAGTCAAAATGCCAATGTGTCGATATAAACATAGTTCTGTTGTCTACTGGTGGCAAAGTGCCTAAGGCATTTGACTGCTAACCAGAAGGCTGGTGGTTCAAACCCACCAGCCACTCCTCAGAAGGAAGGTTGGGCAATCTACTTCTGTAGTAATACCACCTTGGAAACTGAAGGAGGGGTCGCTGTGAGTCGGATCCGACTCCACAGCACTAAGTTTGGTTTTAGTTTGGTTGTCTACTTGGTGATGTTGTAGTTACGTTTTCCAGAATCCCCTTTTCAATATAGTTCCAGATTGCAGTTGCCAAAAGGAGAGGCAGAGTTATGCTCTGAAGTAAGTTGTGCTCTGAAGATTACCACCTAGAGATGGTAAGAGACAGACAGAGATATGCTGGCTGATTCCAATTTGTCCTCTCTCTTCCCTCCTTACTCAGCCAGGCCGTCCACTGGATATTTGGGTGATAACTCAGAAGTGGTAGCCACGTAGAACTAACAATTTTCCATAGACTTTGTGGTCCACCCCAGCAGCTGGACAGGCTTGCTTCCAGAGTTCTCTGCAAGTTCTGACTCCTTGGTGACATTCCTATGATCCTTCAACTCTATCAGTCAGATCTTTACCTTCCCAACTCTTGCCACAATTGTGTAAACTCTAATTCCTATGATAAACTTGTTATCCCATGTCATTATTCTCTTCCCTGACTGAATCATCACATACAATGAAGGGCATTTTTGAACAGAACCCCTTAAAAACACTGCACTTTACACTAAACAACCCCTTTATCTCTTGAAATGGTTTTCATTTTGAGAGTCTGGTTCTATCTTGACTTCCTGGTAGTGATCAGTAACATAGAATGATGATATTAATGTGTTCAAATAGAAGAAATTGTCAGGGTAATTAGAAGTTTCAAGAAAAGTCAATTTTAGGTTCACATACAAAAGGAAGATGGGGCAATCTGCTTCTGTAAATATTTACCGCGTTGGAATCCCAATAGGGGTTGCTATGAGTTGGAATCGACTTGATGGCAGTGAGTTTATTTTTTTGTTTGTTTGTTGCAGTTGAACAGAATCATCTTCTATCATTGTGTTTGTGTGTGTGTGAACATTTTAATGTAATCTCATGCTTTAGGACTCTTGGGGCCATAGACAGTCTAGGGATGGATGGTCTCAAGTGTCTTTGAGAAAGAGAGCAGAACAAGGGTGGATTGTGCCAGAAAAAGAGGTTTCCCTCCTGCTGCTGAAGGTAGTGATTCTTGGGGTGAAGTGTGTGGGGCTTAGGCTCTTGTTGAAAGGGTAGCTGTAGAACAGAGGTCCTGATGACATTGGGTCAATGTTGTTGTTAGGTGCCGTTGAGTCTGCTCCAACTCATAACAACCTTGTGTACGACAGAATGAAACACTGTGCCAGCCTCATACTCTCTTGCATACTTGAGCCCATCATTGCAGCCACTGTGTCATTCCATCTCATTGAGGGCCTTCCCCTTTTTCATTGAGCCTCCACTTTACCAAGTATGACATCCTTCTCCAGAGAATAGTCCCTTCTGACAAAATGACCAAAGTAGGTGAGACAAACTCTGGCCATTCTTGCCTCCAAGGAGCACTCTGGCTGCACTTCTTCCAGGGCAAATTTGTTAGTTCTTTTGGCAGTCCATGGAACTTTCAGCATTCTTCACCAGCACCACAACTCAAAAGCATCAACTCTTCTTTGGTCTTCCTTGTTCATTGTCCAGCCCTCACATGCATAAGAGGTGATTGAAAACACCATGACTTGGGTTAGGCACCCCTTAGTCTTCAAGGAGACAGATTTGCTCTTTAGCACTTTAAAGAGATCTTTTGCAATGAGGACCCCCTAATAAGCAGGTCAAAGACAGAAGTGATGGGGGACATAATACAGAACTCTAGAATAAGCAATTGGATTGCTTTTCTCAGTCTGCTCCTGTTCTGCGAAGAAGGTGTAGTTTAAGGCTAGTGATGAAAAGGCACTGAGTTGATTCTCAGTACTGGGATATGAGATTTGACCTAGAAAGGTATGTACCCTGGGGAGTTCTTTACTGTTTTTGTTTTACTTTTTGTCTTTCTTCCCATGCCAGCAGAAAACATGGTTCTCTCCCATGCAGAGAAGAGAGTGGTGAGGGAGGCAGTCCTGGAGGCCTTGCCAGAGAAGATGATAGCATTGGCATTGTTTATTTCATCCTGTGCAAATGGCCTACCTTCTTATATGTGCACAGCAATCCCTAACCCATCCTTTAAGACTCCCACCACCTGTCTACTCCGCACCTTATCCTGTCTCACACTCCAAGCAACCTGGGAGGTTGCTTCATGAGTTTTGCCAGGGCACTTCTCACCCCTAATTTAGTGTATCTTACACCTGATTACATTTAGCTGTTTTGTGATAGAACAAATTCAATGGTATTATTATTATTTTGTCTTCTACTTTATGAATCAGAAAGCAGTAAGACAAAGAAAAAAGCTTCATGGCAGGCAGGGGAAGGAAGGACGTCTTATATTTCATTTACAGTGTTGTATTCAGAAGGGACTTCCTTACTGCAAATACAGAATGACCCAGCAGTACATCTGTGAGGTTAGGCAAGACACCAGAATACCCCCCTTTCAATCAGTTTGCCTGAAAATGTTATCTATGTGTGTGCAAAATTTTAAAATTCATAAGCAATCCTGGGAATTGGTCTGTGTACAAACTGCAGTGCAGGTACATCAGGAGCTGAAGGTTGTGCTCCGGGGCAGAACTTGAATCAAAGGCAGAGCTTTCAAGTGCAGGGCCAGTAGCTCTACCCCAGCTTCCAACTGTCTAGTATCCTAACGCAGCCTTGGTTGAATTCTGTTTATGAGCCTGATCACCCCTGACCCTTACTGTGTAATTAATAATCTTGCCTTTTTCATGAGAAGCAAACAGGATTAACAAACTGTGTCCATGTCTATTGTTCTTCAGCAAATCACACTGAGATCTCTGTCTCCTACCCAAAGGAAGAGACACACGTGACTATTACTTTCTCCTCCACCTTTGTTAGAGAGCCAAGAGACTTCCCATGTTTAACATGTTTTGATGACCAGAATTCTTTCCATTGGGTAAATTGGTAGAGTTAAATTTGGTATGTGCAAGATTCTTGTGACTAGACTCTCCTTGTCTAGATAGCATATTTGCTGCTGTTTTCTATTAAATTATAAAGAAGCACCCACTGCTTTATGATTCAAATGAGACAAGAAAGTTGGGATTGGATGTGTCCATAAAACCTGTCACACACAAGGTAAAGTGAGTGACTTGAGGGTACCAGTCAACCTGTCTCACGTGTCTCAGGGAAGAGAGTTGTGCCTGGATGTTACCTAGGGCTTGCAGTAAACACTTGCTGACCATGCCCATGACCTTGACTGTAGGTTGGGAGCATCTCATGGATAGATCAAGGTAGCCAGGCCAGCTAGAGTTCTGGGACTGCCCTGGCAGACCAGACTACACATCAGCCTGAATTTCTCTTGGGGTCCTGGAATTACTTTGTCATTATCATGAAGGGAGTGAAATGAAACCCGATCTAGGAAAGATCTTTTATTTTGGCAAAGTTCTAAACCATGTATCATGGCCTTGGTTTCAGAAGGACAGTGTAATTTCTTTGGAGGAGAGCTAATGTGTGATTACTGCAAAGTCTTTCATGGTTATATGAGACCAAGTTCCATGGGCCTTTTCTGAGGCTTGATCCCTGGACCAAAGTAACTCTATAGAGGCCCACCCACAAAGGCTTGGGTGCAGCATTAGGTCTTAACTTCCAGGATAATGCAAAAAAAAAAAAAAAGATTAGTTGCTTACTCATGATGGGATGTTAGCATACGGGAGGGCTTGTGCTTCCTCACTGATCTGCACTGAACACTTTCCCTTGTTACCCTCCCGAGAGGGACCGGGTCTCCGGGAGCAAGGTAAGCACGGGCGGGCTTGTGCTTACT
>NW_006921594.1:43340-50819 GCF_000298275.1 Orycteropus afer afer
TTCTCCTGGAAGAAGTGCAGCTGGAATGCTCCTTGGAAGAGAGAATGGCCAGACATCGTCTCACCTACTTTGGTCATGTTGTCAGAAGTAATCATTCCCTAGAGAAGGATGTCATGCTTAGTAAAGTGGAGGGTCATTGAAAAAGGGGGAGGCCCTAAACAAGATGGATTGACACAGTGTCTGCAATGATGAGCTCAGGTATACTAGGGATCACGAGACTGGCACAAGACTGAGCAGTGTTTTGTTCTGCTGTACCTCAGGTTGCTATGGGTCAGAGACGACTTGATGGCACCCAACAACAACAATACCCTCTTCTTGGAGATTCATAATGCAATTAACATATGAAAATTGTCAAGATGAGTCATAGAAAGGAAAATATATAAAGAAAGTTTGCATCTCACCAAGTAATTTGATTGCAAAATCACTTTTTTTTGGTAACAATCCTTTAGTGTTTTGTGGAATACATTTTGTTTCTAAGTATTGTATTTACATTACTGTATTATTTTCTTAACTCCTTTGCAAAGATGTTTTTTCTTTGATGTTTTAATTGAGTACTTCTGTTTAGGAGTTTCAACTGCACTATTGTGCTTAAAACGTTAAATCAGAGGTCCAGTTTGACTTTTCAGGGAGAATTAATACCAAGTTATTTTAGCACTTCAAAATAACAGTAAGTCAGAGCATTTGTGATGAACACATAGACCATTGCAATTTTTGCAAACTGATTTTCTGCTACCTCCTCTCCATTTAACCTCTAGCTTAACACTTAGACTTCAGGCCTTTGAACAAACATGTCAATAGCTTTAAATCAAACTACCATGCTAAAATATATTACCGTGTTACAACTATTAGCAGCTATCCATTTAATTGCACCCCATAAAACAAACCAGGAGGTATAACTTTACAAACACAACATCTGAGGTGGTGGGATTAGAGCTAAATAACACATGTAGTTTAACTTCTCAATATAAAGTCATGAAGGGCTGTAATTTTAATTACTGTTGACAGGGGACATCTGCACATTAACATGCATTCCTAATAAAATGTTTTCACTCTTAGAGGGCATAATACAGCTTCAGTTTTATATATAATGTTCACATATATATTTTATTGCGTTGTTGGTGGAACGTTAAGAAATTCAACTAAGAGTATATTGTCTCAGTTTAAGGAAATAATATAAATATTTCACTCCTTAGGATAATTCTGACACAAAATGATTGCTCCATGACTGTTTATTACGTGATTGGAATTACTTTTGTTTCATGGCTCGGTGCTCCTACTCCCAGCAGTTCCAATGGAGTTAATTAAATATGGGATGTGAAACCAGTTACCGTTGAATTAAATGTATTGTTACTTATTTTTCCAGTTGCATAATTATCTGTTTCCAGGGATCTCACATGTTAGGGAAGATATCTCTTGTATGTGCATGAACTTGGATCTGCCACTTATGAGCTGTCTCTGCCACCTAGGAGCTACAGAAACTTGGACAAGCTATTTAACCTTCTCTGTGTCTCTGTTTCCTTATCTGAAAACTGTGGATGCTAATGACGTTGCTGCTGTTAAGTTGACTTAATATATGTAAAGTGTTTAGAAAACATGAAACTGCATGGCACATAGAAGTAGACTTAAGAGTTAGCTATTACTATTATTTGAGTGTACACTGGAGAGACTGTAACTTATTAACAATACACCATGTTTTCTGCCAGAGTCTACAACTGCAGTTTATTAACAACACACCATGTTTTCTGCCAGAGTCTACAACTGCAGTTAAGCACGGGCAGATCTATTAACCTAACTCATAAAAGCAAGTTGTCCAGGTAGATCTTACTCATAGCTGCTTATCTGGAAAGTTTACATAAATAATTGAGTGTTTTCATTTTGGTGGGGAAGGGGAGGCTGTTATTGGGAAGAAGTAATAGAAGTGGAAAGTTTGCGCCTTCTTTGGCCTCCTTCCTTCTTGTGAGTAGGCTACTTTTCTGTTAGTATCAACAGCTCAAGAACCACGTGCTTTCCACCCAAACCTCATTCCCCTAGCTCATTTTCTGACATAGCCCTTTTTCCACATCTCCTTGGCAGCAATTTCCTGATTCCCCCTTACCCCTAGTGGCAGGCAGAATCAACAAGTGGTGGGAGGTAGGTGGGAGTGGTTGTGTAGGGGAGGGCTGTATGAGTGGTATATTATGATAGACAGTGGAGCTTTCCACCCCCACCCCATCCCCATTTAAATCTCTGAATTTATCAAAATGTTTCTTCATATATTTTCATTACAGTCATCAGAAGTATATATATGTTTGCTTATATTTTCAAGGTCACATTTCAAAGAAAATGTGGAGAACTTATACAGAAATTTTACTTACTAAACTTTAGAAGAAATGAATAAAGTTAGACTATGAACCAAAAAAGGAGAGAAGTATCAATGGTAATTTTTTTTTTAAAGTTAGAAAAACTGAATTAAGAAATAAGTTTCAGTGTGTAAATATATAAAAAGAACCATAAAATAATTTTTCACATATATTAAGGGAAATATTCGTTAATTAATTGGGGAAAGACAAGAAGAACTACAAATAGATTCCAACAATAATATGTATTTAGGTAATGAATACTACTAAAATATACACATAGTATATTTTGTATATACTTTAAGTCACTGTTCAAAACACAGTAAAAGTGTAGGGCAGGGCTTTGGATGATAGCTGAAAGGAGTGAAAAGATAAAATGTGCTAATCTTTATCTTTGTTTCCAATTTCTACTCTGAGCCTAGGGAGGAAGTCAGAGTACAGCAGAAAGTGTACGTGTTAAAAGATGAGAAGTAAAACTAGGGTTTGGAGGACTTGACCCTTAATTACTAAATAAAACAAAATGTATTAAGATCTTTAGACTCCTTAGCATTTTAATCAATGACCTAAGTATTACAATGATGTTATTTACCAGTTTTGAGGACAGAGGGTGGGGTGGCTATTGAGTACTAGAGACATATTTTGGAGATGAGGGGGAAAGTATGTATCAGTACACATCAGTGGTTGTGAAGATATACATATGACAACAGTTTAAAAAGTGTTTTTCTGTCAGCACAAGCAACACTGGCCTAGATTTTTATTTTAGCCTTTATAACCATGCAGCTAACTTGAGCACAAGTCTCATTCAAGGTCGTTGGAAACTTTGAACTTGGATTGGCTCCAGAAGAACCTTGGATAACATAGTAATTGTCTCCCTGAGTGCCACAAGTTTAGTAAGATTCAAAACTGGTAAATATTTTTTATAGGAACTCAACTTGCCATTTCCTACCATTGGATTTTTCTAAAATTCACTCTTTGTAAATTGAAACAGCGACTTTACAAAAATGACATGGTACGACGAAGTCTGAGTATGAATTTGCTCTTTTCAACCCGTGAGATGCTAATTTCCATGCCCAAGATAATGTTTCAAAGAGATTTCTTTTCAACATGTTTTCTTAGGAGGGCGCGATTTCAAAGAGGAAAATTAGCGAAGCAAGGTAACTGAGGTACTGCCATCTGGAGTTTTCAATGAGCATTTCTGACTAAGACGTTGGCAAAATTACTCACAAATATTTGCCGAATTGAGAAATAATCTTGTGGCACTTTCTGTTCTTATTTTAAGAATATCAGGCATATAAAGTAGTACAAAGAGGTTTTCAGAGTGCAGCTGAATGAGGTTGGAGCATTCTGCTTTTAAATTATGCTAAATCGACCCATATTGCTTGAAATGTAAAACGACGTACTTTGAAATGGCAAGGGAAACGATTGGCCCCAAAATCTTGTAATTCAGTGAATAAAGGGTTTTTGACATATCCAAATGTGTAAAAATAGATATATTACATAAGGAATTGATTTAATACATATTGTTGGATATTATTAAGAAATTAAACCTGTTGACATTAGCAAAATGAAAACCCTTAGAGGCATAGATTGTGGGACTGAAAGCGGCCTAAGAGACCATCATTTCCAATTGCCTCATTTTCCAAAGGAGAAATCTGAGGACCAGGAAAGCAAAGGGGCTTCTTTGGGGTCATGTTGAAAGTCAGTGGCAGAATTGTGATGGCATTCAGGCCTCCTATCGACCTGACCCTGCTCATTCAATGAGAATGCTTCATACAGTGTTTACAATATGGAGTCTCAGTTATCTTTTGGTCACTTCTACATTTATGCCTATTTTTATGGGTGCACCAATAACCCAGAGTGGTGTGATTTGATCCAGGGCAAACAGATAGATATTAAGGAACAAAACACAGCTTTTACTATTTAATACTTCTCATGTGTAATTGTTAGGTGTGCACATGTGTGTGAGTATATGTACACAATCCCTCATCTATTGTGGTAGTTAAGGTTGTGTGTCAACTTGCCTGGGCCTGGTTTTGAGTGGCTGGGCAGCTGGATGTTGTCAGTTATTCCCCATGATGAATCAACTCCATGGTGCAATCTGCTGTGAGCAGCTGAATAGCTGCCTTGGGGATGTGGTCTGCTTCCACTATATAAGAAGAAGCTTTGAGAAAAGTCTAACTTTTTGGCATGTTTGGACCCTGCATGTTGTTGAGTCTTCATTCAGCAGCCTGCCACATTGTCTGCTGATCTTGGTATTGTTCCTGGACTTGAGCTGGTGGTCTGCCATGTTGTCTGTCACTCTTGGGACTGTGCCATTTTACTTGTCGACCTTGGTTTGTCAGCCTCAGCTGCCAGCAACTGCCTGAGTTAAGAGATGCTTCCAGCTTCCTTGTGCTGGGAGTAAGAGGTGAAGCTAAAGTCTCTTGTCAAGGGGCCTTTCACCCAGCCCCAGAACTGTCACTTGAACTCAGACTTCTAGCCTCCTAAACTGTAAGAGAATAAATTCCTGTTTGTTAAAGCCATCCATTTGTGGTATTTTTATTAGAGCAGCACTAGAGAACCAGAACATCTATGATTCCCAAATGCAAAAGCTCTGAAAACAAGAAGGCTTTTTATTTTTTTTTGGAAATTTGTGACAAACTCCTTTGGCAAAAAAACCTGGACTGAACTGATGGGAGGCTATTTATAGACTTTGTATATTTCGGCAAGTGTAACTGCATACATTTCAGTTTAGAAATAGTGGTATGTCTGGTTGTGGGGTGCTGACCCAGACTCAGTCAGGATGCTACATATCACATGCTGAATATAATTTATTACATTTTTCAAGTCCTGAAAATATTGGAATTCTGACCCCAAGGGCTTTAGATAAGGGACTGTAGACCTGTTATTTGTCCATCATGTAATTTCACTACATTAGGTTAGACAGTTCTGTGACTCAGAAGACCCTTCACATATTTGATTTCCTTTGGTTCAAAATATGTGAAGCAAAGGGAATTAAATGAGATAAGCAAATTGCTGTTTATGTAAGAGTAAATATATAAAATAAAATGTTCAGTTTAGCCAGTAGTCTTTGTGCTTAGGAAGCCAAGGGTAAATTTGATGTTCATTTGTGGCAACCATTTCATATGAAGAGTTTAATGAAATCATCTGTCTCCTTTTATTTCCCTCCTCCCTTTTGGTGACATTTATTTTATAGCATTCTTTTGTATTTTGTGTATGTTTTTCGACTCTGCCCTTGTTAGCTGCTATGGAGTTGCGCTTGACTTATAATGAAACCGTACCTAGTCCTGCGCCATTCCTGTGATGGGTTTCAGATTGGTCAGTTGCGATTCGTAGGGTTTTCATCAGTTAATTTTCAGAAGTAGATTTCCAGGCCTTTCTTCTCATCTGTCATAGTCTGGAAGCGCTGCTAAAACTTGTACAGTCTCAGAGCAACACGCAAGCCCCTGCTGGCAGATGAACAGTGACTACTTATGAGATGCACCGGCTGGGAATCGAACCTGCATCTCCTCATGGAAGGGGAGAATTCTCCCATTGAACCACATCTGCTCCCATTTCTAAGCTGCATCAATTTCTTTTAGGGGAATGAATTAAAGCTCTACTTATGTCCCACAGTAATTCTGTGTTCTATTATTTGCTTGGTAGTACAAATGAGGAAGAATCAGTCAACTAAAGTTTACAGTTTAGAATGTGTATGCTGAGTAGATTAGAGTTTAAATAGATTTGACCAGCCCTGACATGATATAGTCTTCTTTTTTATTACAACTCTTGTGGTTAAATATTCAGCTGCTAACCTAAAGATCAGTGGTTCTAATCCACCAGCTGTTCGGCGTGAGAAAGATGCGGCAGTCTGTTTCTATAAAGATTTATAGCTGTGGACAGCAGTGGGTTTCACTTTGTGTGTTTAACCAAAGTTTAGGTAAGTGCAGTGTCCTGTTAATCTGTGCTCAGCCTAAACAACATCAGCTGTAGGGCCCCATGGCACTGGATCTAGTCCCAGCTGGAGAGGAAGGGGTAATCAGTCATTAGGGCAAACTGACAACAGGGCCAGCCCTTTCCTTGTTCACAGGAAACGTTTGACCTGTCACACATAGTGGATAAATACACACACACGTATAGTCCAGGTGAGTGAGAGATGAATATACTGGATTTTTCCTTGGCTCTCTTCAGGATCCAAAAATTAAAATTTATAGATAAGAGTCATACTTTTTGGTGTACATTACTTGCATCATCATTTTGGCTATGTTCCTAGTAACATAAACTCAATTTTTAGACAATCAAGTTAAATGTAAAACAAATCTACGTCAATCTCATGGGGGCGGGGGGAGAGTATTCCCTCCTTTTGTCAACAGTCCCTTCAATATGGTAGTTGCTTGGATTGCATTATTTAAAGGGGCCTATGTGGCCTGATCCAACACTCTCCCTTCACCTCTGGGTCAAACAGGAAGAAAATAGTAGGAGATAATGGAAAGATACAGGATCAGAAATAAGGCCCCTATTGCACAGTGCCCTGGCAGTGTGACCTCAAGCCATTGGCCTCTCTGGGCCCTTTCTGGGGGCGGCAGTAGTTCAGTATAGAATTTTTGCCTTCCATGTGGGAGACCTGGGTTTGATTTCTGACCAGAGTGCCTCAAGCTTAGCCACTGCTTGTTGGTCACTAAGGGCTTACGTGTTGCTATGACGCTGACCAGGTTTAGGTAGAACTTCTTAAAATAGGTTAGGAAGAAAGGCCTGACAATCTACTCCAGGAAATCAGCCAGTGAACACTGTCTGGAGCACAGTGGTAAGTGATCGTGGAAGTGATGCAGGAGTGGGCAGCATTTTGTTGTGTTGTGCATGGGGTCAGTGTGAGCGGAGGGAGGGAGACTGACAGCACCTTACAACAACAAAGCCTTTGTCAGGTCTAACATGCTAAGATACTGGTTCTGAGAGGTGACCTTCATATACTCAAAATCTGTATTGGATCTTCACTGGAAGGATACCTCTAAGGTAGCAAATTCATCCCAGGATGAGGCAGCTTTTCTCTGCCAGAGGAGAGCATGTAAGCACGGGACTCTGACATGGCGGAGGGGAAGGAAGAGATCTGCTGATGTGCTCAGCTCAGGAGGGCTTCTCCTTTCCCTAAGTGTGCACGTTGTTCTCT
>NW_006921594.1:51569-53008 GCF_000298275.1 Orycteropus afer afer
TCTAATCATTAGAACCATATGAAGGAGGGACTGTTATTCCCATTTTACCGATGAAGAGACTGAGGGTTAGGAAACATGAACAATGGCCAGTGTTGCACAGTGAATAAATGTGTGGGGTGAAGATTGAACCTAAATAATGTATGTCTATCACGTTGCCTTTCTCTCTCTGCTTTGTTTTCAGAGTATCTGAAGCAGGGTGTGGAGTCCATCTCCTCCTCTCCTCTTAATCCATTCACCTTTGTTCTCTCTCTTTCTTCCCTCACCCTTCCTCCCTCTTTGTTCACTAACAGCATCATCATAGACAGAGTTGACTGTGTTGTTGCACCGTAGCAAGTTCTCACATTTATTGGAGAAGGTAATTATAGGAAGTCTTCTTTCCTGGCCATTCGTAGAGAATATGTCCAGTTATTCCTCTGGAAAGTGTAAAATTGGGATGTAAAAAGGTTGCTGAAGTCAATTAATAGAAAGTTTATCCTCCATGAACTACCCTCCACTGCACCCTAATAAAAATGTTCTGTATCATTATTATGCAAAAAGAAAAATGAAGAGCTACAGACCAAGGCTGGCTATAATTGGAACAATTAAAATATTGTTAACTCATGCTCCTATGAGACAAATTGAGATTTATGCTGTCGTTTATATAAATAAGGGGATATGATGAGTAATTTTCTTCTCTCCATCAGCGGATGAAGATAAAGGCCTTCTTCCTTTCCTCTGATTGCAGAGACCCCCCTCTTTTGGTTGGTTTCAAAATGAAGTGGTTAGTCTCAAGTTCCCATCTTACTTACAGAGAGGATGTCCTCCTATGGAAGCCTCTAAAAGCTCCCCGGCTTCATAACTGTATCTTGGTCAGCTCTAGGCATTCTACCTGTGAAGAAGGATGTTGCAGCCCCTCTGGAAACAGGCTGTTAAACTAGGGGCAGTTGGACAGCCAGGCCAGACACTGGAGGACACAACTGACCACAGAACACTAGATGAGCTATGTAGCCACAAATCTGTCCGAGGTGATATCGCAGTGGCTTCATCTCTTGCCAGGCCTCCCTGCCACTGGTGCTGGTTCACCTCTTTCCCAGAAGTGCTGTGATTCTTCCAGGGGTTGAGAGGGAAAGTTCCCACTTTCCCCTCCTTCCTTTGCTCCCTCCTCTGAACCCTCTTACAGAGCCACTTTGGGGCACAAGCCTGCTCCCAGGAGGGCAGAGCTAGACCGTCTGCTCCAGTCCCATCACAAATCCAGAACCATCATTCTGTTTGGCTCCTTGATTCAGCACTGGGCCAGCTCACTGGGCTGGGCTTTCCTCCACCTCCAAAGGGGCTTTATTTGAGGGATCTTTTGTGTTTTCCTGTTTCTGAGATGTGGCTTAAGCCATATTGGTCTGTCTCGGCCTATTTCAATAATTCTAAATCTTAGGAAAGGGGATTCAGCATTGAACACTCCTGTC
>NW_006921594.1:53243-54901 GCF_000298275.1 Orycteropus afer afer
GTAGACAAGAACAGGACCCATTCCTCATGGAAATCTCTCTCTACACCTTTCTCCACTAGCACTTCTAAACTGGCTGCAGGCCAGTGTGGGACCTGTTCTCCAAACAGTAGCTTCCTGTAGACTATACCCAGGTAAGTGGCCCACTGACCACAGAGTCCCGTTCTCCCATTCCTATCTAGGTGTTTCTACAGCAAATTCCTTTGCACCGAGATTTTAGCATAGAGAAGTTATGACAAAGAGTGTAGATTAACTCACCCAGTATCCATTGTCAACCACTACCTCCCATACCTTCCTATGCTATGGGTGTTGAAAAAGTAAATTCTCAGTCTTCTAGTTACTGGGTTAGGGTGGCCAAATATCAAGAGTTCTGGCCAAAAATATACAGCAGAAATTAAAATGATTTCTTATCTTTCCTTTTTGAGCAAAAATACAAAAGCCGTAAGAGCAGGTTTTTGACTTCTTTACCCTTAACCCTCTGTGGAGCATGGACACACTGCAGCTGCATCCCACAGATAGGAGAGCAGAAAGACCAAAGGAGTCTGGATATTTTAAGGCTAAGGGCTGCTACATCAGTCCTCAGCTTCTAACTCAAGGCTAATTGTTTTATGAGAAAAAGAAACTGTTTAAACCACTGTAGTAGGACTTTCAAGGAGACCTATCAGTGCGGTGGTCAAGTGTTTGGCTGCTAACCGAAAAGTTGGTAGTTTGAACCCACCGGATGCTCTGTGGGAGAGAGGTGTGGCCATCTACTTCGGTAAAGATTTACGCCTTTGGGGCAGAAACCCTATGGGGTTTCTCTATGAGTTAGAGTTGCCTCAATGGCAATGTGGTTTTGGTTAGTAGGACTTTCTCTTACTTGCAGCCAAATGATTTTCTGGCAGATACAATGTGTCAGGACATGTGTGCCTGCCTGACCCACTCACTTTTTCTTTCATCTCCCTTTCTATACTTCATAGGACTAGAAGCAGAGGAATTATAATTCTTCCTGTGGTAATAGTTTGGATTACTGTGCAGCAAGTTTTACTTCCCTCCTTCTCCACTGGAGCATAGTGTACTTCCCTTTCCCATTGATATAGGGCATGGCCTTATAGGATTTGATTTGTCCATAGAATATTAGTGGACATCACATGGCAGAAGCTTTAAATATGCAGTATGGCTGGCCTCTTGCATTCTGGTGGTCTGGCACGAGAACACACCACTCAGAGCTGCAGCCGCATTAGCCTTCACCCCAGAATGGGCAGATGTGAGCAAACCTGAGTGAACCTGCAGTCTGGGCCACAGTCCAGCTGGACCTTAGCCTGAAGCCCAGTCACCCAGCTGAGCTGGGGCCAGGTCAGCCAAAGCCACAGTTGAGCAGCCCTGAGTGGATGAAAGTAAATTCTTACTCTTGCACACTACTAAAATTTGAGGTGATTTGTTATTCAGCATTAATGTGGCAATAGCAACTAACACACCTTATAGTAGGGACTTTCCTTAAGACATATCTTGAATTCTGTACCTATGGCTGAGTCAAAGTGAGGTACCAGAAAACAAAATCTAGCTCTTGATATATAAATAGATGATTAAGTTTATATATAAGGAAGGTTGGGCAATCCTACTTCCGTAGTGATACTGCCTCGGAAACCCAAGGAGGGGTCGCTATGAGTCGGGGCCGACTC
>NW_006921594.1:55146-55623 GCF_000298275.1 Orycteropus afer afer
TGAAAAAAGCTCAACCCTTTCAGCTATGCTAGGCTACAATACTCAGTCTTACTAGAAACTGAAATATTTTATTTTGGTAGTCACTAGCTAAACATTGATTCTCCTCTCTCTCTTTTCATTTTTGCTAAATAATTCTAATCTACCCCTAAGGCAAATGGATACTTTTGGCCAATCCAGGGGAAGGTCAATTAAAATGAAACGCAAAAGAAAAAGCACATAAATATATTTCAGAAAAACTGTGTGTTACAATTTCTGTTTTTGCGGGTCTTTGCTTTCTTCACATTCCAGTGAAAAACCTCCCAAGGCAGGGGCCAGAAAACTATGGCCTACAGGTCAAATCTGACCATCTGTTTTTTATGGTCTGTGACCTATCAATGATTTTTACAGATGAATATTTGTAATCAGTTTGATGATGGAGAACACTAACTTTGAATTCCATTTAAGTGTACCATTATCCCCTGTGGTAGTTCAACTTGT
>NW_006921594.1:56719-62047 GCF_000298275.1 Orycteropus afer afer
TTCTGGTAACAGCTTTCTTCTGGAAAACCTGAGCAGGACTGTATAGGTTGATGCTCACACTGTTGTGCTGAGGTGGTGAATACATGCCCAGGCTAAACCTTAGAAATAAACTTGAAAGGGCCTAGTGAGGTAAGATTTGTATGGCTTAAGTAGGAATTATTTAAAGAGCACTTGAACTAATTTACAATTGGAATTACTCTCTTTTACTTATATTTCCCACCATCTCAACATATAACTTTGGACAAGCTTTTGGTGGCTGTGGTTTATCGAATTACTGTTAATATTTTTTCACTTCACTTAGCTGTAACAATTACTGTTGTAGTTGTGTACAATCGAGTTGGGCCCGACTCATAACGACCCATCCTTGGGTTTCCGAGGCAATATCACTACGGAAGTAGATTGCCCAACCTTCCTTCCGAGGAGTGGCTGGTGGGTTTGAACCGCTAGTCTTCTGGTTAGCAGTTAAGTGCCTTAGGCACTAAGCTACCAGAGCTCCTCAATTACTAGGTGTGCTTTATTTAATTTTGTTTTAATTACTCCTATTTCCTCTTAGTGCTTCATACAGTGAGATGTGTTTTGCTTCTACTTTTCATGTCATACATCTGAACCACTTAAAATATACATTGGTCTTTATGTGTTGAAAGTAAATTTCTATTTATCCCTTTTAAATATCATTATAGTTATTTCAAGGAGCCGTGGTAACACAGTGGTTAAGTAGTAGGCTATGTCTTGGTTCTCTAGTGCTACTATAACACAAATACCACAAGTGGATGGCTTAACAAATAGAAATTTACTCTCTTACAGTTTAGGAGGCTAGAAGTATGAATTCAGAGTGCTGGCTGTAGGGGCTGGGTGAAGGTCCCTTGACCTTGGGCTTCAGCTCAACCTTTTGTTCCAGGCCCACTTGAGCTGGAGGCTTCTTCTAACTTACACAGCTACTGGCTGCTGAGGCTAACAAACCCAAGGTCAGCAGGTAAAATGGCACAATTCTAATATCAGCAGACAGCATAGTAGGCCACTGGTTCAAGTCCAGGGATAGTCTCAAGGTTGGCAGGCAACATGGCCCGAAATGTGCCAAAAAGCTGGAGACCTTATCCAAAAGTTCTCCATATATGCTGGAAGAAGGCCACACCCTGAAGGTAACTCCCCTTCAAGTGCTTAGTTGCTCATAGCAGAGCCCACCATGGAGGTGATTACAGTCTCATCATGGAGAATAACTACATCCAGCTGCCAAACCACTCAAAACCACAGACCAGCAAAGTTGACACAAAACCTTAACTACTACAGACTGCTAACTGCAAGGTCAGTGGTTTGAATCCATGGGAGAAAGATGTGGCAGTCTGCTTTGGTAAAGATTATAGCCTTGGAAATCCTATGCGGCAGTTCTGCTCTGTCCAATATGGTCATTATGAGTCAGAATCAACTTGATGGCAATGAGGGTTTGTTTTTTTTAAAATGTTGTTAGGTGCCATCCAGTTGGACTCATAGCAACCCTATATACAAAGGACAAAATACTGCCTGGTCCTGCTAGGTCCTCAGAGCAGAGATTATGCTTTACACTTGCTCATCCCATCCACGGCGCCTCTTCCAGGGACCTGTGTGTGATGGCTGCTGCCAAGTAATGTCTCCTGAGGCAAAAATATCTTGAGATGTAATACCACCTCCAGCAGTTGGAGCAACTTTCAGATTGAGAATGATATTATCTGTGGCTATTGTTGTTGTTGTTAGGTGCCATCGAGTCAGCTCTGACTCATAGAGACCCTGTGTAAAACAGAACAAAACACTGCCTGCTTCTGCTCCATCTTCACAATCTTCGCTATGCTTGAGCCCATTGTTGCAGCCACTGCGTCAATCCATCTCCGGGAGGGTCTTCCCCTTTTTCACTGACCCCCTACTTTACCAAAGTCCCTTCTCCAGGGACTGGTCCCTTCTGACAACATGAGCAAAGTATGTAAGACAAAATCTGGCCATTCTTGCTTCCAAGTAGCATTCCAGTTGTACTTCTTCCAAGACAGATTTGTTCATTCTTCTGGCAGTCCATGGCATTTTCAGTATTCTTCACCAAGTTCACAATTGAAATACATCAATTGTTCTTCAGCCTTCCTCATTTATTTTCCAGCTTTCACATGCATATGAAGCTATTGAAAATACCATGGCTTGGGTCAGGTGCACCTTAGTCTTCAAAGTGGCATTTTTGCTCTTAACACTTTTAAGAAGTCTTTCACAGCAGATTTGCCCAGTACAATATATCATTTGATTTCTTGACTGCTGCTTTCATGGGTGTTCATTGTGGATCCAAATAAAATGTAATCCCTGACAACCTCGATCTTTTTACCATTTATCATGATATTGCTTATTGATCCAATTGTGAGAATTTTTGTTTTCTTCATGTTGAGGTATAATCCATACTGAAGGCTATAGTGTTTTATCTTCATCAGTAAGTTCTTCAAGTCTTCTTCACTTTCAGCAAGCAATGTTGTGCAATCTGCATATTGCTCGTGGTTCCTTCAATCCTAATGCCATGATCTTTGTTATATAGTCCAGCTTTTTGAATTAGTTGGTCCACATACAGATTAAATAATGTAGTGAAAGGACACAACCCTGATGTAAACCTTTTTCTGGTTTCAAATCATTCAGTATCTCCTTGTTCTGTTTGAACAACTGCCTCTCAGTCTATGTACAGGTTTCTCATGAGCACAATTAACTGTTCTGGAATTCCCATTTTGTCGAGAAGACAAAGTAAATTATTACTTATTTACAAAGTAAATTATGAAATATGCAAAGACTTGAAATTAGAAAAGCAAAAGGGAAAAACATGCTTGGCATTTCTCAAGCTGAAAGAACTGAAGAAAAAATTCAAGCTTTGAGTTGCAATCTTGAGGGATTCTAGGAACAGAATATTGACTGATGCAGGAAGCATCAAAAGAAGATGGTGGGAATACAGAGTCACTGTACCAAAAATAATTGATTGATGTTCAGCCATTTCAGGAGGAAGCATATGATTGAGAATTGATGGGTTTGAAGGAAGAAGTCCAAACTGCAGTGAAGGCATTGGCAAAAAACAAGCCTCCAGGAATCGACAGAATACCCACTGAGCGGTATCAACAAATGGATGCAGCTCTGGAGGCGCTCACTCATTTATGCCAGGGAATTTGGAAGACCTGGCCAACCTTTTGACTGGAAGAGATCCATGTTTGTACCCATCCCAAAGAAGGGTGGTCCAACAGAATGCAGAAATTATTGAACAATGTCATTAATATCACACACAAGTAAAATTTGCTGAAGATAATTAAAAAATGGTTGCAGCCATATCTTAACAGGGAACTACCAGAAAATCAAGCCAGATTCAGAAGAGGACATGGAATAGGATATCATTGCTGATGTCAGATGGATCTTGTATGAAAGATAAACATACCAGAAATATGCTTACCTGTGGTTTTCTTTTGTTTTGTTTTTAATTTTTCTTGTGATTTGGGTGAAAGTTTACAGAGCAAATTCATTTTCCATATAGCAGTTCATATACACTTTGTCTCATGACATTGACTGCAGTTTACCTGTGTTTTATTGTTTTTTTTAAAAAATAGTTATTCAGTGAACCTAGGTGGTTCAATGGTTAAGTGCTCAGTTGCCAACCAAAATGTTGGCAGTAGGAACCTGTCAGCAGCTCTGGTGATCTACTTCCTTAAGGATTATGGCCTAGGAAGCTCTATGGGGCAGTTCTCTATCACACTGGATTACTATGAGTCAGAACTGACTTGACAGCATAACAACAACAATCACGTAATTATTCATGGTTGATATTACATAGCTTGGTTGCATTTATCTGGTGCATGGATAATATAGAATTACCTTCACATTCAGGTTTTTAAGTTTTTTATTTAATAAATATATTTAAAAATTGTATTTAGTTTTCTTCTGGGATCTTTAAAAACCTCTATGGCTGTGTTACTTAACATCTGCTGGATAATAATACTACTTACCATAATGACCTCTCAGTCACGCCAGATTTGCCCAGTGCAGTAAAGGAGGTTCTCTAACAGTGAGGCAGAGAAATTTCTGTGAGAGGAGAAAGTCTGTGGATAAAGTCATCCGACCTGCCCTGACATTTCCCAGGAGCCCTGAAATGTTCTGGGCTCTCAGCTTACTGAGAGTGCAGTTTTGATCTGAGGGGAAAAATTGATTTAACTCCTTCATTTACATTTTTATGATTGTGTCTTTAGAGCTTATTGCCTTAATAATACTTCCCATATGCCTATTGTTTTTCAGAGCCAGCGCTCAATGCTTGTATTCTGTAATCAAATTTTCTCTTTAAGATGCCTGTCATTTTTCATGGACTTCTGGAGCTTCTGCATTAGGAAAGCTTACATATGTGAAGAGTTTAGCACAGCGCGTGACACATAGTAAGTGCTCAGTAAATGGTAGCTGTTATGATTTGATTAGATTTTACTTAAAATCCCTCGGTACAGAAAGCCACTGAAACTATTTTTCCATTGAAATACAAAAGACTAATTATAAGCCTTAAGATCTGTGGCTGGTCAAGTGTCTTATTGCTCAAAACATTTAATTGGACAATCCATTAACATCACTCTAAGGATGAAAGAGAAAATTGTTATGATCACTGTTTTATAAGCCCGTTGTAGAGATATTCTTGCCCTGTTGTTGTTGTTGTTATGTACCGTTGAGTCTCCCCCGATTCATAGTGACCCCTCCTTGGGTTTCTGATGCAGTATCACTATGGAAGTAGATTGCCCCATCTTCCTTCCAAGGAGTGGCTGGTGGGTTTGAACCACCAGCCTTCTGGTTAGCAGTCATATGCCTTAGGCACTACACCACCAGAGCTCCCCATTCTTGCCTTGGTCTGTTCTATTATGAAATAGGTTAATTCTCAATTTTTTAAGAAATCTTGATGAGAATACCTCTTTCTAAATCCCAGTGATTAGCTGAAGTGATAATATGTATTTATGCTGCATGTGTAAGTATTAATTTTGGGGATCTTTAGAGTGGCCCTGAAGGCTACATAGGTGGGGCCAGAAGGAGGTTCATGCTCTTTGCATCTGAGGGAAACTTTCCCCAGATATTTGTCTACTGTTGTGAAGTCAGCACTGCAATCCCAAGAACCCTGAGACTCCATTTACTTCTATAACCATGAGTCCTCACAACTTATCATCAATGTCTTGGACTGTAATCATAATTTTAAAAAGTTACCCTGATTATTAAAACTATTCCATTAATGACATTACAATGTCAAATAGTGTATTAGTTCATGTTGTTGTTGTTATGTGCCGTCGAGTCGGACCCGACTCATAGCGACCCCTCCTTGGGTTTCCA
>NW_006921594.1:62262-63801 GCF_000298275.1 Orycteropus afer afer
CACTCCTCAGAAGGAAGGTGGGGCAATCTACTTCTGTAGTGATACTGCCTCAGAAACCCAAGGAGGGGTCACTGTGAGTTGGATCCGACTCGATGGCAGTGAGTTTTTTTTTTTTTAATCCTTATTATTTTTCATACTCTTTCTTTGCATCTCAGCAGATCAAATCCAAAGAATACTTGCTAAATTCATCCATTAAATAAACAGAGGTAAATACTTACCTTTCCTGCTTATCTTACAAATGAGATGTGTCCAGGAAATATCTAGTGTACAGCCAGGGCGTTCTTTGGCAAAGACATTTTCAACAGGATCAGTCTTGTCTAAGTCCACAACAAAGCTATGTCTTTACCAATCCAAACAACTTAAGTGAAGATCAAAAAAATATTAATTGACCATAAACACCCTCAGAGAAGCTTTATTGGAAATTCCCTTCGAGATAAAAATTTTACTAGCTCTGAAATGCTCCTGTTGAGTGAAAAAATGATTCTCTGGCCATCCCTGCTTCCAAGGAGCATTCTGGCTGTACTTCTTCCAAGACAGATTTGTTTATTCTTCTGGTAGTCCTTGGTATGTACAATGTTCTTCACGAGCACCATGATTCAAAAGCATCAATTGTTCTTTGGCTTTTCTTATTCATTGTCCAGACTTCACATGCATAAGACATAAATGAAAATACCATGACTTGGGTAAAGTGCACCTTAGTCCTCAAAGTGGCATCTTTCCTTTTTAACACTTTGTTGTTATTGTTGTTGTTGGGTGCCATCGAGTCATCTCCAAATCATAGTGACCCTATGTACAACAAAACAAAACACTGCCCGGTCTTGTGCCAGACTCACAATCCTTGCTAAACCTGAGCCCATCATTGCAGCCACTGTGCTAGCCCATCCTGTTAAGGGCCTTCCCTTTTTTTGTTGACCCTCCACTTTACCAAGCATGATATCCTTCTCCGGAGAATGGTCCCTTCTGACATGACCAAAGTAGGTGAGACAAAGTCTGGACATTCTCTCTTCCAAGGGGCATTCTGGCTGCACTTTTCCCAGGACATTTGTTGGTTCTTTTAGCAGTCCATGGTACTTTCAGTATTCTTCACCAATACCACAACACAAAAACATTGACTCTTCTTAGACCTTCCTTATTCATTGTCCAGCTTTCACATGCATATGAGGGAACTGAAAATGCCATGGTTTGTGTCAGGCACACTTTAGTCTTCAAGGAGATATCTTTGCTCTCCAGCCCTTGAAAGGTCTTCTGCAGCAGATTTGTCCAGTGCTATATATCGTCAGATATCTTGGCTGCTGCTTCCACTGGTGTTGATTGTAGAACCAAGTAATATGAAGCCTTTTACAACTTCAACCTTTTCTCCATTTATCGTGATGCTGCTTATCGGTCCAGTTGTGAGGATTTTTGTTTTCTTTATATTGAGGTGTAGTCCATACTGCAGACTGTCGTCTTGTTTTCATTAGTAAGTGCTTCAAATCATCCTCAATTTCAGCGAGCAAAGTTGTATCGTCAGCGTATGTGGTGTAGTAAATTACTTAGTGT
>NW_006921594.1:64446-65754 GCF_000298275.1 Orycteropus afer afer
TTTGGGAGGAACGGTTGGAGAAAGGGCTGGAGGGAGGCAGCATGTCTGGCCTTGCAGTAATAGGCCTTGGGTTACTGCTGGTAATCCTGTCTTCCTCTTGTGGAATTAGAGGAGGTCAGAACATGTGGCCTCCTTGTCCTTTTTGTAGTGTATCACAGGTTGTTAATGAATCTTCCTCCTATCTTGATGCCACATTCTTCTTCATATATCTAGCTTCTCAGATTATGTACTGAGTGTACAGATTGAATAAGTATGGTGAAAAGATACAACCCTGACACACTCCTTTCTTGATTTTGAACTATCTAGTGTCCCTTGTTCTCCTCAAACAATGGCCTTCTGGTTTATGTTCAGGTTTCTCATGAGTACAATTAAGTGTTCTGGAATTCCCGTTCTTCTCAACGTCATCCATAATTGTTCTGATCCATAGAATCAGATGCTTTTGCATAGTCAATACAACACAGATAAATATCTTTCTGGTATTCTTTGCTTTGAGTCAAGATCCATCTGACATCAGCAATGATATCCCTTGTTCAACATGCTCTTCTGAATCCAGCTTGCATTTCTGGAAGTTCTCTGTCAGTATACTGCTGCAATCATTTTTGAATTATCTTCAGTAAGAATTTACTTGCGTATGATAGTAATGATATTGTTCGATAACTTCCACATTGTGTGGGATCACCTTTCTTGGGAATAGGTACAAATAGGAATCTGTTCCATTCAGTTGGCCAGGTAGCTGTCTTCCAAATCTCCCTACATACCCATGTGAGTGCCTCCAGTGTTGCATCTGTTTGTTGAAACATCTCAATGGGTATTTTCCATCAATTCCTGGAGCCTTGTTTTTTGCCACTTCCTTCAGTGCAACCTTGACTTCTTCCTTCAAAACCATTGGTTCTTGATCATATGCCACCTTCTGAAATGGATGAACATTGGCCAATTCTTTTTGGTACAGTGACTCTGGGCATTCCTTCCATCTTTTTTTTTTTTTTTTTTTATGTTTCCTGCATCATTCAATATTTTTACCACAGAATATTTCAGTATTGCAACTCAAGGCTTAAATTTTCTCCTCAGTTCTTTAAGCTTGAGAAATGTCAAGCATGTTCTTCCTTTTTGGTTTTCTAACTCCAGGTCTTTGCACATTTCATTATAGTAATTGGCTTTGTCTACTCGAGCTGGTTTTTGAAATCTTCTGTTCAGCTCTTTTATCTTGTCATTTCTTCCATTTACTTTAGCTACTCTTTGCTCAAGGGCAAGTTTCAGAGTCTTGTCTGACATCCATTTTGGTCTTTTCTTCCTTTCCTTTCTTCATAG
>NW_006921594.1:67189-68255 GCF_000298275.1 Orycteropus afer afer
GTGTTACTATAGATGATCATTTAAGTCATGAAAATGGACAATATTCTCAAAGGGAGTGTGTAGAGCAAGAAGTGAAGAAAATCTTGAAAAGGAAGAGAAATGTCATGCAGTGCTTCACAGAAGAGGAAGAAACTGAGGAGGATTAGCAAGGTAGAAAGGAGGTGCTTCTGGGAATGAGTGCTTTAAGAAGGAAAGAATTACAGGCATAGCTTGGAGATATTGCAGGTTCAGTTCCAGACCAACACAATAAAGCATATCACAATAAAGTGAATCACATAAATTTTTTGGTTTCCCTGTGCATATAAAAGTTAATTTATGTTTACAGTATACTGTGGTCTACTAATTGTACAATAATGTTATGAAAAAGTTTGAAATATTGTGATTATCACCAAAATGTGAGACAAAGACACAAAGTGAGCACAAGCTGTTGGAAAAATGGTGCTGATAGACTTGTTTTGTGCAAAGTTAGCACAGACTTTTTATTTGCAGAAAATGCAGTATCTGTGAAGCACAACAAAGCAAAGTGCAATAAAATCAGGTATAGTGTATTTTTTTAAATACATTTTATTGAAATTCATGTATAGTGAAATACACAAAACTAAAGTGATATGGGTGCGGTGTAGTAAATTACCTGGTATGACTTTTCTAGCCACAAGTCTTTGTAAACTCCATGATGGAATTTGCAGTGAGCAACTGAGTAGCTCCTGATTGTTAAAGTTATCCACCTGGGGTGTTTCTGTTGGGAGCAGCACAAAGTAATTTTCTGGGAAGTTCTCTCTCTCTCTCAGGTGTATAGAATTCTGATGTTGGGGTTGGTTACTTTGCCACTCTGCCAGGCTCAAAGGGAGCCCTCCTAGAGGCAGAAAATATCTCTCACTGACAGCTGGGAGATGTGAGAGACACACATTGCTGAGAGAGAGACTGAGAGACATGCACTGTTGGGAGAGAGACTGTTGGCTGAGAGACAGTGGGCTGAGAGAGATTGAGTGTGTTCCTGAACTTGAATCATAGCCCGGTGCTTCCCTAATAAACCCCATAATCTGTGAGTTCTGTGTGGCCACTGCAG
>NW_006921594.1:68860-70337 GCF_000298275.1 Orycteropus afer afer
GGGTGTGCATATATCTGTTCTTGTCCTGGCTCTCACTTCTTTAGGATATATACCTAGTAATAGGATTGCTGGGTCAAATGGTATTTCTAATTCCAACTTTTCAAAGAATTGCCATACTCCTTTCCACATGTATCATTTGACAGTCCCACCAGCAGTGTATGAGAGTCCTAATCTTGCCACATCCTCGCAAGCATATGTTATTTTCTGTCTCATTGAACTTTGCCATTAGTGCTGGGGTGAGATGGTATCTCATTGTTGTTTTGATTTGCATTTCTCTGATGGCTAATGATCATGAGCATTCTCATGTATTTGCTGTCCACCTGAATATCCTCTTTGGTGAAGGGTCTATTCATGTCTTCTGCCCATTTTTGAATTGGGTTGTTTATCTTTTTGTTGTTGAGGTGTTGGAGTTTTCTACAAATTTTAGACATAAGTCTCTTATCAGATATGTTATTGCCTAATATTTTTTCTAATCTTTAGGTTCTCTTCTGACTCTTTTGGAGAAGTCTTTGGAAGCACATAAAAATTTAATTTTTAGAAGGTCCAATTCATCTAGTGTATCTTCAGCTGTTTTTGCATTTTGGGTTATGTTTGATAGTCTATTTATGCCATAAATTAGGGCCCCTAAATTTGCCCCTATTTTTTCCTTGAGGAACTTTATAGTTCTAGGTTTCACATTTAAGTCTTTGATCCATCTGGAGTTAGATTTTTTTGTATGTTGTGAGGTATGGATCTTGTTTCATTTTTCTGTAAATGGATATTCAGTTTTGCCAGCACCATTTATTAGAGACCATCTCTTTCTCATGTAATGGATTTCAGCCCTTTGTCAAAAATCAGCTGACCATGGATCTATTTCTGGGTTCTCAATTCTGTTCCACTGGTCTTCTATGTGTCTGTCATTATACCAATACCAGGCTGTTTTGACTACTGTGGCTGTACAGTAGGTTTTGAGATCTAGGAGTGTGAGACCTCCTACTTTGTTCTTCTTCTTCAATAGTGCTTTGCTTATTTGAGGTCTCTTTTATTTCCATGTAAAATTAGTGATTGTTTTTTCCATGTCTTTAAAGAATGGTGATGGGATCTGGATTGGGATTGCATTGAATGTATAGATTGCTTTGGGTAGAATTGACATTTTCACAATGTTCAGTTTTTCCATCCACAAGCAAGGTATATTCTTCCATTTATGTAGATCTCTTATGGTTTCTTGGAGTACCGATTTGTAGTTTTCTTTGTACAGGTCTTTTGTGCCCCTAGTGAGATTTAGTCCCAAGTATTTTACTTTTTTGGTAGCTATTGTCAATGGTATTGATTTCTTTTTCAGCAATCTCTTTGCTGGTGTAGAGGAATCCAACTGATTTTTGTAGGTTGATCTTGTATCCTGCTGTTTTGGTTACCTCTGTGCTGCTCTAACAGAAGATACCACATATGGGATGGCTTGAAGAAACAGGAATTTATTCTCTTACAATTTGGAGGCTTT
>NW_006921594.1:72932-75731 GCF_000298275.1 Orycteropus afer afer
TTCTATCTGTATGGAAGTGGTATATTAATTTATCGTACTATGACTGTGAAGTCATCTATTTGTCTTTTCAGTTCTATTAGAATCTAGTTTATGTATTTGGGGGCTCTTTCGTTGGGTGCATAGATACTTATTATTGTTACATCCTCTTGTTCAATCAATCCTTTAATCATTATATAATGTCTTTCCTTGTCTCTTATGGTGGTTTTTGTCTTAAAGTTAATTTTATCAGAAATTAACATTGCCACTCCAGCTCTTTTTTGGTTGTCATTAGCTTGATATATCTTTTTCCAACCTTTGATTTTTAATCTATTTTTGTCTTTCTCTCTAATGTGTGTCTCTTGAGACAGCATATTGATGGGTTATGTTTTCTTATCCAGTCTGCAACTCTCTGCCTCTTGAGTGGTGCATTTAATCCATTGGCATTCAGTGTAATTATTGAGAAGTGTGAATTTGTTGCTGACATCTTATGTGCTTTTTCATGATGTTGCTGATTTCTTTGTTCCATATAATTTTCTGTGCTGAGCTCATTTTGTTTATGAATTGTGTTATTACTTTCTTCATTGATATTGTTTTGGTATTTGCTAAATATGTGTGCTTATCCTCTTTTTTATTTTGTTGTGAAGGTTTATCTTTTTTTTTTTTTTGAGATTACCCTGTGATTTATAATTTTCTTTGCAGGTGTAGAATAGTCTGTTCTGTCTTGCAGTTGTCTTGACTTCCCTACCATTTAGAAGTTTTGTAACTACACAATTTTTCCCTTTTTTTGGTTTGTAGTTGTCCTCATCTGTCAATTGATGTCTCTGGTTCCCTGTTTACACTCTTGTAGGGTTATTTACTTTGGATACTTCTATAACTGGGTTGGTTTCTGGGTTATGTCATCATGTGTGGGAGTGGTTGGTTGTTGTTTGCTGTTGTTGCTTCTCTGTCCAGAGGACTCCCTTTAGCATCTCTTGTAAGGTAGGTCTGGTTTTAACAAATTCCTTTAATTTCTACTTATCTAGAAATGTCCTAATTTCACCATCATATTTGAGGAACAGTTTTGCTGAGTATATAATTCTTGGTTGGAAATTTTTTTCTTTCAGGGTTTTATATATACCATCCCATTGTCTTCTTGCCTGCATAGTTTCTGCCAAGAAATCTGAGCTTAGTCTTATTGGTTGTCCTTTGTAGGTAACTTTTCATTTTTCCTGTGCTGCTTTCAGGATTCTGTCTTTGTCTTTGGTTTTGATGAGTTTGATGATGACATGTCATGATGATTTTCTTTTGGGGTCTATTCTGTTCAGGGCTTGCTGGACTTCTTGAATGTATATAGCCTTATATTTCATCATACCAGAAAAATTCTCTTCCAACAAATCTTCAACAATTTTCTCTGTGGTTTTATTTGTGTCTTCCTGTTCTGGAATTCTGGTTACACACAGGTTATTCCTTTTGGTGGTATCCCATATAAACCTTAGGCTTTCTTCATTTTGTTTGATCTTTTTTCTGATTGACCCCTTTCCAAAGAAATATTGAGGTATTTGTCTTCAATCTCACTAATTCTGTCTTCCATTGATTCAATTCTGCTCCTTTGCCTGTTCAATGTCTTATCTGTTTCTGAAAATTTAGTATTAATCTTCTGGACTCCTGTCTGTAGATTTTGTATCATTACTGATTTTTCATTTATTTTGCCATTTTGTTCTTGTATCGTCTTTTGAAATTGTTCTAGAGTTTTCTCTGTGTTTTCCTCAATTTTGTCAGTGTTTCCCTTGATCTGTCTCTCAATCCATTGAAGGGACCTAAATATAATTAATATAATATAATATAATATAATTAATTTCTTTATCAGGGAGTTCCAATACTGCTTCTTCCTCAGGGATTTGTTCTGAGTCTGTATCCTGGTCCTTTGTTTCTCTTGCTTTATCTTGCTTCTTTGTGTGAACTGTGATACTGCTAAAGGGGCAAGGAGGCTACATTTTCTGACCTCCTCTAACTGTGCAAGAGGAAGACAGAATCACTATCAGTAGCACAAGGCCTATTCCTGCAAGGCCAGACATACTGCCTCCCTCCAGACCTTTCACCAACTCTTCCTCCCAAAGCACCCACCACCTCTCTCCTGGATTCAGTAATTCACTGCAGTGGCCACACAGAACTCACAGACTATGGGGTTTATTAGGGAAGCACCAGATTACAATTCAAGTTCAGGAAAAATGCTCAGTCTCTCTTAGCCCGCCATCTCTCAGCCAACAGTCTCTCACAGGCTCTCTCCCAGCAGTGTGTGTCCCTCAATGTCTCTCTCAGCAATGCATGTCTCTTGCATCTCTTTCCAGCAGAGTGTGTCTTTCAGGAGAACATTTCTTCTCAGCAGTACAACTTTCTCACCCAGTAGTCAGAGAGAGATCTGCCTCTAGGAGGCCTCCTTTTGAGCTTGGTAGAGTGGCCAAATTAGTCAATCATCACATCAAAATTCCAAGCACATGTGAGAGAGCGAACCTCCCAGAACATTACTTTGTGCTGCTCCCAACAGAAATACCCCAGGTGGATAACATTTACAATCAGGAGCTCCTCAGTTGCTCACAGAAAATTCCACCATGGAGTTTACAAAGACTTATGGCTAGCAAGGCCATACCAGGTAATTTACTATACCACAGATGCTCTGTTGTCTCTGAGGCATTGTGACATTTTTGTGTTTATATTTAATTGGTGGTTGTATGTTGGAGTGATTTGCCCAAGATTTTTATTTTGTTTGTTTTGTTTGGATGTTATCTATGTAAGCAGGGTACTGTGCTCCTCTATTCACTACTGGCAGCACTTATATGCCCA
>NW_006921594.1:76349-77590 GCF_000298275.1 Orycteropus afer afer
CATCTTCCTTCCATGGAACAGATGGTGGGTTTGAACCACTGACCTTCTGGTTAGCAGTCAAATGCCTTATCCACTATGCCACCAGAGCTCCATATGAATGATAGCTCCTTCAAAAAGTTTTTGAAAGGGAGGAGAGACATAGGGCAGTAGAAGCAGGTAGAGAGAGACTTTTGGTTGTTTTTGTTTTAAAGATTTAGTATGTTCAGATGCTGAAATGAAAAAATGAGGGGAAAGAGTGGGGTCTTGAACAGTTTAAGGGCTCAACATAGGACAACAGAGCTTCCAGCGTGCAGGTGGAGAGGTTACCCTTACATGGGGAAAGAGGTAAGAATAGCCTGGGGGTGGTTGGAGAGGCAAGTCAAGATAGGAAATTGAAATGGTTCTTCCACGATGGTTACATTCTTTGAGAATTAGGAGGGAGATAAAGAGGCAGAGTGGTCTGCTGAGAGTGACAGGGAGGAAGAGGTTACTAGAGAAGGATAGAGAAATTTTGAAATGACTGTGATACCAGATAGGAGAAGAGGCTTCCTGGGTGATGTAGAAGGACTGCTGACCAGAGTGGCAGCCATCTGCAGGGCTGTGCCCCTCAGGGAGCACTCAGCAGCTTCAGCCCAGGAGCAGAGAAACCAGACATTTGGATAGATTTGGGGTTATGGTTTTGCCAGACTGTTAAGATGGAAAGGCTATGAGACAAGAGAGATAATGATATTGGCAAAAGACTAGTTGAAATAAAGAAAATGGCATCTAAATGGAGGAGAAAGGGAATGAAGATGGAGAGGATAAAACTGGAGACTCCAAGATCCTGAATGGAGGTCTTAGGACGGTGGAGAGAAGCAGAATGATAGGAGGCTGAAGTTAAAAAAAGAGGAAGTATAAGCTCTGAATGTGTAATTTAGAAAATTACTAGGGTTGAGTGTCTGAAGTGTTGGCCATCTTGCTCCTATGATTTGGAGTGTGAATAGACACAGGGTGCCACAGCTTTGACAAAAAAGGGGAGTGACTGAGACATTAGTAGATGATAGAAACCAAGAGAGGTAGCAAAATGCCATGAGTCTCAAAGGAGTTAAGAGGCTGCCAAGGATACTGACTCTACTTCCCAGTCCACCTGGAAAGGGTGTAGAGAAAGCTCTGTGCGGCCTGGTGGGCCAGGAGATGGAGGTATTGTTCAGGGGGAGGCTGGTGAAATTTGCTAACCATTGAGAGGAGTCACTCAGCCATCTGAGATAGAAACTATTGTTATC
>NW_006921594.1:78395-83552 GCF_000298275.1 Orycteropus afer afer
CCGAGGAGTGGCTGGTGGGTTTGAACCACCTAGCAGTCAAGTGCCTTAGGCACTATGCTACCAGAGCTCCTAGCATTTAAGAGATGAAGTAATTAAATGGCCCTCTTTTTAACTGAAAGTAAAGCTGAGTTTAGTGTGTTCTTAGAAAGGTGAAAGAACACTTGACAACTCAGTTCTAGCACCTCAGGCAACTTCATCTTGCAGGACACTTCTGCCATGAGATTTATCTGTGGCAATTTAAAGGAATTTGAAGTCGAAGTGGTTTCAGCAACACGGAAACATCCCAGAACAATTTGTTGTTCTTAACCCTGGGATACAGAGATAAGAGACACTTGCCCCTGGCCTTCAGCTAACTTAATTACAGAGTGAGGAATAGAAAATAAAAATAAACAGAAATGTAATGCTCAAATTATAAAGCAACACAATCTAGGGCAGAAGAAGTACCATGAAGGAGTGGCTCACTTTTGAAAGGCAGGTCTAGGGTTTTCCCCAAGATTGAACACTTGGTATAAGGCAAGAGAGAGGAAGGTGGGGCCAGGAAGCTGTAAGTACTTAAGCCTGCCTGGAGCAGATCCTTCACAGGGGGTGTGGCTGGAGAAGTCATCAGGAGCCACAGTAGGAAGGACCTTGCTGGATGCAGGGAGATTGAATTTTATCCTAGAGATAAGTGAGAAGTAAGGAATGGTGATGAGGCGAGGAAGGACAAATCTGATTTGCATTTGTAGAAGAATAGTTTATTGAAAGGCTGGTGAGATAGTATTTGGGATATTGTCTCATGTTTCATTTTCTATCTTAAAGTAGATTGAGTAAGGGTTCCCCAAATTCATGTCCACCTGAAACCTCAGAATGTGACTTAATTTGGGCATAGGATCAATAGTAATTAGCTTTTGATGTAAGGTTATATTAGATTAGGATGGACCCCAAATCCAATGACTGGTATCTTTATACGACAAGGAGAATATACAGAGATACACAGAAGACACCCTTGTGAGGTGAGGCGGAGATCGGAGTGATGCAACTGCAATCCCACATACAACAGAATGAAACATTGCCCGGTCCGGCGCCATCCTCACAATCACTGGTATGCTTCAGTCCATGGTTGTGGCCACCTGTGTTCCGAGTGCCTTCTAAGCTAGTGTGTTCATATTCCGGCACGGTATTGGACAACATTCTATTATGATCCATAGGATGTTCATTAATTAATTTATAGAAGGTAGGTCATCAGGCCTTTCTTCCTAGTGTGTCTTAGGCAGAAGCTCCACTGAAACCCGTACCCCACGGGTGACCCTGCTGGTATTTGAAATACCAGTGTCATAGCTTCCAGTGTAATAGCAACCTGCAAGCCATCATAGTATGTTGAACTGACATATGGGTGATAGAGCTGCAACTTACTGGGTGCTTAATATTGCTAGCTACTGTGTGAGTGTTTGAAAAATGTGCTCTTATCTGGCTCTCAGGACAACTTCTGCTATTTTTCGGTTACACATGTAGGGGACTGGAGGCTTAGAGAACCGTTGTGTGACATGTCCTGCAGCCAGTAAATGGCAGAGCCGGTTTCAAGAATTCTCTGTCTCCAGCCTAAGCTCTTAACTATTACCTAAGACTGTACTTATGCATTTGTCTTATCCCTTCAGTCAACTGACTTGTAATTCCTGGTGCCCAGGAGCCACATCTTACACTGCTTAATAACTCTCAAATTGCCAAGGACAGGACTTGCTCAGTTCAAGTATTCATTTAGTTAGTGTCTATTGAATGAATGAATGCTGAAGTCCTCTTGATGGTCCCTGAGTGGCTTGAAGAAGTTTAAACTACTATATTTACCAAATAAATATGTGCTTGGACCTAAGAAAATACAGCTGGTTAGCTCAGTTAATTTGAGCACAATACTAATGAAGCCGAGGTCACAGGTTTAATTTCCTCGCAGGCCAGTTCACTTTGCACTATTTTCATGCTCTCAATCTTAAACAGACTTACTGGCAAATGCAAATACATACATGTGGTCCCAAGGGAACTGAAGAAAGAAAAGAGAAAGAATGAATCAGTGCAAATCCATCACCACTGTTGGAAAACCACCTTGAATAACATTACCCCCTTAAGGTAGGTCACTGGTGTCATATATGTTTACATATGAAGAATTGTGGATGGTGATCATTTGTCCCACTTAAATTGTTTTACTAAAGTCCAAATTAATAAGGTATGTACCTTAAACATGAAAGGATTTAATAGTTTAAGCAAAACATTTAAATTATCTGGACAATAATTTATAGCTAGAGAAAACATCCTTGGTTCACTTAGAAATAGGAGCACTTTTATTAAATTAAATGATATATTGTTGAAAAATTATGTTAATTGTGATAGGAGAAATGTGATTAAGGCAAGCAACCAGAAGCAGGAAAGATAACTGTAGAGTCTGGAAAGGTCATGATGGCTTTCCAGGGCAGATATTCCTGGCTTGAATCTTGAATAGAGCTTCTTGTTGTTGTTGTTATTTGCCGTCGAGTCGGACCCGGCTCATAGCAACCCCTCCTGGGGTTTTCAAGGCAGTATCACTATGGAAGTAGATTGCCCAACCTTTCTTCCAAGGAGTGGTTGGTGGGTTTGAACCACCAGCCTTCTGGTTAGCAGTCAAGTGCCTTAGGCACTATGCTACCAGATCTCTGAATAGAGCTGACTCACTGTGATTTGCGACAATTTATGTAGTCTTTCTGTGTTTTCTCAGTTTTTGCCTGTCGATGTGGATAGTCCTAGGTACCCTATGGGTTATTCTGGGAAATGGCATATGTAAAGCAGAGCTTCACCCACAGGAAGTCGTTAAAAAATGTTACTTTGCCTTTTATTTCTCAAAAAATGTCAAGTTTATTCCTCTGAATTGAAGAAGTGTGAATAACTAGAGTTAATTGTTGTAAGAGCATTTTATAAAAATCCATGTTATATTAGCATCAAATAATCTTAACACCTTTTAAGGGGTTAATTTTTCCAAGAAATCTTAGTTTTAGTTGGTTCATACTTTCTGTGGGCAATATTTGTTTTAGATATAAGAAAGCACAACTTCTTGTAATAATTTTGCCTTTCCTTTTGTTAAAGGTGAATATTATTATTATTATGTTCCCTGAAATTACAGTAAAAGTGGTAGACCCTGTGAGGAGCAACAACCCTCCACAAATGGGACTGCAGTGAATAGAGGTTTTCATGGCATTTGTGTGTCACCCTCTAGTGCAGAGTCCAGTTTATTCCTTGTCTTTAAAGAACAGACTGTTAGTTCAGGAATTATGTGTTTGCAGCAGTCAACAATCCTCTTTATTGTACCCAAAATTATTCTCAATAAACAGACAAATAGGCATCTTGGTAAAATTATATTGTTACAAACATCAAAGAAAAACAAATTAACTGATAGGAGGTGAAGTGCTTGCTGTATAAGCTATTTGGAAATGTTCATAGGAAGGTAGGAATCGGCCTTCTGGGTACTGGTCCCTCTAGGTTTCCGACATGCTTCCATTTTTGAGCACACAACATCCATTGCTACGTACTGAGACCCTGGGCTCTAAGTGGTTTCTATTAATCTCTGTTACTCACATTCTCATTTTTTTTGACTGATGTTGCTCGTGTCTGAGGAAATTTAGCAGAAAGAATAAAAATGTGGTCTCTGGGGTGGAGGGATGGGAATAAATATATTAAATAGTTGGAAGAATAAAAAAAAATCAGAGTAGAAGCATTAAGATGAAGAATTTATGTAGTAGAATTTGTCATGAGTTATATCGACCAATAAAGAAAATTAAAAGTTTGTGGATTAATACTTTCAACTCATACACCGAATTAGAATCCAGCAAATCAATGCCAGGAACTAGCAAATGTACTTAGCAATTAACATGAAAAAAAAAAATGTAGCTAGTTAATCAATTTTAGAAGGTACGGTGTTTCACTTTTGCATTCTGATGAAACTGTTTCAAACTAGTTGCCATTTACTTTTAAAGTGCTGGTACCAGGAGTTTGCTGTAAATAGCAGTACTAATTGCACAGACTTGAGCCAAGCACACATACTGCATGCTGTGTATACGTGTCATTTGCTGTGTAGCTCTGCCAACGAACCTGCACCTGCTGTTCCTACCCTTTTCCTTTCTTTGGCACATCCATTTACTAAGCTCTCTGGTGTGTATGTAGGTGTGAATGTGCATGTAAGAGTGTGCATGTGTATGTGTGTGGTGTGTTGTTGGTGCCTTCAAGTCGCTCCTACTTATAACGACCTTGTGTACAGCAGAACAAAACACTGTCCGAGTCCTGTGCCGTCCTCACAATCATTGCTGTGTGCTATGTTTGAGCTCATTGATGCAGTCACTGTGTCCGTCTGTCTTGTTGAGGGTCTTCTCCTGTTTCATTTGACGTCCCTCTCTAGAGACTGGTCCTTCCTGACAACATGTTCAAAGTATGTGAGGTGAAGTCTCACCATCCCTGCTTCTAAGGAGCATTCTGGCTGTACTTCTTCAAGATAGATTTGTTTATTCTTCTGACAGTCCATAATATATTCAATATTATCCAACACCATAATTCAACGGCATCAATTCTTCTTCTGTCTTCCTTATTCATTGTCCAGCTTTTGCATACATATGAGGTGATTGAAAATACCATAGCTTGGGTCAGGCACACCTTAGTCCTTATAGTGACATCTTTGCTTTTTAGCGCTTTAAGGAGATCTTTTGCAGCAGAATTGCCCAAAACAGTACATAATTTAATTTCTTGACTACTGCTTCCATGGTGTTTATTGTGGATCCAAATAAAATTAAATTCCTGACAATACCAATATTTTCTCCATTTATCATGATGTTGCTTATTGGTCCAATTGTGAGAATTTTTGTTTTCTTTATGTTGACATGTAATACATACTGAAGGCTATAGTCTTTGATCTTCAACAGGAAGTGCTTCAAGTCTTTTTCACATTCAGTAAGCAAGATTGTATCATCTGCCTGTCTGCAAGTTGTTAATGAATCTTTCTCCAATCCTGATGACTTATTTTTCATAAAGTCCAGGTTTTCAGATTAATTGCCCATAGAACCTTTCAATATTGCAACTCAAGGTTTGACTTTTTCTTCAGTTGTTTCAGCTTGAGAAATGTGAGTGTGTTCTTCCCTTTTGATTTTCTAATTCCAGGTCTTTGTACATCTC
>NW_006921594.1:84047-87442 GCF_000298275.1 Orycteropus afer afer
CGGCGCTGAAACTGAAGAGGGCGTAATCATCTCAATCTAACTATGTATGTATTTCCAGGAAGCTCTTGGAATGTGGATTTCATAGGTTATGAAAAGAACTGTAAGGAAATGGTTTCTGCACACCAGAGAGCAGTTGGCAAGAGATGATGTAGCATTCTTTTTTTCTTTCCAGCTTACTAAAAGTGTTTTCACAATATGGACTAATTGTAGTCCATCAGGGATAAGCAAACACATGAGTAAATGAACTCCAAGCCTTGTTTTGACTGTTAACGGGAAAGGTGCCCCACTCACAGTCTCTCATCAAGGGAGAGGTTAAACCTAAAAAAAAAAAAAAAATCACTAATTACTATTTATTTCAAAAGTGTTTTATTTTATTATGGCGTGCAGCATTAGTCACCTAGGCAACCAGTATCTTTGGAAGGCTGGGCCAATGGAAGAAAGTCAAGAGAAAGCTCAGAAGTCAATATGGAGACTATTGCATTCAAATCAAATTAACGAAACACTGTTGAGGTTGCCAACCATTTGGCTTATTTATTGTGTAAGTCTCAGACACAGAGAACATGATATCACAGAGATTTCTTTTTGATATACACTAAGTACCCCTTAAATGAACCATCTGTATGTTAACTTTGTCCAGAATTAAATTTTCCCTAAATTATTAATACCACCTATCAATTTGTCATATTGTGGTAGCTTGCATGTTACTGCTTGATACTGGAAACTAAGTCACTGATATTTCAAATAATAACAAGATCACCCATGAAGGACAGGATTCAGCAGAGCTTCTAGACTAAGACAGAGTAGGAAGAGAGGCCTGGTATTCTACTTCCAAAAATTTGTCAATGAAAACCTTATGGATCTTGAGAGGACAGTGTCCATCTCACTTGCTTTAACATCATCAGGAAGGATCAATCTCTAGAGAAGGTCATTGTATTGGGTGAAGTCAATGACCAATGCAGGTGAGGGAGACATTTGGTGAGGTAGATTGGTATGGTCAGCAATAATGGACTCAAATATGCTGGTGATTGTGAGGATTACATAGGACCAGGCAACATTTTGTTCTGTTGTACAAATAAGCTCTCCATGACCCTGACTTGATGGCAGCTATCCATGAGTTGTTATAAGCTCAATTCTTTGTCACCATCTTTATCATTTAGATGATTTTTTCCATGGTCTACTCTGGGAATGGAAGCTCTTGTGGCATAGTGCCTAAGGGATTTGACTGCTAACCAGAAGGCTGGCAGTTCAAACCTACCAGCCACTCCTCAGAAGGAGAGTTGGGCAATCTACTTCCATCATGATAGTGCCTCGGAAACCCATGGAGGGGTTGCTACGAGTCGGATCTGACTCCACGGCAGTGCATTTGGTTTGCTTTTTACTCTGGGAATATGGAGGAGACTCCTAACAAATGAATCTTGTCTAGGGTCATGGAGGACACCCTCTTGCTGGTCTACTCCCTGGTTGCCATCAGGGAGCAGCCTGTGTGTTTATGAACTGCGTATAAGGGAAGGAGCAGAGCCCTTCCCATGTTGTTTGTTACTGACAGGCAGCTAAGACTTCTGCAGGCATAGGTTAGGCACCAAAGTCTTGGCAATGGGAGAGTCTAAGCCCCATCTTCAGGCAGATGAAGAATAACTTTACTCAATATTCTTGTTTAATTGGGATGGTTTAAGTAATCCTTTTTAATATCCTGTATCCACCTAAATAAAGATTATCTGAGAAAACTGGAAGTACAGTGGGAAGGGAAACCAGGGCTGAAAATGTAACAGTCCTATCCAAACCTCACATAGAATTTCAACACGAGAAGGGACCATATCTGTCCCATCAACCACATCATCATTTATTCAGGGACTTCTGGGTTCTGGTTACACTTAAGACCACAGCGTTTTGAAAACTTAGAAGCCACAAAGGAGACCTAAGACTCAATTCACTGTTGTGGAGTCAGATCTGACTCATAGCGATCCCTCCTTGGGTTTCCGAGGCGCTATCACTACAGAAGTAGATTTTGCAAAGAGAAGGGAAAGCTTTTTTGTTTTGTTTTGTTTTTACAGGTATTTGGGAAAAAGCTGTGTTTGTAACTCTAAAGTTAGTAGTTAATTTTAAAAGAAAAACTGTTCCCCTAGACATTTACATGTATGACCCATGTGTGCAGTGTGGTCTGGAATGCCTCTGTCTTCAAATGAATGATCTCTGTAGAAGGAAACATTCAGGAGATTGTCTCGGTTTCTCTTTATTTAGTAGAACTGGTTGCAGGTAGACACACTTAAATGGACAAGCCCAGACTGTGTGTAATGGAATGAATAACTCAGCCTTTTAAAAAATCAAAGCACTTAATTTTACTTCTTTCTCTCAAAGATAAATAATATTTTTTAAGAATTACCTACTACATTTAAATAATCCACAAATTAATGTTCCCATTCTGAAGCCACTCTTTTATTGCCGTCCATTAGCTTTTTATATGTAATTTATTCTTTAATCATCACGGTGTACTTACATATAGAAAATGGTTCAATTCTTCCTTCCTTACCTACTTCTTCCACCTCACTGTGTTTGATACAGTGGACACTCATGCTCTGCTTATTCTCCTCTTACATTCTCCCTCCTGTAGTCATGCATACTTTTGATTCTTCCTTTTTCTTGTTTTGTAAAACATTTTGGTCATCTACTGCACTTCATTACCTGACACAGAAGTCTGGAGGGCAGGTGGATAGTGGGGTGGAAGGTTCTTGATGACCATGAAGCCAGCCTTGCCAAGAGACCTTACCACAGTGGAGTGACTAGAGCCTAGCGGGATCAGAAATCTGATAATATCAGCTTCCAAAATGGACTTGGCAAAGGTTGTGCCCAGAGAAATGTCAAGGCTTTTATCCCCTTCCCTGCTCTTCCGGCCTGCTACTCTGGCATCCCTGCATGGTCTCTACTCACCTGTAAGCCTGGGGCTGACTGCTCTTCTGTCCGGGTTCAAGGCTTTTATCCCCTTTCTCCTGCTCTTCCGGCCTGCTACTCTGGCGTCCCTGCGTTGTCTCTCCTCACCTGTAAGCCAAACACTGGCCAACTGCTAGGCACTGCTCCGTCCTTATATGTCAACCAAGCTCTACAACTCTCCAAGGCAGGTCCTAGCAGGCCCATTTTACAGAAGCTGGCAAGTACCAAGTTCTTGAATCAAATGTCAACCTGGAGGCTTTTCCTGACTCATTCAGCTTCAAGGGCTGACAAGTTCAAGGTTGGCAGGCAGTATACCTGCTGGTGACTCCAGTGAATGACAAATCCAAGATCACCAGGCCAAATAGTGGATTGTTCACTCAAGGACAGTTGTAGGGAGCACAACAGGATTCCAGTGCACAGAAACTTGTGCCTGGTTTACAGATGGTTCTGTGTGATATGCAGGCACCACT
>NW_006921594.1:96046-97091 GCF_000298275.1 Orycteropus afer afer
GGAAGGTTGGGCAATCTACTTCCGTAGTGATACTGCCTTGGCAACCCAAGGAGGGGTCGCTATAAGTTGGGTCCGACTTGACAGCACATAACAACAACAACAACAACAACAGTTGGCTATTTAATTTATTTGAAAATTGCTTTCATTTTGCCTGAGTAGAAAAAATATGTAAGATTTTTCCATTGCAAAGATATTCCAAATAACTCAAGTTTTATGGTTTTTTTTTCTTAGCAATTGGAAACAGAAGGAAAGTGAATTCATGTAAAATAAAGATAGAGAATTTGGAAACCCATGTTTTCTGACCAAGTAACTAGTTAAGTAATTAGATAAATACTAAGTAGGATAATCAGAGCGAGGGCTGCTCTTGCACTACTTAACCCAAACTAAGCAAAAAGATTAAAAGCTGTAAAATGGCCAAAATGCAGCCAAGGAAACGAAGATTGTAGAGACACAGGATCTGGAAAAATCTGTGATTTGGATTATTCATGGTCAAATCACCAAAAATTGACTGTATTTAAGTCCTATCAATTGTGGGCTTAAAATGAATTAACTATGTTGCCTATCTGTTTTTCTCAATCATTTTAAGTTCTGTTAAGTAAAGATTTGCAGTTTATGTGGTAGGCCTTCAAAGGATTTTTATTTTGGTTTAAGTAAAAATTATCTCTCCATCAGATATTACAATTAGATAAGATATTATTTAGCAACCCAGTCTTCGTTTTGTCTTTTGGAGAAAAATAAACTTTATTGAAAGATAGGTATTTTTTACAGACATTAAAAAGTTTTCCAATTTTGTATTATAGGCCAGCTATAAGTCAAGCTATTTCATCTAATGAAATTTGCTTTGATCAGAGAAGGCAGTCATCCTTCAAAGCATTGTTGTGTTTTGAAATGCAAGCAAGTTCTTAATAAATCGAGGGTGCTGCAGCAGCCACAGATCAAAATATAGGTTGGTGTTTCATTAGATCGCATGAATTCTTGACAAAAGGACTGCAGATCAAAGGGGAAGTGCAGCTGTTTTGTGAGGCAGTGTAGGAAGAACATGGAC
>NW_006921594.1:98175-99378 GCF_000298275.1 Orycteropus afer afer
AAGTGTTGGCTATTACTATCTTTGTTGTTATCACCCCTGTCTTCATTTTGTACACAAGAACACTGAAGCTCAGAGAGGTAAAGTGACTCATGTAAGGCCCCATGGTCTGTACACACCTAAAGCCTGGGTATGAACTCTGTTGCCTAGGTAAGGCTCGGAAGTGGAACTTTTAGGAGTTGAATTTGATTTGGAGCTTCAATCTGGCCATGTTCTAAGCAGCCTGAGAAACTCACTTTGCACAGCACCTATTAGGCACCACATGCAGAGAGCTGCTTAACAACTGCTTGCTGATGATCGTAATGGGGTTTTATGGCTGCTCATGGCTCGTAAGACACACTGAAGCCATGTAATCATCATGTTTGAATCTTTGTATTGGAACAAGAATTTTCCTGTATTGCCTATTAGAGTCTCATAGTAAAAGCTAGTGACTCGACTGTGATGAAAACGAGCCCGTGATGATAGTAATTTAATGGGAAAGTTACACTGCAAGCCAAGTTCCGTTTCAGTTACCTTAAATTTTACCATTTTTGTCTCATTGCTTTTCGTATCCGAGGTTGGCAGTTAATAGTCTCTGTAATAAATTCAGTAGGAAGAGAGCGTAAAACAGTGGAGCCTGAATTTTCTTTTTTGTGTGTCTACATAAGACCATTGTGCCATTATTACTTAGGTCCTGCCCTAATCATTTGCACCAACTTGAACCTTTTATCTTTCTGGTGATATAATTAATCATTCATCCATTAAAATTTGGACTGGGTGATGGTAAAAGAAAGCAATTTGAACTTAAGAATTTGAGTTGAAGTCCCTCAGCTCTTTTGCTGTTTTGTTGTTATTATTCCTTCTCACCAATTTCAAAGCCTTCAAAAAATGTAAATCTAAGTAAATGAGAGACCCATATCTGCAACCTCTGGCTTTGTTACTATTAAACTTAGCTTCAATTTTATGGCAAGTACTGAAAAATGGAAGCTGCCTTGGAAACATTTTGCTTGGCTAGGAATGCTTTACAACTACCACTCTTCTCCAGTGGCATCAAAGAAAAGGTCTTTATTATTAATGTGCTAAGTGTCATGTTGTAGCTGTGTTCAGTCCAGAAACCTTCACCACTTGCCTTAATCTTGGCCTGGTTTTTTGTATGCACAGTGTTCTGGTTACTGGTGCCGCTCTGACAGGAGTACACCACAAATGGGATGGCCTTAACAAACAGAA
>NW_006921594.1:99903-103071 GCF_000298275.1 Orycteropus afer afer
AGTCTCCTCTGGCTGATTTGGTTCTGTCTCTCTCATGACCTTATTCTCTCCCTTCTTTTTATCTTCTCACTGTTGAGCACGGATATGTGGGTAGACGTTCTAATTTCCTTTTTATCTTCACCTCAAATATTGACAAAACGATAGTCCCAATTTTTAAAATAGATGCTTTATATCAACCACATGACCAGCATCAGAAAACACACGTTTCTGAAAATAAAGTCCTTAGATTATCTTTAACGGACTCTGTCCCTAGAAAAATCACTGCAGTCTCTTGCCTTTATTGGACTTCTTTTTGTAAATAATGGCAGGAAAATGATCTTGGAATCAAATGCAATTTATTATTATAAATGAAGCAATGTGTTAAAAATATTTAGATTTCATTGGAAGGAAGGTGTATTATAAATCAATGGTAACATCATTCTCAACCTGAAAGCTGCTCCAACTGCTGGAGGTGGCATTATATCCAAAGTGCCTCAAGAGACCATTACTTAGGAGTGGCCATCATACACAGGGCCCTGGAAGAGTTGCTGTGGGTGGGCTGAGGGAGAGTAAAGCAAAATCTCTGCTTTGAGGACCTAGCTGGAGAGACACAGGAAAGCTTTAATCATAACACATCAGTCAAATGAATTAATGCAAGTATGCAAAAAAAAAAAAAAAAAGGAAAAAAAATGTTCTGAGTAGGTACATGATTTACTGGAAGCAGAAGGAGACTGGGAAAAGCTTCAGGGAAGAAAAAGCAAAGTATATTTAAGAAGTAGAGAAAACACCAATTTCAGAAGCTTCACTTTTCCTGCATCAATTACAGTGAGTGGTTGCAGGCAACTCTGGACGCCATGAAGAGAAAAAAGTTTATTGGATTGATGCATAGATTTAGAGGGGTGGATGGACCTGACAACTTGCAGAGTCACATAGTAGTAGAGGGTCAGGCTTGGAGGAGGATGAGCATGGGGGCCTAGGGGTCTTGGATGAAGAGTATAGCACGATCCTCTTTTCAAGCATGATTTGGTTAGCCTGCCACCATTGAGACCTGTGAGGAATCTGTCAATCAAGATTCAAAGTTTTGGGGGTTATAAAAGCATGTGAGCAGCCATTTAAGGTGCAACTTTTGGTCTCTTCCTGGCCAAAGCAAAGAGGAACCCACTGCCATTGAGTCAATTCTGCCTCATAGAGATCCCCATTGGATTTCAAAGGCTGTACATCTTTGCAGAAGCAGATTGGCTCATCTTCTTCCCACAGAGCAACTGGTAGGTTTCAACCATTGACCTTATAGTTAGCAGGCAAATGCCTTACCCACTATGCCACCACTATGCCGTGAGGGGCAAAGAAGAGTGAAGAAAATCAAAGACACCTAGAAACAATTAGTCCAGAGGATGAATGGACCACACAAATCACAGTCTTCATGAGTCCAGAAGAAAAAGATGGTGCCTACCACTGCCGACTACTCTGAAAGGGATCACATTAGAAGTTCTCTAATAGAATGGGAAAAAATTCAGAGCAAAACTCAAAATCATAAAAAAATACCAGCTTCACTGATTGCAGACACTGGTGGAACACCTGACATATGGTCATTGGTCATTGGTCATTCAAGCTTAGAACTGAACTTACACCCATAGCTCAACTTTCAACCAAACAATGTTGTTGTTGTTAGGTGCCATCAAAGTCAACTCTGACTCACAGAAACTCTACATACAACAGAATGAAACAGGGCCTGGTCCTGCACCATCCTCACAATCCTTGCTCTGTTTGAGTCCATCATTGCAGCCACTGTGTCAATCCATCTCGGTGAAGGTCTTCCCTTTTTTGCTGACCCTCTACTTTACCAAGCATGAGATCTTTCCTCAGGTTCTGATCCCTTCGACCACATGACCAAAGTAGGTGAGGCAAAGCCTGGCCATTCTGATTTCCGTGGAACATTCTGGCTGCACTTTGTCCACGACAGATTTGTTTTTTCTTCTGGGAGTCCATGGTATTTTCAGTATTCTTCGCCAACCCCACAATTCAATGACATTTACTGTTCTTCGACCTTCCTTATTCATTGTCTAGCTTTCACATGCATATGAGGCAATTGAAACACCATGGCTTGAGTTAGGTGCACCTTAGTCTTCATAGTGACATCTTTGCTCCTTCACACTTTAAAGAGGCCTTTTGCAGATTTGTCCAGTGTAATGCAATATCTGATTTCTTGACTACTGCTTCCATGGGTATTGATTGTGGGTCCAATAAAATGAAATCCCTGACAACCTCAATCTTTTTCTCCATTTATCATGATGCTGCATATTGGCCCAGTTGTAAGGATTTTTTGTCTATGATCTTCAGCATCAGTAAGTGTTTCAAGTCTTTAACAATTTTAGCAAGCAAGATTGTGTCATCTGCATATCACAGGTTGTTGATGAGTCTTCCTCCAATCCTGATGCTGTGTTCTTATTCATATAGTCCAGCTTCCCAGATTATTTGCTTAACATACAGATTGAATAAGTATGGTGAAATGATACAACTCTGACACACACCCTTTCTGATTTTCAAACATGCAGTATCCCCTTGTTCAGTTCAGAGAACAGCTTCTTGGTGTACATACAGGTTCCTCATGAGCATAATTAAGTGTTCTGGAATTCCCAATCTTCGCAATGCTATCCATAATTTGTTATGATTCACACAGTCAAATGCCTTTATGTAATCAATAAAACACAAATAAATATCTTTCTGATACTCTTTCCGTTCAGCCAATATCCAACTTATATCAGCAATGATATCCCTAGTTCACATCAGTCAAATAATACACAGGTCTATAAGAAGAACAAAAATACTAGGAAGATATGCACTCCTTAAAACGATCAACCAATCAACCATTTGAGATCAAAAGGGAAGTATTTGCCAAAGGACAATGTTCAGGACACAGGATGGAATAGGAAAGAAGGAGGAACAGAAATGGGAAACACAGGTAAGAAATCGAATGAGTGATGTTATATTGTGGAAATTGCAATCAATAATGACATGACACAAAATGTGGTGAATTGTTAAATGGAAAATTGATTTGTTCTGTAAACTTTCACCCAAATCACACACAAAAAATAGGTTTTTTAATGCATTTTATTGAAATATAATTTTTGTACAGTGAAATACATAAAACTAAAGTGACATGGGTCAATGCATTTTTTTTTTTTTTTTGCA
>NW_006921594.1:104494-163396 GCF_000298275.1 Orycteropus afer afer
ATTTGAGGGACAGTTTTGCTGGGTATATAATTCTTGGTTGGAAATTTTTCTTTTTCAGGGCTTTATATATACCGTCCCATTGTCTACTTGCTTGCGTGGTTTCTGATGAGAAATCCAAGCCTAGTCTTATCAGTTGCCCCTTGAAGGTAACTTTTGATTTCTCCCATGATGCTTTCAGGATTCTTTCTTTGTCTTTGGTTTTGGTGAGTCTGATGATGACAGGAGTTGGTGACTTTATTTTGGGATCTATCCTGTTTCTGGTTCATTGGACTTCTTGAATAGATATATTCTCATCTTTCATCATATCAGGAAAATTCTCTTCCAACATATCTTCAACAATTCTTTCTGTGGTTTTATTTGTCTCTTCTTGTTCTGGAATTCCCATTACACATAGGTTATTTCTTTTGATGGTATCCTACATGAACCTTAAGCTTTCTTCATTTTGTTTTGGTCTTTTTTTCTGATTGATTCTTTTCCAAAGAAGTATTGAGGTATTTGCCTTCAATCTCGTAAATTCTCTCTTCCATTGATTCAATTCTACTCCTTTTCCCCTTCAATGTGTTATCTATTTCTGAAAATTTAATCTTCTGTATTTCTGTGTGTAGATTTTGTATCATTTCTAATTTTCCATTTATTTTGTCATTGCATTGTCTTTTGAAATTGTTCTAGGACCTCTGTGTTTTCTTCAATTTTGTCAGGGTTTTTCTTGATCTGTCTCTCAGTTTGTTGAAGGTACCTAAATATAATTCTCTTGAATTCCTTATCAGGGAGTTCCAATGCTGCGTCTTCCTCAGGGATATGTTTTGGGTCTGTAATATGGTCCTTTGTTTCTCCTGCTTTATCTTCCTTCTTTGTGTGGACTGTGATGCTCTGTTGTCTCTGAGGCATTGTGACATTTTTGTGTTTATATTTAATTGGTGAATTGTATGTTGGAGTGACTTGCCCACAATCTTTGTTTTGTTTGTATGTTATCTACATAAGCAGGGTACGGTCTATGCTCCTTTATTCACTAGTTGACAGCACTTATACACTCACCACCTGTCTCCTTTCCCGTTGTCAGCCTTTTGTATGTCTCTGCCATCCTTGGCAAACAGAGCCTATTCTTAGGTCCCTGGAATCCAAATGAGAATGCTGTCACTTTAAACATCCAAATTGGCCACCACTCGTAAACATTCAAAGTGGCTGCACCCTCGGTCACTTTAAATATCCAAAATGGCTGCTGCTTGTAAACAATCAAAATGGCTGCACCCTCTGGACAGCCAAAAGTCCACAGCTTAGGTTATCTCCCTCCTTGCTGTTTCCCTTCCTAGTCATAGGCCACCAGTGCAGTTGTCCCTGCAGCCCTTGGTGACCAGGGCTGATCTTAAGGTCAATTCTCAGGTCCCAACACCACTTGGAAATATTCAGGCTGGTGGTCCCATCAGAGTAGCTGACAGTCCACTGCTCTGACTGTCTCCGTACTCACTGTTTTTATTCAGGTTTTTCCACTAGTTGCTGCCTAATCCACTTCTGTATACTTCCTTTCAAAGCTCAGGGCTGCAGGATTATCTTCTGTATCTCTGTCAATTGGTTTCTCTTTTCTTTGTTGAAGAGGGTCTATGTAGTTTGTCTGCCTATTCCTCCATCATACCAGAAGTCTTGTGTTTTTTTTTTTTAATACAAAAATTCAAAGTCCTGATTGGTCATATCTTGGTCATGTGTCTACTTCCCAGCTATGGCTGGGTGAGGAGAAGGAGGCTCTTGCCCTTTGGCTTCCATGATGGGAGGCTGTCAGTGTCTCAACCAAAGAGTTTCTCTTAGTGGGAGACCAGGCTGCTCAGGGGAAGGGTGGCAGTATTCTGGACAGCTCAAGAACAGATAGCTACTCTCTTTCTTTGCTGTGTGACTCTTCATTTCAATTGTTCCTTCTGTGTAACTATTTCCTCTGTGAATCCACAGAAGCTGTAAAACTTGTTATCTCTTTACTTGTTTATTCCTTAACTTTCCCTGTAGAATGAGGGAAAGTTAAGCTTAATACTGATAAGGGGTTTGTCTCTTTTATCCACTACTGTTATCTCCAGTGCCTAGAGGCATGCCTGACACACAGTAGGCATTCAATATACATTTTCTTAATAAATTAATTCATGAATAAATATCTGACTATGGCAGTAGATAATCTATAAACAAATGTACAGATTATATGTCCTGTCAGATTTTAACTGCTACTGTGATAGAAAAAAAAATGATGAAAATAGTGATATAAAAACTTTCATCCTTAGGTTTTATCTCTACAGAACAAAGAAATTTAATGGAAGTTCATTTTATTTCACAGCCATGAAAATACACATGCACACATGCACACATACACACATAAAACATATATATATATGTGTGTGTGTGTGTTTAATATGCAATACGTTCATGTATGACACACACGTATGTTAAGCAAACAGAGATGGGTTTGGATTTGTTTTTCAAATATTATGGGTGAGTCCCTATAATATGAAGGCTAATACCACATTTAGGATTGTCTGACTTATACTTTATAGGTTTATCTAATCTTTTCCACTATTTAGAAATTGTCTCATCTTTTGTGTACTGTTATCTGAATACTGGGGACTATTTATTAAAAGTCTCCAATGCAAGCTAAACTTAGGAGAAAACTTTTTGCCTCATAAAATTAAAATCACTAGTAAGATTACTGATAAAGGTTTTTCCAGATGATTGGTGTTTTTCAATGAAGTATGTTTTTTATATTTTCCATGGTAGAGAATTCCAGGTTCAAATGTTCCACTGTCGACAATAAAGGTTTTCCCATCCCAGCATGAGTAATACTCAGTTGACAATAACCTAGTGATGTGTATATCAAGTCCCTCGACTAAAAAGTATGATGTGAGATGACTTATGGGACAGAATGAATTTTCAGACGTTTTGATTGCACTCTCATGGCTGTTTGCCTTGGTGACCAAGAACCCTCCTTTGTAGAGTGCTTCCTCTCTATGCCTTTCTGATGAATTTCTCCCCATTATGTTCACTGATCCTGTGGATCTGGAATTGAGATGGGCACACATGGGGATGGCTTCTCTGTTTCTCAGTTGTCTGGGTCCTCAGGTGGGAAGACTCAAATGGTTGTTGTTGTTGTTATGTGCCATCGAGTCGGACCCAACTCATAATGACCTCTCCTTGGGTTTCCGAGGCAGTATCACTATGGAAGTAAATGATTGAGAGTGGTTGAAATGGCTGAAGGCTGGAATCATCTCAGGGACTGTGGTAGTTATGTTTGTGTGTCAACTTGGCTGGGCCTGGTTGAGTAGCTGGGCAGCTGGTGGTAGTTATTTCCCATGATGAGATTGGCAATCAACTCCATGGTGGGATGTACCACAAGCAGCTGAGTAGCTGCCTATGGGATGTGGTCTGCTTCCTGTATATAAGGAGAAACCTTGGGAATGGTCTCTAGCTTATGGCATGCTTGGACCCTGCATGTAGCCGTGCCGTTGCTCAGCAGCCTGCCATGCTCTGCTGACTTTGGGACTTACAATAGACTTGAATTAATGGCCTGCCATGTGGTTTGGTAACATCGGGACTGTGCTTTTTACTTGTCAACCTTGGGTTTGTCAGCCTCAGCAGCCAGTAGCTGTCTGAGTGAGGAAACGCCTCTAGCTCCAGCAGGCCAGGAGCAGGAGGCAGAGCTGAAGACCAAGGCTGAGGGGTTTTCATCCAGCCCCTAAAGCCTGACACTTTAAACTTGGACTTAAAGCCTCCAAATTGTAAGAAAAAATTCCTGTTTGTTAAGGCCATCCCATTTGTGGTATATTCCTGTCAGAGCAGCACTAGGTAACCAGAACAGGGACCTACCATTACATGTGTGGCAACTGGGCTGGAATGACTCAGAGGCTGGGCTGGGCTGGGACTGTGAACTAGGTTGTCTTGGAGTGGTCTTTCTCTGAGCTGGGCATCTGGAAGTGTCCAAGAGTAAACATTCCATGTTTGGAATCTCAGAGAACCGTTTTCCTTGAGACACATAGGATAGTGAAATCAGACATGTGTTTGAATTTGTGCTGTTTCACCAACCAGTTGAAAGAGTTTGAATTTGTTTTCTCTTTCTTCTCCTCCTCTTCCTTCTTTGTTAACGACCTCTCTGAGCTTTAGGCTCTTTATCTGCATAGGGAGAGTTTGGAAAATGGAAGGTAAAATTATACATTTTTTTTGAGATGAACTACAAACTATTTGGGAATAAAACCCAGTGCTGTCAAGTCCATTCCAATATGTAATTTTACATAAGGAGTCCAGAAGCCTCCTGTAAGGGAAGAAATCAAGACTCCTCACTGTGCCCTTCCAATTCCAGTGTTCTCACAATTCAAAGAAAACTCATCTGAGTGGACCAGGGCTGCCTTGAGCAAGACCCAGGGACAGGTATAAGTGATGATGTTGTTGTTGTTGTTATTTGCCGTCGAGTCGGCCCCGACTCATAGCGACCCCTCCTTGGGTTTCCGAGGCAGTATCACTGCGGAAGTAGGATTGCCCAACCTTCCTTCCGAGGAGTGGCTGGTGGATTTGAACCGCCAGCCTTCTGGTTAGCAGTCAAGTGCCTTAGCCACTATGCTACCAGAGCTCTCCTAAAATAAGATAATGATAAGTGTAGAAAGAAAGGACCAATGGACTGTTCTTAACCACTGATTTGGGGAAACCAAAGGGAGCATGCTTTTGCCTTGATGAGGTTTCTGTGTATAGCACTGGACAGGGCTGCAAGGTTGAGGAAGGGCTGCTTTGGTCTGGAATCCCTTTGCCTGAACTTTGCACTACAAGTGAGAGCAGATAATCTTAGGCGCTTTCTCACCAGAGCCTGGGGATATGGAATAGGTGGTGGCAGAGATGCAATCACGGACAAAACAGGGCTGACACCTTCCAGGAGTGGGGGAGACACTTCCAGCTGCCCACTCTGGTTTTTCCGTGGCATCCCACCTGAGAGACAACAGGAGGAGGCACTGGTTTACTCTGGAGCAATGAGCGTCTGGTGGCAATTATGAAATTTCCCAGCCTCAAGAGAATGCTTCTGAATTGTAGCCTCACAGAAATGAATAGGTCTGGCCTTTGAATATTTTAGATGGTATCAGAAAGCCTTGGGTAAATCAGAGAAGGAAATTGGGGGTAGGAGGGTAAAAAATAACAGGTGGGAGTTAAAATGCTGTGTTGTGGGACCCTCAGATTGACACAAGAAACTAAAACAGAACAAAAATACCAACCTTTTTTGTTGTAAGGACTAAATAATAAAAATGAATATATATGTAAAGTGCCTGTAGTGCTTGGCTTATATTAGAAACTCAGTATTAATTTGCTCTCCTATTCCTTTCTGGGGAAGGCATTGATTTTGGGATCAGACAGACCTGATTTTTGAACTGTGGCTACTTTATTTGCTAGTGTGACCTTGGACTAGTCTCTCGACCTCTTTAAGACTTAGTTTTGTCATTAGTAAAATGGTTTTAAAATAATTATTTCACCAGTATAGTGAAATTAAAGTTATGAACACTGAGTAAAATGGTACTTCTATTCCCTTTCTGAGTATTTCCCTTGTCTCCCCTATTCTACACACTCAACAAAAATCCAGGGCTACTTTGTAGCTTCAGTTTCCAGGGGAATTTTGAGGGCATTCCTCTCTACCTTTCCTGATTGACACTGGCCTTGACAAGCACCTCTCTGGGACCACCCCATTTCCTAGACTGAATTTCCCCAAATCTCCCTGACAGAACACCAGAGGGGCCATACCCACTTCCTTCCTTTATTCAAGAACAAAGTCACCTCCTGCAGATTTTGGAATGTGTCCATTTGAGGCCTACTCTGTCTTTGGTTTCATCATTTCAGTTTCCAATTTAGAGAAACTAGATAGATTGTGGGGTTAAAATCAGATTTTTTTTCACCTCGATAGCAAAGGCATAGTCAGGGACACTAAAACCATTAGGTGTCCTGCAAGAAGTACCCAAGTTCTCAGTGTTTTTGGGTGACCAGGAGCTGAAAATGCTCCATATGATCAAAGCTTAGGTAAGGGCTCAGATCAGCCTCAGAGTTTATCTGGCCCCAATCCCTGTCTTCAATGGTTTCCTTGAACTGGGAACAGCTCCACTCCAGAATTGGTGCCCCATCATGGTAGAAGTCTGCTCAAACTTCTGAATTCTCTATCTGAAACCTCTCGTAGCTTGTGGCTTTCCATTACTACCTACCATTTGAATCAGATTCTTATAGCGTGTAGTTGATATACTTTCTTTGCTTGCCATTGAATGAGTTCCAGTTGATGGTGCCCCCTGTATGTTGGAGAACTATGCTCCTTAGGGTTTTCCACAGCAGAGTTTTCAGAAGTTGATCACCAGGCCTTTCTTTGAGGCACCTCTGGGTAAATTGAAACTCTGTTTGGTTAGCAGCTGACTGTTAAACATTTGCACCACCTAGGGACTCCAAAGGTCATTTAGGAGTCCACAGAGAGAACTGACTAAATCTTTAATTTTTAATTCTCCAAAGAGAAAATGAAACAACAATAACAATATGATATTTATTAAGAGATTGGTACCTCCAGGAGCTCTGGTAGCGTAGTGCCTAAGGCATTGCTAACCAGAAGGCTGGCAGTTCAAACCCACCAGCCACTCCTTGAAAGGAAGATGGGCAATCTACTTCCGTAGCGATACCACCTCGGGAACCCAAGGAGGGGTCGGTATAAGTCAGATCTGACTCCATGGCAGTGAGTTTTGAGTTACGTCCTAGAAGACAAGTTTTCGGTAATATCATGAGATATGAAAAATCTACTTGGGTTCAAGAACCTGATTCTGAGTAGATTAGGTTGGGCAAACATGTCTTAGCAATAGCATGAGTGAAAGTCTTTTGTGTTAAAAAGATCATAATGTGGTGGCCAGGGTGAAGGTAAATAAACAGAAGGGGTTGGTTCTGATTCACTCTGAATTGATGACATGGTAACAGTACCAACAGGGCTTGAAATCATGCCATGGAAACAGACAAAGAAAGTGAGGGTTCTTGGGATGGAGAAGACTCATGGACATGTTACTGTTCAAGCCTTTAGAGGCTGTTAGGGTGGAAGTTTAATTTGACTTACTCTGCTTGGCTTCCTGTGCCCGATGATGAAAACTGGATAGCGTTTCAAGGTGATAGATACTTGTTTACTTTCAGATAACCAAAGACGTAATGAGTCATCTGAGAAGCAAAACATTTCCCATCATAGTGACGCCTAAGCTGAAAAACTGATTGTGGTGGAGATTTGGCCATAAAGAAGCGTGATTGGACTAATAATCTCCAAACTCCCCATCAAATCTGGTAATCCTAAATACGTGATTTTAACATAGATATTTCTAATTGAACATTTGTTTGTTACTTGTGAAATATATGAATCATCACAATGAGGAATTCCTGAAGCCCAATTCTTATACATGAGATTTAAACAGTGATCTGGGTAATTTAGCTCAAGATTGTCAGTAGTTTGGAATGCGCAGTGGGATTGTATTTTACTGAAGTGCTTCTAAGTTCAGACCAGCCTAGGTTGGCCCATCTGCTGATGACCAGTTGGCAGAGGTGTCCTGGAGTTGGCTCACACTAGCTTGTGAGAACTGGCTGTGCATGTCTGTTCTCAACTTTGAGTTCACATTGAATTCACACTGGCAGTTTGAGATTGGCCATAGTGGGAGTATTTACACTATAGAAAATGGCAAACACTATACATGCCCTGGAGATGTGGTTGTTGAACTCTTATTGGCATACTATTAGACCTGTATGACCTTGGGCAAATCACTTTTTCTTGGGTATCATTTATTTGACTCATAAAATAGATTAGACTAGATCAGTGGCTTTTATTTCCTTTTATAAAGCAGAATCATTTTTTTTTAAATGACCTTTTATATCATTTCCAAGTCAGATGAAATCTCCAAAACAGATAAAAGAAGAGTAGAGCTGGTTGAGTAGGTTGTTGTTGCTGTTAGGTGCCATTGAGTCGGCTCTGACTCGTAGACACCCTGTGTGCAATAGAACAAACCCGGTCCTGCGCCATCCTCACAATCGTTGCTGTGCTTGAGCCCATTGTTGCAGCCACTTGTCAGTCCATCTCATTGAGGTCTTTCCCTCTTTTGCTGATCCTGTCCTTTACCAAGCATGAGATCCTTCTCCAGGGACTGGCCCCTGACAACGTTTCCAAAGTATGTGAGACGAAGTCTGGCTATTCTCTCTTCTAAGGAGCATTCCAGCTGTGCTTTTTCCAAGACAGATTTGTTCATTCTTCTGGCAGTCCATGGCATTTTCAATACAATTTCCAATACAATTCAAAGGCATCAATTCTTCCTTGGTCTTCCTTATTCATATGTATATGTGGCTAGTGAAAATACCATGGCTTGGGTCAGGCACACCTTAGTCTTTAAGGTGAAATCAACAGAATAAACAAGGGGATACTGCATGGTTTAAAATCAGGAAAGGTGTATGTCAGGGTGTCCTTTCACCATACTCACTCAATCTGCATGCTGAGCAAATAATCTAAGAATCTGGACTATGTGAAGAAGAATGTGGCATCAGGATTGGAAAAAAAACTTATTAGAAACCTGTGATATGCAACCTTGCTTGCTGAAATCAAAGAGGACTTGAAATGCTTACTGATGCAGAACAAAGACTACAGTCTTCAGTATGGATTACACCTCAACATAAAGAAAACAAAAATCCTCACAACTGGACCAATAAGCAATGTTGGAGAAAAGATTGAAGTTGTCAAGGATTTCATTTTACTTTGATCCATGATCAATAACCATGAAAACAGAAGTCAAGATATCAAGCAATGTATTGCGTTAGGCAAATTTTCTACAAAAGACCTCTTTACAGTGTTAAAAAGTAAAGATGTCACTTTGAAGACTAAATTGCACCTTGCACAAACTGTGGTATTTTCAATGGCTTCATATGCACGTGAAAACTGGATGTTCTGGTTACCTAGTGCCGCTCTGACAAGAATATACTACAAATGGTATGGCTTGAACAAACAGGGGTTTATTCTCTTACAGTTCGGGAGGCTAGAAGTCCATGTTCAAAGTGCCAGTCTATAGGGGCCGGGTGAAAGCCCCTTGACCTTGGGCTTCAGCTCTGCCTCTTGTTCCCAGCCCACTGAAGCTAGAGGCATCTCTTCACTCAGGTGGCTACTGGGTGCTGAGGCTAACAAGCCCAAGGTCAACAAATAAAATGGCATAGTCCCAATGTTACCAAACCACACAGCAGGCCATTAATTCAAGTCCATTGAAAGTCCCAAGGTTGACAGAGCATGGCTGCTGAACAATGACATGGCTACATGCAGGGTTCAAATGTGCTGTAAGCTAGAGACCATTCCCCAAGGCTTCTTATAAGCAGGAAGCAGACCACATTCCTAACTAAGGCAGCTACTCAGCTGCTCACAATAGAGCCCACCATGGAGTTGATTAACAGTCTCATCATCCCCATGTCTCATCATCCAGCTGCCCAGCCACTCAATCAGGCCCAGCCAAGTTGACACACTAAGTTAACTACCACACTGGACAATGAATTAGGAAGACCAAACAAGAACTGGTATATTGAATTACGATGTTGATAAATAATGTTAAATATATCACACCATGGAGTACCATGTTGTTATTGTTATGTGCTGTCTAGTCAGACCCAACTCATAGCGACCCCTCCTTGGGTTTCCGAGGCAGTATCACTATAGAAGTAGATTGCCCCATCTTCCTTCCGAGGAGTGGCTGGTGGGTTTGAACTGCCAGCCTCCTGGTTAGCAGTCAAGTGCCTTGGCAACTATGCTACCAGAGCTCCCATGGAGTACCATAAGGGTGAACAAATATATTTTGGAAGAAGTACAGCCTGAATGCTTATTAGAAATGAGGATGGTGAGACTTCATTTTACCTGCTTTGGACATGTTATCAGAAGGGACCAGTCCCTGGAGAAACACCTCATGCTTGGTAAAGTAGAGGGTCGGAGAAAAAGAAGAAGCTCTTCAGGGAAATGGATCGACACACTGGCTGCAACAATGGGCTCGAATATAGCAATGATTTTGAGCATGGCGCAGGACCAGGCAGTGTTTTGTTCTGTTGTACATGGGGTCATTATGAGTTGGAATGAACTCAACAGAACCTAAGAACAACAATAGGAGAATAAGCATAAAACAGCAGGGTTTCCTTTAGTTTTATGAGATTGTTTTTAAATGAAATTCCAATGGGATCAGTGTGAGAACACTGGAAATCTGATTCCTATAAGAAGAAATGTACACAGAAACACTTCACTTTACAAATGGTCCTAATGTAATTGTGAATTTTTTGTCGTTATACAGAGCAGCCTTACATGTGGTCAAAAATGTACATGTTTCAAAGGCACCCCAAACCTTCCCATGTGCATATTAGTTTTTTTTTTTTTTTTTAATTTGCTATACTAGAAACTTGATATCCAAGGGCATAAGTTTTGGTGAAATCTTGTAATGTGAGGAGAGTACAGAGCTGTGGAAAGAAGGTTTAAATAATCAACAGACCTTTGGGAAGGTCTCCTGAGAAAGGTGAAGGGGCATTAAAAGGGTGTCTTTCCAAATAGAAACTTGTCCACTTGGTGTTTTGTCGAAAGTACCTGAGAATGGCCCTACAAGGACCACCTAAGCTGCTGGGCAGCTGGAACATAAGCCCAGTCATCTTGTGTGAAATCCTTAGGGTGTGCCTGATGTTTCCATGGGGTCAGTAATCAGAACAGGAGCATGGGTGGCATGACCTGCTGCAAATATAATCCAATCACATTGACTCCTATTACTGACTATAGAATTCCTCTTCTTCTTAAAATTTAAAGTGATTTCATTTGCACATGTTCTTGAATATTTTCATCTGAGTATTTTCCATGTGTTCTGAACACTGATTCCTAAATCTCATCCTTCTCATCTTACCCAGAATTGCAATGGTTTCCTTTTCCCTCAAGGTTTTCTAATTCTATCACCTCTTCCCTTGACTTTGTCCCTTTATTTCCCTTATATAAAGTTTCATCCTCTGAGGGAGGGCCGAAGTCATGGCTGGTTAGATTGTGGCCCTTATCTCGACCCACACTCCTTCCTGTTCCCTTCTCCTGCCAAGCTTCCGTCTTCACTCTGCCTGACCCTGAGCTTGTGTGGACTCGGAGACTCCTCTGCCACATGCCCCTCATATCAGGACCCATCTCCTAATCAGCACTGCCACTTTCCTCTCCCTAAATCCTTACCCTGGTCTGTCTAGCATTTAACCTGCTACATGGGGTCTTCATCAGTCAAGGGCTGTCTTGACAGCAGCTAACAACAATTGTCTTCCATGAGCTGGGCTTAAATCTCTACTTCTTGCCTTACTTTTGTGTCTTTTTCCTTAAATTATCTAAAGGAAAGATGTGCTGGACTTGCACCTCACAAATATTAAATACACGTCATGATAAGGTGAAGTATAATGCTGCTTTAAGTCTTTTATACTTCAGAAGCATTGAACATTTGGTTGTTTACAAATGCAAAGAAGAACAATTAAAAATTAAAAACTTAGACTTAATAAAAGTGAATCTTATTCTCGTCTTAGAACACAAATCAGAAGTAGGGACTTGACTTGATTATATTTTCTAGTCCATAGAGCCAAACAAGTCCAGCCAAGCTACTTTACCATGCAATGTAATTTTGCACTGAATTTGGAAAAATCGATGATTTTTGATCAAACACATAACAACTCAGTACAGGTCTAACTTTTCAAATCTAATGATCTGACATCTAGTGTTAATTTTGAGTACTGCTAAAAAATTTCATGTGAAAAGTATATTCAGAGAGGCTCTCTGTTCCAACTAGTTTCTTTTTATAAATTGTGAGATTTATTCAAGATACAGTTTAGCCTCAGGATAGATATTTCTTACTCTTTGATGTTCAAATTGGGCAGTGAGGCACGTGGTCTGGAGGCTGCGTTCTAGACCTGAGGCTAATGATTAGGCCTGTGACCTTGTGTAAGTTATTTTCCTCTTGGAGTTGGCATGTGCTTATTGGTAAAATGAGGGTGATGGAATGTGCTGCTTATCTTTAGAGTCTTTCCAATTCTAGCACCCTATGAGTTATCTTCTTAAAGCAATAGCTTTGTGGAATGAGAAGCAATGCCAACTCTATTTTGAAACTTGGACTATGTTCACCCAATAAACCAGCAAATAACAGTTATTGATGAGTGTGGGTATTAAGGTGTATGGCTTTTTTTCCCTCTAACAAAACAGCACAACACAAAACAAACGAACAAGGAAAAAAGTTCTAAGGAAGAACTAAAGTATGATTTCAATGGTTGATTGTCACAGTAGTTCCAACAGAACTTTATGAGGATTGCCACGTTCTATATCTGCACTGGCTGCTGTGGTAGGGCCAAACCACATGTGGTTATGGAGTATTTGAAATGTGGCTAGCGAGACTAGGGAACTAAACATTAATTTAAATTAGATCTAAATAGCTACCTAAGGCTAGTGTCTCCTGTCTTGCCTAGTACAGGCTTATAGAGTATGGAGAAATAGGCATTTCTCGATGAATTTGGGGCTGTAGTCACCAATAATCTTACTTTCCTTTCTATACTGATTGGCTCTATATTAATCTTGTGTTACACATTCACCAGTTTCTTTCTTGTGGGAATTGACTGTACAGGCACTTTAGGATTTATTCCATAATTGTGTTTTCTCTCATGGTTTCAGCTGTATAACCAAAAAAAAAAAAAAAACCAAACTCACATCGAGTGGATTTTGACTCATAGTGACCCCCATTGAGTTTCCAAGGCAGTAAATATTTACAAGTAGATTGCCCAGTCTTCCTTCTGCAGAGTGACTGGTGGATTTGATCCACCAACCTTCTGGTTAGCAGTCAAATGCCTTGGACATTGTGCCACCAGAGCTCCTTTTCAAATATTTAAGTCTAATTTAATTGAATTTAGATAAATGTGTCCCCGCCCCCCAATTCATTAAGAAGAATTAAAACATGCAAAAACATTGAGAACACATTATAATGCTTAATAGAGTAAATTTCAAAGCCTAAATCCTGCAGGTAATTTTTCTAAGCTAATTCTCTGCACTGAGAATTCAGGCTAAAAAAAAGATGTAGGAGTCTCATGAAATAAAGAAATAGGTTGTTTTTTATTTGTTATGATGTCTAAGAAGAGATAAATACTTAGAAAATTTCTTTATATTTTAACTTACTATTTAGCTGAAATCTAGACTTAAAATCCAACCTGAAAATTGCAGGGATTTTGAATAGGGACTTCATCTCATTTTCTCTATTTCAAATTATTTGCTATTAGCTATATTTTAATCTGAGCTCTTGCAGTTAAAATCGAACACATTCATCTAATTCTTTCATGTATTAACGCATAATCTGTCTTGGTTTCTTGTATTGGCTTCATTGAAGAGATGTTATTTCTACCCTTACTGCCAGATAAACAGCTTCTCCCACAACACACACATACACATTCACACACACAATACACATCCATACAGAAATACACAGACATGCATGCACACTTGTTGTTGTTCATTACCATCCAGTTGGTTCAGAGTCATGACGACCCCATGTTTGTCAGAATAGAAGTAGAATTGAGCTCCATAGTCAAGGCTGTGACCCTTCACAAGCAGATCGACAAGGTTGTCTTCCAAGGCACCTCTGGTTGGTTTTGCACTTACAGCATGTTGGCTAGTAATCAAACACTTAACAGTCTGCACAGCCTATGGACTCCTACACACAAAAACACATAGATGTATATACATTACACATACACAGAGACATACACATATATAGTCACACACACCCTTCTAAGATTTAAGGTGACTTGGAGAAATTATATTGTAGAAGGCACCTGTCTCCTAGCAAGTTACATATGTATGGGAGGATCTGGACCAATGTAAATAGAAAAATGGTATATGATTTATAAAGGTTAGTTGTAATGTCTGTGATGAATTTTTTCTTTTCCACAAAATTCTGCCTTGTTAGAAAATTACTAAGCAAAAACATTGGTCATTCCAATATATATGCCACAATTTTCAGAATTAATTACTTTGTGCATTTTTTAAATGCAAAGCTCATGTGTGTTTCTACCACCTCATCAAGAAATAGCCCTCACATATCCAGACTTAAATTCCTGTTCTAAACTCAGTAAAGGTGTGTGTCAGGGATGTATCCTTTCACCATACTTACTCAATCTGTGTGCTGAGCAAACAATCTGAGCAGCTAAACTATATGAAGAAGAACTTGGCATTAGGATGGGAGGAAAACTCATTAACAATCTGCAAAACGCAGATGACACAACCTTGCTTACTGAAAGCAAAGAGGACTTGAAGCACCCATGGATGAAATCGAAGACCACAGCCTTCACTATGGATTACACCTCAGTGTAAACAGAAATCCTTATAACTGGACCAATAAGAACATCATGAGAAACACAGATAATATTGAGGTTTTCAGGGATTTCATTTTGCATGGATCCACAGTCATTGCCCATGGAAACAGCAGTCAAGAAATCAAATGACATATCGCCTTGGGCAAATCTCTGCTGCAAAAGATCTCTTTAAAATCTGAAAAAGCAAAGATGTCATTTTGAGGACTAAATTACACCTGACTCAGGCCATGGTATTTTCAATCAACTCATATGCAAGAACTGGACAATGAGGAAGATTGAAGAAAAACTGATGCTTTTGAATTATGTTGGCAAAGAACATTCAATATACCCCAGACTGCTGGAAGAATGAATCAGTCTGTCTTGGAAGGTGTACAACCTTAATGCTCCTTAGACATGAAGATGGTGAGACTTCGTCTCACTACTTTGAACATGTTATCAGGAGGGACCAGTATCTGGTGGAGAGCATGATGCTTGGTATAGCAGATGGCCAGGGAAAAGAGAAAGACTTCAGTGAGATGGATTGACACAGTGGCTGAAACAATAGGCTGGAGCCCAGGCAGCGTCTGTTGTACATAGGGTCGTTGTGGGCTGGAACCAACTCAGCTGCACCTAACAACAATAATAACAACATCCAGACTTAACAACAGTTCAGAAGGTCAGCTAACTTTGATTCTTTAAAGTGTAATATAAAAACAATTAATTTTTTTTTTTAATAGTGAGCACACAGCACTCCAGAATCCCACACTGCTTTCTGAAACGAAGATTGAATTTTATGTGAAAAGTTCAGCATTGTGAATCTATTGAGTGTCATTCCTTAAAAATTGGCAAGATTTGTAACTGTGCTTAATTGTACACCCACTTACAATGTATTTTTTCAGAATATATGATTAGACAGAACACCTTATTTTGTAATTATTTTGGCAAAAACAAGTTCCACTTACCTACTTTTAGCTTACCACATAAAGGGTGCATTAGTTATCTGTGTTCCCTGGCCAAATCAAGGACCCACAATTTGAAAGTCATTTTGTTAGCACGAATGAAGTGATTCTGTATTTGCCAGAGTAGCTAACAGATATTACTCCTCAAATGGAAATGAAAACTCCCTCAAACCAAACCAAACTCACTGCCATCCAGTGGATTCTGACTCATAGCGATCCCCTTTGGGTTTCCAAGGTGGTAAATCTTTATAGAAGTAGATTGCCCAGTCTTCCTTCAGTGGAATGGCTGGTGGGTTTGAACCGCCAATCTTCTGGTTAGTAGTCACATGCCTTAGGCACTATGCCACCAGAGCTCCTTGAAAACTCCCCAGTAACCAGTATTTCCAACAGAATATTGATGTGTCTGCATATTTTACTTATTTACCCTTCTATTTTTTTCCATACAGCTATTCATATACTGATCTTTCTTATAAAAATTAATAACGTGTATGCACAATTTTTGTCTACAGATTGGGCTTCAGTGATTAAATGCCCTCGGTGCCAGAGCTGTTTAGCTAGTTTCATATCATAAATTTCCAGTAGATGGCAGTCTAGGCCCTAGAATTTGCAGACCATCACCTTAAACCCCAACTGTATCAGTATTTTGGAAAACTTTGATAAAGTTTTACACAGTGAGATTGGAAGTCAACTTTAAGCCACCCTCTTATTCATTTTTAGCCTTACAGAGACAACTCGAATAGAATATATTTCTGTGGTTTTGTTTAATTTTGTTGAGAAAGTTTTGGGCACAGTAAAACAAAGGCAGCTATTGACTTAAAACATCCACAAACACCGAAATGATAGAGTCAATAAGCCAGTGTTCTGTATATTCTCATCATGGGTTAGAGTGGAGCAGATGAGGGGGTGACCAACAACGTAGCATTTTCTTCCTAGAACATTTCCTCTTCCATTGAAGACAAAACATACGTGCGGTGTAGGAGGAGTTATTGACTTTAAATACTGAAAAGCGGTTGTTACACAGGCTACCTATCTGATTGTCAAAGGGGAAATTCTGAAGAAAGAGAGAGAATATGAATGATAAAAGAATGTTTTCCTCTCAGGTGGAGGATCTCTGGCTTGGTGGTTGATCTTACCTACTTCAAAAGACATGGGCAAGATGAAGACCTTGTCCCAGCCCATTGGAGAGCAGTGAGAGGAAGAATCATTATTTCTAAGAGTCAGTCCAACTCCCTTTGAGGTTTTGTCAGGTCAGAAAAAGGTAAGTTCAAGGCTGTTGCTGCTGGTGGTGAGGCTGCTGCCGCTGGTAGAGAAGCTACCCAGGTGAGGGCAAGGTCAAGGAGAGATGCACTAAAGGACAGAAGGTACCAGGTGTGGTCACTGACCTGTATAAAGCTAAGGGATGTGCGACCTGGTGTGGGAGAGCATGTAGCACAAAAATAGGGTGTAGGAGAGAGTATCAGTCTTCACACATGCCATTTGCTCAATTCCCAATGCTCTTTATCCCCTCATTTCTCACTGAGCCATCATCTCCTCAGTCTTCAGGCCTCAGCCTTGTAGGAAATATTCCTTCAATAAAAGAATGACTAGATGAGAATGTGGAAATGTGAACATTTCAAGCCCAAGAGTTTGAAAGCATTAAAGAGGTAGCAGGGGTCGCTATGAGTCAGATCCGACTTGAAGGCAGTGAGTTTGGTTTGGTACTAGAGCTGTGGTAGCAGCAGTGGGAGAGGTCCTGCTGTGGATGTAATCTCTTGACTCTCTAGTCTAGAAAGTCTAGACCTTCTAGTCTAGAAAGACTGTGGACTCTGCTATCTACCACAAGATGGTTGGGGTTCAGAACGGGAGAATAAGAAGAGGTCAAAAGCATATTATGCGAGACAGAGTGCTTTGGCCAGCACCTGCCTCTTCCTTTTCCTTGGAGCTGAGTTCTCCACCTATAGCTCCCAGAGCCAGTTGCCATTGGGTTGATTCCGATTCATGGTAACCCTTTGTGTGTCATATGGGTTCCAGGAGGGTTGCAATGGCTGATTTTTTCAGAGGTGGATTGTCAGGTCTTTCTTCTGAGGTGCATCTGGGTGGACTTAACTTCTAAGCTCTCAGTTAGCAGCTAAGCTCATTAACCAAGCATGTTAACCATTTGCGTAACCCAAGGACCCCACCTATTATCCAGCCTCATTTTAATAATAAAGATTTATTATGGATTGAATAGTGTCCCCCCAAAATATGTGTTCACCTTGGCTAAGCCATGATTCTAAGTATTATGTAATTATCCTTTTGTGATCTGATGCAATTATCCTATGTGTTATAAATCCTAACCTCTATGATGTTAATGGGGAGCTCTGGTAGCGTAGTGGCTAAGGCACTTGACTGCTAACCAGAAGGCTGGCAGTTCAAACCCACCAGCCACTCCTCAGAAGGAAGATGGGGCAATCTACTTCTGTAGTGATACTGCCTGGGAAACCCAAGGAGGGGTTGCTATGAGTCGGGTCTGACTCGATGGCAAACAACAACAACATGATGTTAATGAGGCATGATGAGAGACAGTTATGTTAATGAGGCAGGACACAGTCTACAGGATTAAACTGTACCTTGAGTCAATATCTTTTGAGATATAAAAGAGATTAAACAAGCAAGCAGAGAGCAGAGGGACCTCAGCATCACCAAGAAAGAAGAGCTAGAAGCTGAGCAAGTCCTTTGGACAGGGTCCCTGTGCCGAGAACCTCCTAGACCCGGGGACAATGCCAAGATCAATGCAGATCTTTGAGGAATACTGAGCCCACAGATGTTGAAAGGAAATAAGGACCTCCTTGCAGACCTGACAGAGAGAGAACTTCCCTAGAGCTGGAGCCCTGAATTTGGGCCCTAGCCTCCTCAACTGTGAAGGAATAAATTTCTGTTTGTTAAGGCCATCCACTTACAGTATTTCTGTTATAGCAGCATTAGACAACTAAGATAAGATTTAAGCAGTTTTAGCTTAACACTCATGCTGTAGTGGGGCCTTGAGCTTATAATACAGTATTTGTATCTAGCATTCCAGTTTTGTCAACTGGATTCTTGTATTCCTTAAAAGACACTGGTCTGTGGTCTCCGGGCCTGGCCCCGCACCTTGTCCTATAATCCGTATTCTTCTCACATCTCCTCCTTGTCCAGGAGTGGATTCTAATTGCAAAGCTCTGACCTCCTGCTAATTGACTTCTCTAAATATAGCTCCTGCCTGCCTTCATTTTCCTGACTCTCTGCTCCAAGTAGGGTGACCAACCATCCCACAATGCCCAGGACAGTCCCAAACTGCAAGTCTGGAATTCTAGGAAACTTCTCAGTCCCAGGCAAACTAGGACAGCTGGTTACCCTGTGTAACTGTCCCTCTAATACCTATCTAGTGATATTTGGTGGCAAAAGGGGTGAGTCTGGCCAGGGCACCAAGCATAGGATTAGAAGCAGTGCCCAGAGCCACACCTAAAGCAACTTGGTACAGGAGGGCACAAGAGGATGCAGAAAAGCTAAGTATTTAGAAGGCACTTCAGTTCAACACTAGGAAGCCAGGAAGAGAGAGTTGGTAATAGTCAGTAACGTATAAGAACTGTGTTGAAATTTGTGTGCAAGTTATCTAATTTTTAGTCTTATGAATTAGACACTATGATTATCACTATTTTACAGATGAGGAAACTGAGACTTGAAGGAAATAGGTAATTGATTGTGCTATATATCAAAAAAGACTGATGAACTTTGAAAACATTATGCTGAGTAAACTAAGTCAGACATAAAAGGACAAATACTGTGTGACTCCATTTCACTGAAATACTAGAACAGGCAAATGCACGGAGACAAAAGTTTATTAGTAGTTACTAGGTGCTAGGGAAGGGGAAGTGAGGAGCTGTTACTTAAGGGGGACCAAGTTTCTGTTTAAGGGAATGAAAAACATTGGAAAATGGGTAGTGGTGGTTATGCAATATGATTAATGTAATTAATGTCACTGAATAGTACACTTGGAAATGGTTAGAATAGCAAATATTTTGTTGCATATATTTTACCACAATAAAAAAAGACACTGATACCTAGCTCCCACATTCAGAGACTCTAACTTAATTGGTTTAGGTATAGCCCAGGCATTAGGATTTTTTAAAAATTCCTCAGCTGACTTTAATATGCACCAAGCTATTTTCTAAGCTGCTCAATACCACCTGCCATGAAGGTGGGGATTCAGAAGACAGGCCAAGATGGGACTGAAAGCAAGGATGAGAGTGATGGACAAAGGTTCTCAGGTGATTGCAGTGAACACAGCCACCTGCTCTTGCTTCCTTCTGTTGCCTACTATTTTACAGCACACAGATATATCAGAGAGGAAGCAGAAGTGGTCAGGACTAAGGCTACTGGCCTGTTTATTGCCTCTTGGCCTATTCCCAGATGCCATTCCTATTTGCACACAGGGCTGAGCATGTCCTTACACTTCACAGTGTGCTAGATCAAAATTAGGCCCTACCTTTTCCAAAACTCCCATCTTCTAAAAGTTATTTTGCCTTAATCAATCAATAAAAAGAACATCTTCCTTCCTCATCCAGCTCCATGTTCTTTACCCTGTTAAAAGAGTCAGAATTAGACTCAATTTTTGAGATTTTACTTGTATGCATTTGGGACTTTATTATTTCCTTGGAAAGAATGAATTAGTTATATACGACTAAATAAGTTATTTGTAAGCCTTTGTCTCATTATTTGTCATTGTTGTGTATTGTTGAGTCAAGTCCAACTCATAGTGACTCTGGGGCAGAATAGAATTGCCCCATAGACTGTCATAGGCTGTCAGGTCCTGTGGAGCCACTCGTGGGTTTGAACCATTGAGCTTTCAGTTAACAGTCAAGCCTAATCATTGTGCCATGTGGGCTCCTTTGTGCACCATTACCCATACCCATTGTCATCAAGATGATTCCTGGTGTACATTAATCAATGGATAATTCCTTTTGCTATTTTCCCAAAGTAACTATGTAACCAGTAACTATGAAAGCAGAAACTTCCATACTTTGGGTGGGCCACTCAAACTATCCATTAGTATTGATGATTGGACACAAACCAAAAACCAAACTCACTGTCGTTGAGTCGGATCCAACTCATAGCTACCCCTCCTTGGGTTTCCAAGGCGTATCACTACAGAAGTAAATTGTTCAACCTTCAAGAACCTATTTCATCTACTAGGCTCCTCAGTTCCACAAATTGCTCACACAGCTCTGGGCTTGAGTACTTTCTGGAAATCAAACCTTGTATAATGGCGCCAGAACATGGTCTATCTATAATGGAGAAAGTCAGATCTTACAAAAGCCCAACTCTTTCCAAAAGCAGACTGCCACATCTTTCTCCCACAGAGTGGCTGGTGGTTTTGAACTGCTGACCTTTCAGTTAGCAGCTAAGCACTTAAGCCACTGTGCAACCAGGGCTACTCCTTCCTTGGTAAGGAAAGGGGTTTTTAAGACAGTCTTCTGGGGTGTGGGGGTGTGAAGGAAACTCTCGTCACAGAATAGAATGAAGCCCACAACTGAAGATCTTGGGTAGGATTTCTGAGCCTGGCCTTATCAACACTAGCTCTAACCCAGTAAGTCAAGGGTCAGCAAACTATGGTCACGGGTCAAGTGGGGACCCTCACCTGTTTTTATAAATACAGGCACATCTCATTTCATTGCGCTTTGCTTTATTCTACTTTACAGATAGGTGTTTTTTACAAATGAAAAGTTATGGCAACCCTACATCTAGCAAGTCTGTCAGTGTCATTTTTCCAACAGCCTGTGCTCACTTCATGTTTTGTGTCACATTTTGGTAATTCTCACAGTATTTCAAATTTTTTCATAATGCTGTAGCACATTTAGTATGCAATGGTATAGTATAAACATAACTTTTATATGCACTGATGTAGTGGTTAATTTTGTGTGTCAACTTAGCTAGGCTTGAGTGGCTGGGCAGCTGGATGTAGTATTGCCCATGATGAAACTGGTAATCAACTGCATGGTAGAATCTACTGTGAGCAGCTTTGGGTATGTGATCTGCTTCCTGTATATAAGAAACAGCTTTGGGAATGGTCTCTAGCTTATCGCATGCTTGAACCCTGCATGTTGCTGTGTTGTTGTTCAGCAGCCCGCCATGCTCTGCCAAACTTGGGACTTTCAATAGACTTGAATGAATGCCCTGCTATGTGGTTTGGTAACATTGGGATTGTGCCTTTTTACTTGTCAACCTTGGCCTTGTCAGCCTCAGCAGCCAGCAGCTGTCTGAGTGAAGAAAAGCCTCTAGCTCCAGTGGGCTGGGAGCAGGAGGCAGAGCTGAAGACCAAGGCTGAGGGGCTTTCACCCAGACCCTAGTGCCTGGCACTTGGAACTCGGACTTAAAGCTTCCAAATTGTAAAAATAAACTCCTGTTTGTTAAGGCCACTCCATCTGTGATATATTCTTGTTAGAGTGGCACTAGGTAATCAAAACAATTGGGAAACCAAAAAAAAATTGTATGACTTCCTTTATTGAGATGTTCGCTTTATTGTGGTGGTCTAGAAATGAACCTACAATATCTCTGAGGTATGCCTGTCAAGTTTTATGGGAATACAGCCATGTCCATTCACTTAACAATTGTCTATAGTTACTTTGTCACTGAAATGTCAAAATTGAGTAGTTGTGACACAGACCAGATGTCCTGCAAAGCCTAAAAATATTTACAGTCTGGCCCAGAAAAAATTTGCCAATCCCTATCATAAGCTATCCACAGACTTAGAATTGGTTGATAGATATTCAATATGTCACTAACCTCTTTTGGGGGTCAAGACCCAAATCAAAACAGGGCACCACTTGGCTTGAATGTGATAACTTGGCATTTTGGAATTAGTCTCTCAAAGGCTATTGGCACAGGCAGTAAGACACAATGCTGGTTTGTAGTCAGCACTAAAAGTTTTTCATTTTGCAAACACATTTTTAAAACAGGTATGTATTTCTCAGAACTCAGTGGAAATTATAAACTAGGATTTGGTGCAGTTTGGTTTTGTGCTCTAGCAAAAAAGGCCTTATTGGAGACTTCTGGGAAAAATTTTCCAGGACTGTCATCTTTTATTCAGCGTGTAGGAATGTCCGACTGTTCCTTTTTTATTTTTTGGAACTCTCTTGTCCCCTTGGGTCTTATTGTTCTCATATTTTTTAAAACTAGTGAGTCAGAGCCCTGCCACAATGAGAAAAACGTCCAGTCTCACAGGCCCTTGCTATCGTGTGAGATGGCGCCGAGGCACTGAGATGTCACTGGAGGACCTAAATATAGGCCCAGAGATGCACTCCCAGGCTCTAGGTCCTCTGTAGACAAGGACTGCTACATTCCAGGAGTCTCCTCCCCTTTCCCTGCCCTGTGTCTTTGGCGCTGCTCTGAGGAATCTTTTCCCTCAGAGTAAGGCTGATGAAGCGTTCCTAAATTCCCTTAGGACTCACCAAGCGGGAGCTGCATGGACTCTTTTCTGGTGGAAAGCAAGCTGATCTCGGTCATCTGGCACCCAGGGTAGGGAGGAGCCAGACACGCTGTTAGAGCATGTTTCCTTCCCCAGTTCGTAGACTATGTTATGTGTTCAGGTGACAACACTTAGCTGCTAAGTGTGGTGGTGGTAGCACAAGGTGGATTGGCCAGTGTTTCTAGTGACATGAAAATATCATGGGGTAAAATTATTTGGGAGAGGGAGTTAAACCAAAAAGAGATTGCCCAGCTGATTTTCAATTCCCGTACTTGTCTGAGGCCTGGTGGGCTTAAAGTCTTCTCAGTGGTCTCCGTCAGAAAGTAGGATCCTGGTTCCGTGATCTTTCTCGTTATTCATCTTGCATGTCCCTAATCATGGAGTTTAGACCCTTATTCTGCAGGAGGAGAAAGCCCTATCAGAGGCAGAATGAAACTTCTTGCTTTGCCTCTGACTTACTGTGTGACCATGGGAAATTGTGATTACAAAATGTGGAAAAGTCAGAGTTTTTCCCTTGAGAAACGTCTCCTGACAGTGCCTCTTGCCCATATACACATCCTCATACCCTTTCTGACTAAAAGTGTGTCCTTGGTCAGTTAGAAAAGTTGGAACCTGAGTGGCTGTGAGGGAGAGGGAGCAAGCTGCGGACATCTGGGGTAACTAACTTGGCTGTGAGCCTAGCCTTTGTCATGGGTGATTGTGTTGGTTAATGTAAGTCCAGCTGCTGTAACAGATAAACTCTGAAAATGTAGCTCATTTTCCACTGTAGCTCAACACAGTGGAAACTTCTTACTCACATAAAAGCCCATTAGTGCTGGAGAGTGGAGTGGCATGGCGTGGGGCATAGTTCATTCTTCTACAGTTATTTGATGACCCTAGCTTAGGGATGAAATGACATTTCAACACATGGTTTTCATGGATGCTCTTGGTCTAGATATCCAGCCAACAGATTCAGGAGGGGTAGAGGATATTGTGGGAGATTTTCGAGGTCACAAGCTCCAGAGCATATAATTTCTGCCCAAATTCCATTGGCTAGATCTCAGTCACATAGCCACTGCAATAAACACTGGGAAACTCGTCAAGTTGTATGCCCAGGAGGAAAGGTAAGAGTTTGTTGTACAAACCAGCCAGTCTCTGCCACAGTAGCCAAAGTCCACTTCCCAGCTTGGCTAGTGTTAATGCCAAGCATCTGACTGTTGTGGGTCCAGCCCAGGTGCTGATCTGTAAGCAACCAGGAGCCTTAAAATCAGGTGATGAGTTGTATCTGCTTCCAAGAGAGTCTGTTTAGGTTGAAAAGGCCAGCAGCAGAGGCATGGAAGAGAGTCTAGTCCCTTGGAGATAGGAAGAAAGGGCTTAGAAGAACCTGACAAGATTGCAGGGTAGAAGGATCGCAATGCCCAGACCAACATGAAAAAGCTGGGAGGGATCTTTAGATGACCTCTTGGTAGGTACTCAGGGTCTGAGACAAATATTCTGGACATGATAATGAAAGGCAAATTCCAGATCATACCACCTGGTAGGGAGGGGTCTCTAATGCTCTGCCAGACATGAGAAATCAGCCCTGGATCTGGGTAGGGGAAAAGTCTTGAGTTTGTTAAACTGGTTGAAATTGAGGAGTGCAGACTTACATTGCACCACTTTTCTCTTTCCTTGAACCTAGTGGGCATTTTGGCTCAGTCCCCAAAGTCTAGTCTATCACAGATATAAACCTATTTTAGTAATTCCATCCTATTTGCTTAGCCAGGCTCCTTTGCAACTTGTAAACCATAGTCCACATGTAAATCTGCAATTGCATGATTGATGAGAAAGTGTGAAATTACCAGTCCCCTTGATATCCCTCATAGAGCTCTGGAGGTGTAGTGCCTAAGGCACTAAGGCATCTGCTAACCAGAAGGCTGGTGGTTCAAACCCACCAACCACTCCTCAGAACGAAGGTTGGGCAATCTACTTCCTTAGTGATACTGCCTCAGAAACCCAAGGAGGGGTCGCTATGAATTGGATCCAACTTGATGGCAGTGGTTTTTTATTTTTTTTGGTATTCCTCAAGGAGCTCCAGTGGCGTAGTGCCTAAGGCATTTGACTGCTAACCAAAAGGTTGGTGGTTCAAATCCATCAGCCACTCAGCTGAAGGAAGACTGGGCAATCTAGTTCCATAAAGATTTACTACCTCAGAAACCCAAAGGGGGTCACTATGAATCAGAATCGACTCAATGGCAGTGAGGTTGGTTTAGTTTTGGTTTGGTGTCTGTGTTAGGCTGTGTTCTCTAGAGAGGCAAAACCTGTAAAGCTTATATATATAGAGAGAAAGAGAAATTTATCTTAGGAAAATGGCTCATACACTTATAGAAGCTGGCAAGTCCCAAGTTCTTGGATCAAATGTAAGCTGGAGGCTTTTCCTGACTCACGCAGCTACAGCGGCTGATGAGCTCAAGGTTGGCTAGCAGTATACCAGCTGTTGACTCCAACAAATGATGAATCCAAGGTCTCCAGGCTGAATGGTGGATTGTTCACTCATGGACAGTTGTAGGCAGCACAACAGGATCCCAATCCACAGCAGAGTGTTTCTTTTCCTAGGATGGCTATAAATGTATTGGAAGCAGTCCACACACCTAGGGAAACTTCCTTTCGATGGATTGGCTGCTCAAAACGTATACATCCTATCCCATCATGGGAATAATCCGCATCACAATTGCTTAAACCACACAGAATTGTGGTCCAGCCAAGTTGACACATGGTTCCAACTATCACAGTCCACCCCTTGTCAACTCGGCAGTTGTACACATCTTCTTAACCATATACAATCTCTAAATAAGGACAATTATAAAGTCATATTTGAACCTAACATGATTTGCTAACATGCGTACAACCAAAACACAAGAACCTTGTTTACATTTCACAGTTCGTAACAGAAGGAAACAAAAATATTTCATGCACGTATACAATGAAGAAATATAATAATCACAGTCCTCATTTCTGCAACTGGTCACGAGGTTGTACCTGATATTCAGAACTACCTTCTTCTACCACCCATTTTATATTTCCCTTGCCCTCAGCAAGCACCTCAGCTGGTCATGGTTCTTTGCCTGGTGGAGTGACCGAAACCTTCATTCCTGAAGGGTCTGGTCCATCAATGTTGTTGTTGTTGTTATGTGCCGTCAAGTTGAACCCGACTCATAGTGACCCCTCTTTGGGTTTCCGAGGCAGTATCACTATGGAAGTAGATTGCCCCATCTTCCTTTCGAGGAGTGGCTGGTGGGTTTGAACCGCCAGCCTCCTGGTTAGCAGTCAAGTGCCTTAGGCACTATGCTACCAGAGCTCCCTGGGCCATCAATAGTCACATCAGAATTGGTATATCAGAATTGGCTGTAATTTTCCATTGACTTTAATCACAGGACATGGTAGTACTAAGAGCTGTCCTAAAGAATCTCCTATATTCCAGACATATTCTTCTTTACCTCAGTTATGTAATGTCAATCCAATTTCCCCTTGGTAATCAGGATCTATCACACCAGATAGTACAGTAATGTCCTTGTTTGTCTGTTGATCCAGAGGCATGAGGAAGCCAAAATGGCCTGGTGGCATTCTTAATTTCCAGTTCAGTGCAATCAGCATTGTGTCTCAAGGTGGGAGTGTTCCTCCCTTTGGGACTAAAATCTCCAGACCTGCAGAGCATAGGGTAGCAGGGACAGGAAGCAAAAAATTTTTAAGTGGGTCACTAGGGGTAATAGTGAGTGGTACCACTCCCGTTTCCACCCCTTGGTTCCTGGTTCCTGGACCCGTGAATCCATGGTATTGGAGAAACAGCACCATATAAAGGATGCTGGTTAAGAGCATATACAGCCTCCTGGAGAACATTGCCCTAACCCTTCAAGGTATTGTCACCTAGCTGGCACCATAATTGTGTTTTTAGCAGGCCATTCCATCGTTCTATCAAGCCAGCTGCTTCTGGGTGATGGGAGACATGATAAGACTAGTGAATTCCATGAGCATAGGCCCATTGCTGCACTTCATTTGCTGTGAAAGTGAGTCCCTTGATCTGAAGCAATGTTGTGTGGATTACCATGACAGTGGATAAGGCATTCTGTAAGTCCGCGGATGGTGGTTTTGGCAGAGGCATGGCATGCAGGGAAGGCGAATCCATATCCAGAATAAGTACCTCTTCCAGTAAGAACAAAACACTGTCCTTTCCATAATGGAAGTGGTCCAGTGTATCAACCTGCCACCAGGTTGCTGGCTGATCACCCCAAGAAATGGTTCCATGTCGTGGACTCAGTGTTGGTCTCTGCTGCTGGCAGATTGGGTAATCAGCAGTGGCAGTAGCCAAATCAGCCTTGGTAAGTGGGAGTCCATGTTGCTGGGCCCATGCATAACCTCCATCCCTGCCACCATGGCCACTCTGTTCATGAGCCTGTTGAGCAATGACAGGAGTAGCTGGGGGAAAAGGATGGCTGGTTTGCACTGAATGTGTCATCCTTATTCACTGTGTTATTAAAGTCCTCCTCTGCTGAAGTCACCTTTTGGTGGGCATTCACATGAAACACAAATATCTTTACTCCTTTGACCCATTCAGAGAGATATATCCACATACCTCTTCCCCATACATCATTGTCACCAATTTTCCAATCATGCTCCTTCCAAGTCCCAGACCATCCAGCCAAGCCATTAGCCACAGCCCATGAATCCGTATGCAATCATCCATCTGGCCATTTCTTGTTCCTTACAAAGTGAACAGCCATATTCATGGCTTGAAGTTCTGCCCATTGGGAGGATTTCCCTTCACCACTGTCTTTTAAGGAAGTCCCAGAAAGGGACTACAGGGTTGCTGCTCTCCACTTTAGAGTGGTGCCTGCATATTGTGCAGAATCATCTGTAAACCAGGCACGAGTTTTCTCTTCTTCAGTCAACTGATCATAAGGAACTCCCTATGAGGCCTAGGTGCAGACTGGGAGAGGGAAGGTAATGTGACTTGAGTGGAGACCATAGGTATTTGGGCCACTTTCTCATGCAACTTAACTTGTGCCTTCAGGTTCTGCTCGAGCCTGATCTCTGATATTCCACTTCCATTTAATGATGGAATGCTGCTGTGCATGCCCAACTTTATGACTCTGTGGGTCAGACAACACCCAGTTCAGGATGGGGAGTTCAGGCCTCATGGTGACTTGGTGGCCCATAGTTAGGCATTCTTCAGTCTCTACTAAATCCCAGTAACAAGCCAAAAGCTGTTTCTCAAGAGGAGAGTAGTTTTCTGCAGAGGATATCAGGGCTTTGCTCCAAATTCCAAGGGTCTGCATTGTGATTAACCAGAAAGGACCTGCCAAAAACTCCAAACAGCATCTCTATCTCTCTATCTGCTACAGACGCTTCAAGCACCATTGGATTAGCTGGCTCATATGGCCCAAATGGCAAAGCAGCCTGCACGGCAGCCTGAACCTGTTGCAGAGCCTTCTATTGTTCTGGGCCCCACTCAAAACTAGCAGCTTTCCGAGTCACTTGATAAATAGGCCGCAGCAACACACCCAAATGAGGGATATATTCCCTCCAAAATCCAAAGAGGCCCACCAGACCTTGTGCCTCCTTTTTAGTTGTGGAGGAAGCCAGATACAATAACTTATCCTTCACTTTAGCAGGAATATCTTGACATGCCCCACACCATTGGAGCCCTAGAAATTTAACTGAAGTAGAAGGTGCCTGAATTTTTGTTGGGTTAATTTCCCACCCTCTAGCATGCAGATGTCTCACTAATAAGTCTAGAGTCTTCAATACTTGTTCCCTATTAGGTTTCAGGATCCCATTTTTTCCCAATCAATGCCCTCACTTTAACTTCAGACACCATTCTGGGTTGGCAACTTAATTGGCATTATAATTCAACCACTCTTAAAATAAGACTCTGGGTCTGGTTTTTGGCAATATCAGCTCTGTTACTTTGTCTACCATAAGTAGGACCGACCAACCAGCTTCCTTATACTCCTCATGCTGACAGAATTGCAGAGAAGTATCAAATATGCTGTCACCCACAGCCTCACTTCCCAAAAGTATTTGATCTATTGGTGGTGCTATTTTGTGTATTAATGTTGCTACCTCATGCCATGGATTAGCAGGGCCTTCTTTACTAATGGAAGCAGAGTCACCAGTCCCTTTACAATTAATCAAATTGAAAAACCAAAACAGAATTGGTGAGAACCATTCTAAGAAGCCAATCCTTATGATTTTGTCTCTCTAGAACCACTCTCAGTACCAAATGTGTTAGGCTGGCTTCTCTAGAGAAGCAAAACCTGTAAAGCTTATATATACATATAGAGAAAGAGAAATTTATCTAGGAAAATGGCTCACACACTTACAGAAGCTGGCAAGTCCCAAATTCTTGGATCAAACGGCAAGCTGGAGGCTTTTCCTGACTCACACAGCTGAAGGGGCTGATGAGCTCAAGGTTGGCTAGCAGTATACCAGCTGTTGACTTCAACAAATGATGAATGCAAGATCTCCAGGCTGAATGGTGGATTATTCACTCAAGGACAGTTGTAGACAGCACAACAGGATCCCAATCCACAGAAGAGTATTTCTTTTCCCAGGATGTTCATAAATATATTAGAAGCAGGCTACACTCCTAGGGAAACTTCCTTTCAATGAATTGGCTGCTCAAAACATATACATCTGATCCCATCATGGGCATAACCCACATCACAACTGCTTAACTCACACAGAATTGTGGTCCAGCCGAGTTGACACACAGGTCCAACTATCGAAGTATCCCTCTGGGATCATTCCGTACTTAGGAGTAGCACTTCCTGAAGGTGGGGCATTTTCTGACATGGGATTTGGAGATGGCTTGAATTTGTCCATCTCAGCTTAGTGAACCCAAGTAACCATGGATCTTTAGCAAATCATCCCAAGTTATCAAAATTGGAAAAAGGGAAGATCCTGATGATTTGCCTGGAACAAAGCTACTGGGTTTGCTCTTACTTTTAAGTTGGTTCATGAGGATTTTGACTACCTGAAGGGCAAGAGTAGGTTGTGCTTCAACTGTGTGTTCACTATGATTCACATATGTGGGACTATCATATAGCCAATTTTGTGGGGCTCACAAGAATCTTATTTGTATGGGAGATTTAGGAAAAACAGTGAAGGGAAACACTGAACCCTAAGGTTAAGCCCTGTCTTTGGCTAGGAGCAAGATCTTAAACCTCTCAGCCATTCACTGAAAGAACTCTTCTGAAGGGAGAGTCCAAACCAAAGCCAACCCACTACTGTCACGTTGATTCTGACTCATAGCTACCATGGAGGACAGAGTAGAACTGCCCCTATAGTGTTTCTAAGGCTGTAGATCTTTACAGAAGCAGATTACCTCATCTTTCTCCTGCAGAGTGGCTGGTGGTGTGAATTTACTACTGTACCACCAGATCTCCTGAAGGGAGAGTGTTGTTGTGGTTGTTGTTATGTGCTGTCGAGTCAGACCTGACTCATAGTGACCCCTCCTTGGGTTTCTGAGGCACTATCACTACAGAAGTAGATTGCCCAACCTTCCTCCCGAAGGGAGAGTTGTTGTTGTTGTTATGTGCTGTCGAGTCAAACCCGACTCATAGCGACCCCTCCTTGGGTTTCCGAGGCAGTATCATTATGGAAGTAGGATTGCCCAACCTTCCTTCCGAGGAGTGGCTGGTGGGTTTGAACTGCCAGCCATCTGGTTAGCAGGCAAGTGTCTTAGCCACTATGCTACCAGAGCTCCCGAAGGGAGAGTAGTACTATTATATTCTCTCTGAATTAATTTATAATTCTTTAGCACTGACAAAGGAATATGTATATGTGTATAAATTTTGAGAACACCCTACTGGTGCATCGTTAACTTTTGAAATGATGTTCTAGGCAACTCACACTCCATGGACACTCAGCCAGCATTTGAAGGACTCCAACCAGCCATGTTAACAAACTTTCTTTATCTCCAATGAGTGCTAGAAAGTCTGCTCATTAGCATAAGAGAAGCTAGAAATAATTTTCCTTGGTGAATTGAGTGATGATCAAGCTATGTGGATTTTTGTTGTGTGTTGCCATTGAATTGGCACTGACTCATGGGGACCCCATGTACAAAAGAATGAAACACAGCCTGGTCCTGCTCCCCTTCACCATCGTTGGCATGCTTGTGTCCATTGTTGCGGCCACTGTGTATTTCTGTGCCTTCCAATCTGAGGGCTCATCTACTAGCACTCTAGAGCATGATGTTCTGTTGTGTTTTCATTGGCTCAGTTTTAGAACTAGATTGCCAGACCTTTCTTCCCAACTTTTCTTAGTCTGGAAGCTCTGCTGAAACCTGTCCCACATGGATGACCCTGGTGGTATTTGAAATACCAGTGATAGAGCTTCCAGTATCATAGCAACACAGAAGCCATCACAGCACAACAAACTGACAGGTAGTAAAACTGTGGAGATGCTAGAAATATTGTGTAAGCACAGTCGTCCTTACATGAGCAATAGGGAGTAATAATCGGGAGAAAGTTCAGTAGTCCACCCCCTTCAGAGGAATCCTCTTGGGCTGGGACTCCATTCAGGGTAGCTTCCAGAGCTCAGCAGAGGATCCTATGGCCAGCTTGACCAGAAGTTTAGCTGAATCTTTCATCCAAATACTGATTCATCTGCTTCAAGTGAGCTCTATTATACATGGTGCTGGTCTACATGGAACTTCATTGTATTCATAGTTGGTTATATCATTGTTTCAGGGCAAGCTTGTAATGAGTATTTAAATGTGTGGCATCTTTGGTCTAAAACATGTTTTCATTATGACATGTCATCTGTTAATGAAATTATGGATGAAGGGGCTTATAACTTTCACCTGCTCCTAATTACTAGGGGTAACTGATGCCTGCCAATATAACCTAAAACTGGTGAATAAGCAAATGTGCTTGTCAGTTTATTAGGCACATTTGACCTAAGACAAATGTTTGCAGGCTAGAGAGAAATCCTGGTTTTTGAACATAGTCTGGTGAGTGTAACTGGACTGGTCCCTAACTCAGTCCTCGTAATCTCGTGAAGAGGGGCTGTGATAAAGGGCGAGTCAAAAAAGCTGTCCTGCTCTGGTCTCTGTAAGAAAGGCAGGACTGTCTTGAGGTCCAGTCATAAAGTGGGTGGCAGTGTGATTTTTCTCTTAGACACAGGATGTGAGTAATGTTATATTTCTTTCCTTTCCTTAATTGAATTTAATATGCTTCAAGCCACCATTTGGCCTGACTAGTGGTAAGGGCAAGTTCTGTCATAATGTTCTCCTTCTTGTGCCATGTAAAGACCCTGAGGTCTCTTGTATTTGGCCACAAAGAGCTGATGTGCTCACTGTTCAAAGCGGTACTATCCCTGAAGGATGGAGGCTGTGCTGGGCACTGCCAGCTTGGGGCACTGCATCATTCCCACATGGGGAACCCACTATCCAAGGTGCCAAAGGTAGATGAAAGCAATAGCTGCACAGTTGTCACCTGAAGCTGGGACATGACTTCACAGCAAGCAGGACATGACTTTATGGCATCTGAAGTGACAAAGAAGAAACTGAAAATCTTAGGTTTGCTAGTCTGGTAAAGCCTGGTGGAACCACTGAGACTATGGTCCCTTCAGCTGCCCTTCAGGTCTGGAATTGAACCCGTACCTGTGGCTTCCAGCCATATAAAAGACAGAGTCTCAACTCGAATAAGAGTTGAACATGTACCTGAAGCAGATGCATCCATTGGAGAGAACAATCATGGGAGAAAGAAGGGCTGTTTATGCACAGGGAGACAGTTCAGGGGGCAGGAGTGCATGGAGGGATAGACACAGGTAAAAGGTAACTATTGGGAGGAAGTGGGAGGGGAGGTGTTGCATTGGGGTAAACTGTCAATGTCATGAGACAAATTATATGTGAACTGCTGTATGGAAAGTGAATTTGCTCTGTAAACGTTCACCCAAATCACACACAAAAAAACCCCTGGAAATCTTAAAGTGGAAGAAAATGTTTTCCTCTTTTTCTTGACACATATATGTCTTTACTGTGCAGGAAAATGTATATTCACTTATTTTCTAATAACACAAGCATTGTTACTATGATAATTACTTGAAAATATTATTTAAGTCTAAATGAGTGACAAACTTTAATAATAATCTGTATTTGTTCAACATTGTATATTTCCACACATGAGAGCTCAATGCTTGAGGTAATATCCTGGGCTAGAGTCATGGTAGATAGGATTTCCCCATTTTGCAGCTGAGAGAAGTCAAGTGCTTTGCATGTAAGTTGAGTTTCCAAGGTCAATCAGTTAGTAGATAGGAGAATGGGACTAGTACCCATGTAGATTATTTTTCTATTTGACCATTCTGCCCTAAACTGTAGTACTTAAAGTGAAAATATGATTTATAGATGTCATATCCTTAAGTGAATATATTATTTTGACGTACATCTTTCCAATTAGCCACAGAAGGCTTTCTTCACAATACCAAGTAAATGATCAAATTCTTTTTTCCTTTAGACCACATATTTAACCCCAACTGAGCTAAGTAAGTGAGTCCATATTGATCTCACATCAGTCTGCCACTGAGAACTGTGGGGAGGGATGTAGGGGTAGGAGGGAGTAAGTGTGTGCGGCCATTCATTCCTTCAAAAGCATTCAAATAGCAGCCACTATTGGCTATTTGCATAGGAGGCCCTGGGCGGTACAGATGGTTAATGCATTGGGCTGCTAACCAAGAGGCTGAGGTTCGAGTCTACCCAGAGGCACCTTGGAAAATAGCCCTGATGATATACTTCCGAAAAATCACCACTAAAAACCCTAGGGAGAGTATATTCTCAACAACAATGAAATAAAATTTAAAAAAGAAAAAACCCTGTGTCACACATGGGGATCTCCATAAATCTTAGCTTATGGAATTGTCGAAGTCATTTTTACAACAAGCATGGTCCTAGACGCTGGAGCTGTTCTGTCGTATGTGTGTTAAATAGAAATTTATTGAAATTAAATTTTAAAAATACAATTTCTCAGTCACACTAGCTGTATTTCAAGTGCTCAGTGGTTGCATGTGGCTGGTGGGTACAGTTGGACAATGGAGATGGAGGCTGTTTTCATTATCACTGAAAGTTCTACCGAACGGCATTATTCCAGTTACAAATATAGGCCTGACTTGGTCCCTCTCTTTTACGAACTTACACATGTTGTCTGCACATAGCAGAACTTAGACTGCATGATGGCAACTGCTATAACAGGACATCAGTTTGAGCAAATGCCTATTGTGCCAATCACTTTGCTAACCTCTTTGCACACAATGATGGCTAAAAATTGATCTCTGCCCCCCCAGTAACCTACAGTTCACTGGAGATATGAACAAAATGCCTCAAGGCCATGGGGACCAGAGCAACTTTTTCTGCCTGGGAAAGTTATGGAAGGAAAACACAATTCTGTCCATTTGCTTCCGTCTTCTCTATGCATGCACATGCCTTGTTTCTTGAACAACACAGAAAATGCTTTAATAGCTATATTATGTAATAAGCAATTACTATAATTTTGCACTGGCATTTTCAAAGCTCCCTTTGCTGTGTTTTACCAAAGAGCCTGGGCCATAGGGTGGGAACTGTGACAACTCCCAGATTCACTTGGCAACATTATTCATGAAGCTGGAAGTCAGACTTCATGCTAGTGGTCTTCTGTGCCGCATAAAGCTCTTACCCTTCCCCTGGTCCCCTGCCATGGGTCAGGTGCAGCAGCTCTTCACGTTTCGTAATGGCCCCCACAGTTGTATCTTATATTGAAACATCTGGCAGCAGCTGTGCCGCCTCTGTCTTTAGCATCTCATTTAAATTGCACCAATAAAGAAATGTTTATGTCCTTCACAGTCAGATAACTCTTCATTTAATTTGTGAGTAATGCCTGAGTATTAACTGTGTTTTCTGAGATGTGTATGAAAGAGACATCTATTCACTGGCTGAATTATAGGGGTGGGGAGAGTGGAGCGGGGACTTCTCCGTGCCATCTGGGGCTGGTGCCAAAGATTTGACCCTCAGGTCCTTTCCTGACTGGCATTAATGGTAATCTGCAGACAGGAAGTTGCCCAGGAGTAAAAGCGTGGCACTGTTGAAACAGAAGTCTATTTCAAGCTGATTTATTCACTCACTTAATGGCCTTGGGTAATTCCTTCTCCTCTTTGTGCCTGTGTTCTGCCTCTACAATAGAAACAGAGAGAACATTTTTTTGCATTTCTATGTTTTGAAATCTTTGCTCACTTAATTGCTCGAGAGAACAGGCAGCCTGAACTCTCAGACTGTCTCAGACTGTCTGGATGTATTTCTTCCTCCACAGGTGGCTCATTAAATGACCCTGGGTAAGCCACTTGTCCTTGGTGCTTTATTCTTCCCATCTGTAAAATGGAATGTTATGGACTCGGCTGTGTACCCCCAAAAGATCCATTGATGTCCTAATCCCTTCTACCTGTGAATATGATGTTGTTTAGAAATAGGGTCTTGGAGTGTGTTGTCTTCCTGGAGGAAATGCAAACCCCCAAATCATTGCTATCAAGTCAATTCTGACTCATAGTTACTCTGTAAGATAGAGTAGAAATTCCCCATAGGGTTTCTGAAGCTGTAAATCTTTATGGAAGCTGACCGCCACATCTTTCTCCTACAGAGCAGCTGATGAATTAGAACTACCAATCATTCAGTTAGCAGCCAAGTGCTTTAGCCACTGTGCCACCAGGGCTCCTTTTTACTGGACTAGGTGGGTCCTTATCCTATAAAACTGGAGTCCTTATACAAAAGAAGAAGAGACAGACACAGGAGGTGAGATGGCCATAGGAACATTCATCTACAAACCAAGGAATGCCAACTAATGCTTGAGGCTTTCAGAAGCCAGAAGAGAGAAGGAAGGATCTTCCCCTAGAGTAGAGAGAAGGCACATAGCACTAACAAAGCCCTGAATTCAGCCACCCAGCCACCAGAACTGTGAGATAACAAATTTCTGTTTTTATAAGCCACTCACTTCATGCTATTTGTTATGCCAGCCCTAGGAAACCTATGGGGTTGTGAGTAGACTTCCCTTTCCTATGTCATGGTAATACAAGAGAACATACATGTGGAAGAGTTTGGAAGATTCAGGCTTTATGGCTAGTTAGATAATACTGGCCAGGTCTGTTAAGTTTGCTTGTCAACATCTCTATTCCTTTTACTTTTCACTTCCTTCCATAACCTTTTGGATGGGTAACATTATCAGAAGGTGATTGTTCCCATAGCCACCACCAAATGGACCTGGATGAGACAGTCAATGTAGACCAACCAATCTATAATCTAGTCTGAGCCAATCAGACGTCCTGCCTGAGTCCCTGAAGAGAGAAACACAGGAATGGAAGTCAGAAGATGTTGAGTCCTTGAAGGAAGATTGGGTCAATTTGGGGCATGTTGGACTCAGTCCATGTTGATGAGCACAAGAAGAAATATCTAGCTTATGGAGAGAGGTAAAAGAATGATTTGAATGTATTCAGAAAAGCAGGTAAATGACCCTGGGTTACTAGAGAAAAGGAGATAGAGTGATGGAGTGAGAGGGGTGACAATTTCTGGTTCCTATGAGATCAGACTCTGTTTTACACATTTTTGCATTTTCATGTGCACCACAGTCTAATGAGGTAGGAGACATTATGGCCACCAGTTTACTGAACATTGACAGTTACAGGATTTATCCAAGGTCAACCAGCTGGTTCTGATGTTAGTCAAGGATTTGATTACAGGTTCCTGCTTCTAAGTTCAAAGTTTTTTTCTGCTATGTAATGATTATTTGCCATTATTACTGTTGAAGGTTGAAGGTTGAAATTGAAATGAGAAGATCTGAAGAAACTTTTCTAGCCCGATGTTGGTACTGAATGCTGATATTACTGTCTGAGCAGTATTTGGCATCTTCCCAATATTTTTCCTAATGCCAGTAACCTCACTATTATGTTTATTTCTGCCTCAGGGATATATATGACGCTGCCACTGTTTTCCATCACCCCACACAAGTCATTACTCGCTTCTGTTAGAACAGGAGTGTGAGAGTTTACAAGGCTATCATATATTTCAGTTGCTATTTATTCATGGTTTTTATGGCTACTTTTTGGTATTTGGTCATTTGCTTTGTTGAGCCTGTACCTTCAAGTAACATGATTCAAACATATTTGAATGATAATCATAAAATCAAGGACTGATAGTTCATTTAAGATCTAAGTTGGTATAAAATAGGTGTATGTTTCAAATCAATCAATAGCTTTCCCATTTTTTAAATGTTGGAACAATTTAGCCAAACATAATATTCTGTGGGAAACTAACTTGAAAAGGAATGAAGCTGGAACTTGACTTTTTGAGAGAATGAGGTAGACACTGTTCTTCTGACCCCACACGCAACCCACTCTTGTTATCCTAGGGGAGGTTGTCAATACCTCTGGATTCTGTGGGGCATAGTGTTAAAACCACCGTGTTAAACCATAAGATTTAATGTCAATGATTTTTACTTTATGAACAATTATTTTCTTAGAAGAAAAATAACTAGACATTAATTTGATCCCTCATGGATGTTTCCTTGAGTTCCCCTGTTACTCTACAGAAAGGAAATTGTCCAGGACTGAGTGCACAGCACTGTTGAGACAGAAGTCTATTTCAGGCAGATATATTCATTCACTTAACGACCTTGGGTAGTTGATAACTGTATCAACATGTGTTTGCTGTTATTCAAGGAAAGCTTTTTTTCTTACTCATCGCTGTATTACTCATCTTTGTGGGTTTTTTTTTTTTATTATTATTATTTACACCACCAATGGACTTCATGCATGCTGTCAAAGGAATAAAGTGAGCAACTTTCTGAAGGATTAAAGCAAACAACTCGGATTAGGGAATATATGGGAGCTCTGGTGGTATAATGCCTAAGGCACTTGACTGCTAACCAGAAGTCTGGCGGTTCAAACCCACCAGCCCCTCCTCAGAAGGAAGATGGGGCAATCTACTTCCCTAGTAATGCTGCCTCAGAAATCAAAGGAGGGGTTGCTATGAGTTGGGGCAGACTCGACGGCACATAACAACAACAACAACAGGGAATATATTATTGAATGTCTTTTAACCATTTACTGTTCTTATTTTCCTCCTTGATCACAAACAATGGTATTGTCTTATTGTCAAATGGTGCCCCATTTTGCCACTTACCCCAAGTACATAGTGAGTTTCTCCATAAAGAAGAGCTTTGGAGCAAATAGTCATAGGTGTTAAACTTAACTGGGTAGCCTTGAATGAGTTTTTTAACCTCTCTGATCTTCTGTTTCCTGATCCCTAAATCAGAGTGAATGGTATCTACTTGACCTAGATAATGAAGCATAAAACACAGACCTGTTGTTATGAGTAATATTTGTGAAGTACTTGGCATATTGCTTGGTGTATGGTATGTGCTCAATAAATGGAAGTTCTTAGTATTTTGAGGGCCATATGAAAAGCATGAAGCAAAGGAAAAAAAATCTCTGTGAAAATGAAAAGTCAGCATCAAGACAAATTACATCCATCCATGTACACATTGGGCTGTGCTTTTCCCAGAGTGCTTTGTGTTAGAGTTGGTAGGTAAGTAAATCTTGCCTTTGCCAAGAAATTATGCAATGTGTTGAGGGATTCAACCAATATTCTTTCAAAAAAGACTTTTCTAATGCCTGGAATAGTTATTACCTTCTTAAGAGTTGGCATTATATTAATAAGAACGAAAGAGAGGATTTGTTGGGCATTCCTAATACGACTCAAACAGGCATCTGTTGCCCCCCTCTTTTTTTTAATGAATGTCTTCTTACTATTGCCAGTACCCCACCTTTTATGCCAGTATTCACATGTTTTGCAGTTGTTCTGTTAAAGTACTAGGTGGCTGCATAACTTATTCCCTTTGGTATATAAATTACTCAACTTTCAATAGTGTCAAATTTGCCATTCTGGTTGATTTTACCCACCTACCCCATGTCTAACTTTTTCCACTCCACATACACACACACACATGCATATATCCACTTACTTATTTGTAACTTTCTAGCTTTGTGGAAGTTTGAATGACTCATTACATAGTGGAATTGATGAAGTCAACAGCTGCTGGAAAAACATCTTTTCTCTTAATAACTGTATCAACATGTGTTTGCTATTATTCAAGTAAGAAAAACATGTATATCAAGCATGCATGGTCGTTCTTGCTAAAATTTTCTTTGGGTAAACTCATGTTTTAACATGTCAAAATGTTCAAATGGATATGATAGAGGAGGTCTTGATGGAGAACAAAGTCATGGAGAAATAAAGTGAAGTGTAAGCAGAAGAAAAGAGAAAGAGTCAGCATATTGCTGACCATGCTATAATTTATTTCAGAACAGCATAGGTGACTTTCTTCATGAAATTATCCCTGGTGAAGCAGAAGTCTGGCATCTTATGCCTTCATGGTCTCTAGGACAGTCTGAATATCCATTCATCTACCCGTCCAACAAATATTAATTGAATGTTGTTGCAAGATCCCTGCCTCAGGGAGTTTATATTCTAAAGGAGGAGAAAGACTGAAAAATTATACATAGGTAAATAAAATAATCACTAAAGTGTAAAACAAATTTCTGTTTGTTAAGGCCATACATTTGTGGTATTCCTGTGAGGAAAGGGGCAAGGGGCTAAGACAGAGAGATTAAGATAGAAATTAAGAAGGCAGGATTTACTTCAGGTAGGGAAGACAGACTTCTGGTTTCCAGTCTGACATGTAAAAAGCTCAGAAGTCAACACTCTCATATTCACAACAAGGAAAAAGCTGAACAAACCAAAAATCAACAACTCTCCTTAGATTTGTCAGAGAATGGAGGCCACAGGGTGAAATGCTGCTTCAAAAACTGAAGACAGGCAAAGTCAGCGAATCGGTTTACTGAGAGCAGAAGCCTGCCGCTGGAGTCAGTACTAATGGGAGCGCTTCAAGTGTAAGAGATGAATTTCTGGAGGCTTTTTACGGACTAGCTTGAGAGGTGAAAATTCAAGGGAGCCCCCGTACTTCCGTGATTTTTACCTCCAGCAGTCCCATCAGGTTCTCATGATGAGGACTGGAGAAAACATTCTTTTTATGCTTCTGGCAGAGAGAGGGGAAAATAACAATTTTGAAATATACTCAGAGCATTCTGTTCTTTGTTCTGTTCTCTGTCACAGAGACCAACCCTCAAGGGAAACTACTTTACCGAAGCCTTATCTGACCTGGGGAAGGGCAACTAGCCAAGTCCAGCCCCCTCTAGCCTTCCTGTCTTATATAAGAGGAGGGAAAAAGGCCTCAAAAACTCTTCTGAGGGTCACAGCCCAAGAACTGTGCTGGTAACCCATTGCCATTGGGTCAGTTCCAACACAGGGCAAACCTCTGGGTGGCATAGTTGAACTGAGTCCCATAGGATTTTCTTGGCTGTAGTCTTTATGCAGCAGATCCTCAGAACTTTCTTCCTTCCATGGTGTCACTGGGTGGGTTCAAACAGTCCAACCCCCCCCCAAAAAAGGAGATGTAATCATAAGTTTTGGAACACTTCTCCTTCCCAGTATCTTAGTACTTCATCAGAAGAGTTCCAGAATAATAGCAGTGGATTACAACTGAAAGACACAGAGTCCAATTAAGAAGGAATTTCTAGGGAAATCCAAAGACAATAGAGGAGACAGAAACAAAAACATCGACACCTATGACAGCAAATATTAAACAAAACCCAACTCCCAGACAGAAACACAAAACCTCACACTAAAGGCTATTTACCTCAGTTTATATTACCTGATGCATCATGTCTGACTTTCAGTTAATAAGTACAAGGCACACTAACAATAAAAAGGCAAGAAAAAAAATACAAAGCAAACATGAGAACCAAATGCAAATATGGCAGAGATTTTAGAATGATCAGATTGGAAATTTAAAATAACCATGATTAATATGCTAAGGCCTCTGATGGAAAAATGGACAATGTGGAGGGAATGGCTTTTGGTAAGAATGGGGATCTTCCTCTGTTTCAACAGAAAGAAATGAGAAGATAGGAGCCAATGTAAGTAGATGTGTCATGCATCGTGAGGAGAGGAGAGCGTGTGTTGGTGGTTCCAGTAAGATGGGTGATGAATAAAACCCAGAGAAATTCATTACTGCGCAAAGAACTGGCAAATTTGAGAGTGAATAAGTCAAGTAAATTCCTAGAGGAAAAAATAGAAGTGTTTTGAATCTTAATGGTAATGTAATTCTATCAGTTTCTCAACTCATTCTAACTCCATTGAGATTACTGATTTTTAATTTTTTGGTCTAAATAAATATAAATATTATGACTACTTTAAAAGCTATAGTAGAGTGTTCTTTCCATTATTTAAAGCTCTCTCCTGGACTGTCCATCAACTTGCCATGTAGTCATTTTATGGTCATGAAAGTTACTAAACTATAATGTGATTGAATACACACTATTGTAAAAGTTTTTTTAATGCTGTAAAAACTTTTATTTAAGCCCTTAAAGTAAGTCTATAAGAATACTTTTATTTTTGCATTTTAGATATAAAAGTGTTTTAGTTTGTATTTTAATTGCCAGCCATACTATTGACCATTACTGGTCAGTTGAGGTTCAGCTTGCCTTCCATTTTTCTATGGTTGTGGCCTAGGGTTCACCTTTCAGCCTCTGGAGCCAGACTCTCTTGATTTTTGCAGATTTCCTAGGTGAAAATGGAATTTCATTCCTTTGATTTTTATTACTTCATTACTAATAAGTATAAGCTTTTTCATAGAATTGTTACGTTCTTCTTTTTGTGAATTATCTTTTTGTATCCTCCCCCTTTTTCTGTTGACATATTCATCTTTTTGTTTGTATATAAAAGCTCTCTGTATTTTAAGTATACTATAATGCTATATGTGTCTATATATGGCAAAGACTTTACCACTTAATCATTTATTTTGTATTTGTTTCTACTGTTTTTTTAATGTAGAAAGAAGTTTAACACTTTCATGTATTCACAGCCATGAGCCTTTCTTTTAGGTTTGGCCGTCTGTGTTACATTAAGGATGATTTCTCTACCTCTTTCCACTCCCAGTTCTACAAATAAGGATTATACTAAAAATCAGAACATTGAAATACCAGCTCCCACACCAGGGAAGGTATGAATCAGCAATGAAAGAGCCCCACTCCCCTGGGTTGGTGCATATTATTATGCAACTAACATTTAGTTTAATGTGTGAAGTATGAGCTGTTTATTTCCAATATGGAGTAAAAAGTTGCCTGAATATGAGTAAAAAGTTGTGTATCCAGAGATGAGCTGCTTCATGTGTGTGGCTGAGCCCAAATACAAATAAGAAAAACCTTGATTTTGTTCATATGCATTCCTTTGGAAACTCAAATTATAAATCAAAAGAAAGAGCATCCTTGTTTAAAGTTACTTCACTGACTCTACTTAAACTTTGGGTGTAACTTCGTGCCCGATCTCTCGTGCTGTCCTCATCAGAAGCGTGAGTTCATGTCATGCACTAGAAATGGACTTGTTGGGTCAATACAAATACCAGACCAAGTTACCAGCACAGCAGCCTCAGAGATTGCTTGAGAGCCCAGGAATAAAAGGGATTCTGCAAACTGCATGAAAGAAGATCACCTTGGCACAACTTGCTTTGGAAGTCGTGGATGTAAACTTAGCCAAAGCCAGTAATAAATATACTTCTTTAAAAAATCCTGATGGCGGCATGGCAAAGTTCAATGCATTTCCCCCTGAATGCAAATTGTGTCATTTACCAAATGAGAACAGTAATATCCATCACACAATGTTGTTGGAGGCTTAAATTAGATAAATATATCAAAGCATGGGGTAAAATGCTGTACAAACCCTTGTTATTATTTATACCTTTTATTTGAAGTTATGCATGAATGACCTTAACAGAAAGATTCTATCGAAATGATTTACTTTGTAATAGTTAAGAAATGAAAGAAACACTCCTCCACACAAACACACTACAAACACATGTATATACACTATGGACTGCTTAACACACACACACATACACCTGTTTTGGGGAAAATAAAAATTAAAAAAAAAACTGACTGTTGAACTGTTAAACATTTTTATTGTGCAGACTTGTAATCTTTATAGGCCATGCAGGATAAAAAAGTGTAAAATATATAAGTAAGCATATAAAACCTCAGTAATCTTTTGGACCAGCAGTTGATATGCATGAGAGATTAAGCATCTATGTGGAACAGACATGCCTTAGGATACACAGTTTACAGATTGAATCAAGCAATTTCTGAAGTGATTTTCCTCTTCTAAAGATAAAAATATCTTTACATTTAAAAAGTATGTAATATAGTACATTTTCAGTTATGTACACAGTTTAAGAGTAAAACTATACCCATGCCAGTGTCTGTTTTAAATGCAAAAAAAAAAAAAAATTAAAAGTAGATAAGATTATAATTAAAGTGCCAGGAAAAAAAAATGCAAAAATTAAGCAGAGTTCAACTATGTATATGAAAATAAAAATAACAGCCTACTTGAAGGTTAAAAAATATCCCCAGAGGCAGAATCACAATACAAACAGGAGGAATAAAAAGCTTTTGTATGTACCAGGCAGCTTTCTGTATGACTCAGGTTTACAGGTAAAATTCCTCAGTTTGAGTTCAGAAGAATTTAAATTTATTCCAGCAAAATTATCTCCATCTTTGATTAGTGCCTCCTCCCCCATTTTTTCTCTGAGCAAAATGATGTTTGGATTAGGTCCAAAGCTTCTGGCAGGGGGAGGGGCCATGTGTCACAGCATAACAGACGGTTGCAAGTGCTTTACTCTGAAGGGGTTATGTTTGCGACAACTGACAGTCTCACACAATGGCCTCCATTTTGACAGCCCTTCCCTAGAGGCCTGCTGATCAGCTGAAAAAACGGAACACAATGTTGAGCCACTAAACCACCCTGGTGACGGATTAGTTTGGATTTAGGAAAGCGTGATTATTCTTGAAAATAAATGAAGCTGAATAGACATGCTGATCTCATTCAGCTGATGAGAGGCAGGGAAGGTTGGCTTCTACCACAGCCAGCCCGGAGAGGGCTCAGCCCCATTGGTCCACCTTAATTCATTTCATGGTATTACTGTCGACCATATTTGATATGGATCAAGATGCTGCACAGGAATGCTGTTCAGCAGACTCTCAGAGTCAGAAACAAGCTTGGAGAAGTAGGCAATGGAATTTCTAACTTTGGTCTCCAGGAAGGCTGCTGACCTAATGGAAGTTGATGAGTTGGACCTCATTTGAAAAAGAAAATGTGAGAAACAGGAAGGCACTTGGGTCCTTTTATCTCTTCAACAAATATTTAGGCACAGAAAGTATCACAGATTAAACTTTCAAAAAGTGTAAGGCATTAGGCGAATCATGTGAATGCAGAAAATTATGTTTGTTAACCCGATAAGGATCACTAGATCCCAATGGATCATTAAAGTGAATGAAGCCATCCACTAACTCTTCAGATGTTGAGTGAAGAGTTTGCTTAAAATTTGCCCACATAGCTGTTTACTCAATGGCAGTAGCCTAGGATTCTTCTTTTATTATAAAATGATCAACATTTTAGTGTAGACAGTTGAGGTTTTTTTTTTTCTTTCCTCAGTTCTTCAAATTTCTCTCAACTTATCTTTCAACAGTATGTCCATCAGCCAACAAAACAATAATCCACTTGCAAATAAAAAGGCAAAGAAAACATGTAAATGGATTTTAAAAATTCAGACAGCCAAATAAAAAAAAATGAAATAGCTCAGAAGAGACAAAGAATTATGAAAATGAGAAAGTGATTTCTTTGTTCTGAACTAAGATGTTCGTTCATAATTTGTTGCTGTACTAGCAACTTGAAACCGGCACCAAGAAAATTAAAAGAAGAAAAAAAAAAAAAAGATAGGGATACTTCAATTCTCAAAATGTCACTTATATGTCTTTCTGCATGTTGATGCGGATACTGCTGAATATTTTGCCAATGGCCTCAAAGAGCGGGTCACAGAAGGTGTGGACGTAGATGGAATAGACACGGCTGATGCACTGGATCTCAATCAGGAAACTCTTAATGCATGGTACAACCGCCCAGATGTGCAGGAAAGAGAGAATGGCAAAGTAAATGCCCCAGATGAGTGCCATTGGGATGCCAAAGAGAGCAGACAGCAAGCGGTAAAACCAGTATTTCGTCACAGTGAAGGTAGTGAAGCTGGCCTTCCAGATGCCGTCGAAACTGTGTGTCCCTTCTGGTTCTGCAATCACGTCTTCAAAATCAATCTAAAAGGAAAGAATGACAGAAAATTAGCCTCAAATACAAGACAAGGGAAAAAAAATCTACTCTGGATCCATGAACATGTATTAGTTTTCATGTGTGGGCTCTATATGAGGTGCCCAAAGGCAGAGCTATTCAAACATCAGCATCAACATCACTTAGAACTTGGAAGTGCAGACATTTGAGTCCACAACACAACAGTTAAACATTCAGTGCCTGCTAATCAAAAGGCTGACGTTTGTACCCACCCAGCAGCTCTGCAAGAGAAAGATCTGGTGATCTGCTCCTATAAAGATGACAGCCTAGAAAACCCTATGGGGAAGTTTTACTCTGTCACATGGGGTCACTATAAGTTGAAATTGATTGACAGCATCCAACAGCAGCCAACAATCTTACTGAATTTTTGAGGGTGGAGCACAGTAGAATTTTTAACATGTTCTCCAATTTTCTTTAACAAGTGAAAGTTGAAACTCACTGGGCTAGGGGAAGCCAGATGACTATGATAAAATTCCCTGCCTTAAAGCAAAACCTGGCCACACAGCTAAGGGTACAGGGCACTCAGTAAAATGTAAACAACACAAGTTAACTGCCTAGGTGACAGCCACACACAATATCAGAGGGCCATTAGTTCACAATTGACTACTGACTCCTCAAACATTCAATCAGTGGAATTAGTTGAGGAGTTAGATCATTATGAGATATGAGGCATCAAGTAGGCTTCATGTAGGTGGTGGGACTTAAGCAGGGCTTGAAAATTTCGTATGATTTGGAAAGGAAGAAAGAAGGGACCTTGGAAATGGTGTGAGTGAAGTTCTATCAAGGAAGGATGAGTAGAGTAAGTGTCACAGGCGAAGTGAATCTGTGTGACCAAGGCTGCATAATAGGTTGAAGCCAAACTAGGTTTTATACTATATATGTTGTTGCTGTGTGCCGTTGCATCAATTCCAACTCATACTGACTCTGTATGACAGAGTAGAACTGCCCCATATGATTCCATAGGCTGTAATCTTTATGAGAGCAGATTGCCAAGTCTTTTCTCCTGCAGAGTGGCTGGTAGGTTGAATGCTGACCTTTTGGTTAGTGGACAAGTGCTTAACCAATGCTCTAAGGACTCCTGTCTACATATAATGGGGGGGGGGCGGGCTGTTGAAGATCTTAGAGCAGGGCAGGACAGCCATAATCCATGCAGTAATTTATCAAGATGAATTTGACAACAGGGTGCAAGCTGGAGAAAAGGGAAATGAGATTGAAGGCAGGGAGATTTTGTCGTAACTCAAGTTACAAGGGTCAAATTGGACGAGTGTCCATGGGGTAAAAAAAGAAAATGGACTTCAAAGATGTTACCAGGAAGAATGCACATGATTTGATTCCTTCAAGGTTAGGGGAGAAATATCAGATGAACTTTGAGATCATCTGGAGAACTGAGGTGTCATTAACAGCAAGAGGAACATTAGAAAGGGAAGGCATTTAAAGTAACTTTAAGAGAGTTTCACTTTTGAATTAAACAAACTCAGAGTAAAGTTTTGAATAAAAACAGATAATGAGAAATATCAGTGGTCTACATCTAATGAATTCTGCAGTAGTCCCTTTTGGTGGCCACGAGGAGATCAGTTTGCAGTCACACAACACTTAACAATTATCAAGTGCTTCTCAGTGCACCATCTCCCCATAAACTGGGGTTTCAGCTGAGCTGGGAAAGAAAGGTACTGTCATTTGTTAAAAGAGGAAATTGAGGTTCAGAGAGGTTAAGCTAACATGCTAAATTCAAACACACATAATGGTGGGCCAGGATGCAAACTCAGCCCTTTCCTAACAGCATTCTCTCTCATGGAATAATGTTCATCTGAAATACTATTCTCAGGAGTTTTTATTCCTCTCTCAGAATTTATATGGTCTAAGCTGAAGCACAGGATTGAAACAAAACCAACAAAAGGGTTGAGCAGAGCCAGGTTAACTGCATGGGGGTGCTGGCTATATGAAGGGATCCAGTAAAGGTCCAAATTCAAACGGGCTGATGGCACTCCCAAGCTCAGGGTCAGAGAATGGGGACATGGAAGCCTCCCAGAGCTGCTCAGTGCCAAGGAGCCACCTTTGATTCAATGCAATAAAACCTCTTTTGGAAAAAGTACATGAGGCTCACCAATTTTAAAGTTCATGTTCTAGAACATCTGTTTTTTCATTGTCCAATAGCCTAATAATGTAATATATAAAATTGATGTGACTGCCATTATTTAAACAAAGTTAAATAGATTTGTTTTAGTCCCTCCCCATCCTGCTATTTAGATTTAGGCTTAGAGGTAAACACTTGTGTGTTTTAAAAGGTTGTACAAAATATGTGATAAAGCATGTAATTCATTTGGTGGTTTTCCTGTGTAATTTATTTATTACAGCCTTGTGTCTTGGCATTGCACTCTTCCGCAAAGCTATAGAGAGATGAGATTTGAATCTAACCTGACTAATATCAACTATTTGCTCAATATCACACCACTATTGAAAAATATTTTTCAAATTTTCTGTAAGGTGACTACAGACATATAGTCTATAGACATATAGGTATTTAATAATTGAGACATATTAAAAATTAATTTGAATTCAACCCTTCTGGTAATCATAATAATTTCCACAGCATGAGCTCTGAGAATAGTCTTACAATGACACAATATACATGATAAGTTCTTCATCAAAATATCTGTGGAATATGAGCAAAGTAAGATTTCTTGATAATAACTATATTTTTCTATAGGGAGCTCTGGTAGCGTAGTGTCTAAGGCATTGGACTGCTAATCAGAATGCTGGTGGTTCAAACCCACCAGCCACTCCTTGGAAGGAAGGTTGGGTAATCTACTTCCATAGTGATACTGCCTTGGAAACCCAAGGAGGGGATGCTATGAATCGGGTCCAACTCGATGGCACATAACAACAGCATATTTTTCTACACGTAAACATAAATACTTTTGGCAGTGACCATAGAGCAGATTCTTAAGCTTTTCTTTTTAAAAAACTTTTTATTGTGATTTGGGTACAATTTTACAAAGAAGATTGTTTTACGTTCAACATTTCATACACATTTTGTTTCACTACACTGATTATAATCCCCACATTGTATCAGCTCTCCTCTTCTCTCCTCTCTGTGGTTACCCCTTCCCTGTGTCCTTCTTACTGATACATTCCTACCTGCCTAGCTTTCTCCTTATGCAAATGCTGCCCTTCTGATCTCCCTGGTTGACTGTTCTAAGGAATTCATCTTCCTAGTGTAATTATTCAGCTCATAGGCCTGTCTATTGTTTGGCTGAGGGTTGAGTCAGGGGAGTGAGTCCAATTCCAGGCCAAAACGGTGACTTGGGGCCACAGTCTTGGGGGTCTCACCAATCTTTATCTGACAGTAATCCTGGTCGTTTTTATGTTTTTGAATTTTGTTCCACACTTTTTCTTCCACTCTATCCAGGATCTCCAATTTTGATCCCTTTATGAGTGATTGGCATTGGTAGCTGCAGCATCTATTCCTCTGGTCTCAAAGTCATGTAGGCTGTAGTTCCCTTGGTCCATCAGTCTCCTAGAGTAATTGTTTCCATACATCTTTGATTTTCATCACTCTTCTTTGCTCTGGATGAGAAGACACTAATAGTTGAATCTTATATGGCCAATTCACAAGCTTTTAAGGACCCCCATCACTACTCACCAAAGCATCATGTAGAACAATGTTTTTGTGTACTATGTTGTGCCAATTGAGCTTGATATCCTCCAGTATCATGGTCCTGAGCCCACAAGCACAGTGACTCATTTCCTCAAGGTACTTGGTTGTTGCTAAGAAGTTATCCCAACTTTGTACTCTGTTAGCTCTATAATGTATGTGGGCATTTTTACTAGCACATACAAATGTGTATGTAGTAGAGAGGCTGGAACTCTCCTACACTGCTGGTGGGACTGTAAAATGGTACAACTACTGTGGAAAGTGGTATGGCACTTCCTTAAAAAGTTGGTGTTCTGGTTACCTAGTGCCACTCTGACAAGAATATTCCACAAATGGGATAGTCTTAACAAACAGGTGTTTATCCTCCCACAGTTTGGAGGCTTTAAGTCCAAGTTCAAAGTGCAAGGTTCTAGAGGCTGGGTGAAAGCCCCTCAACCTTGGGGTCCAGCTCTGCCTCCTGCTCCTGGCCCACTGGAGCTAGAGGTGTTTCTTCACTCAGACAACTGCAGGCTGCTGAGGCTGACAAACCAAGGTTGACAAGTAAAAGGCACAGTCCCGATGTTACCAAACCACACAGCAGACCATTAATCCAAGTCCATTGTAAGTCCCGAGGTTGGCAGAGCATGGCAGGCTGCTGAACAACAACACGGCTAGCTACATGCAGGGACCAAGTGTGCCATAAGCTAGAGGCCATTCCCAAAGCTGCTGCTTATATATGGGAAGCAGATCACATACCCAAAGGCAGCTACTCAGTTGCTCACAATAGATTCCACCATGGAGTTGATTACCAGTCTCATCATGGGGAATACTACATCCAGCTGCCCAGCCACTCAACCAGGCCCAGCCAAGTTGACACAAAAACATAACCACCACAGTTGGAAACAGAAATACCATTTGATCTAGCAATCCCACTACTAGGAATGTCTATTAAACACATGAGATCTGGGACATGAACAGATATATGCACACCCATATCCATCACAGCACTATTCACAACAACAACTTAAGTGACTATCAATAGATGAATAGATAACCAAACTGTGGTATATACACACAATGAAAAACTAAGCAACATTAAAGAAAATTAAGATTACGCAAATCACCTTACAATAATGTGGATGAGCTTGGAAGACATTATGCTGAATGAAATAAGTCAATCACAAAAGGACAGATAATTGTATGAGTCTGTTATTATAAAAAGTCAAGGAAAGGTTTACACAGGGAAGGAAATTGTCTTTGTTGGTTAGCAGAGAGGGGAGGGAAAAGGAATGGAAATTGCTGAGTATTAAGAAAATGTGTTGATTTGGGTGAAGGGAAAGACAATGTAACTTAAGCTTTCTTTTAAATTGCTTAGAAAATTTCTGGATGGCTGCTTTTTTAGTGCTCTCCAGAAATTTCCAGTGAGCATGATTTTTCCTCAAACATCCAAATGAATTTAGAGCAAGTCTCCAGGGGTGTATAACAATATAAAAAAAAAAAAACATTGTGTATAAATATATCCTACCACTGGCCTGTCAGTTTGTTGTACTGTGATATCTTGTGTGTTACTGGGATGCTGGATGCTGTACCACTGGTATTTCAGGATCACCCATGGTAGACCAGTAGCAGAGCTTCCAGACTAAGACAGACTAGGAAAAGGGACCTGAGAATCTACTTCTAAAAAAAAATTAACCAGTGGCCTTATGAATAGTAGTAGAACGTTGTCTGATATAGTGCCAGGAGATGATCCCCTCAGGTTGGAAGTCACTCAAAATGTGACTAGGGAAGAGCTGATGCCTCAAACTAGAACTGACCTTAATTATGTGGATGGAGTAAAGCTTTCAGGACCTTCATTTGCTGATGTGGCCCAACTCAAAGTTAGAAGAAACAGCTGCAAAAATCCATTAATAATCAGAACACGGAATGTACAAAGTATGAATATAGAAAAATTGGAAGTTGTCCAAATGAAATGGAATGCTTGAAGATAGATAACCTAGGCTTTAGTGGGCTACAATGAAGTGGTATTGGCCATTTTGAATCTGAAAATTATATGGTCTACTGTATTTGGAATGTTAGATTGAAGAGGAAAGGCTTCACATTCATTGTCAAAAAGGACATTTCAAGATCTGTCCTGATGTACAATGCCATCAGGGATAGGATAATATCCTTAAGTCTACAAGGAAAACCAATTAATATGACTATTATGCAAATTTATGCATCAGCCACTAATGCCAAAATAAAGAAAAATTTAAAATTTTTACCAACTCTTGCAGTCTGAAATTAATCAAAAATGCAATCAGAACGCATTAACGATAACTAGTGATTGGAATGTGAAAACTGTAGACAATGAAGAAGGATAAGTATTTGGAAAATATGGCCTTGGTGATAAGAACAATGCCAGATATTATATGATAGAATTCTGCAAGACCAATGACCTATTCATTGGAAATACATTTTTCAACAACTAAACAGCTGCTATACACATGGACCTCAGCAGATTGAGCACATAGGAATCAAATCAACTACATCTGTGGAAAGAGATAGCGGAGAAGCACAATATCAGTCAGAACAAGGCCAGGGGCCGACTGTGGGACAGACAGTCAATTGCTCATATGTAAGTTCAACTTGAACACGAAGAAAATGAAAACAAGTCCATGAGAGCTTGGACCTGGAGTATATCCCACCTAAATTTAGAGACCATGTCAAGAATAGACTTAACACATTGAACACTAATGACCAAAGACCAGACGAGTTGTAGGATGACACCAAGAGTATCATATGTGAAGGAAACAAAAGATCATTACAAAGACAGGAAAGAAAGAAAAGACCAAAATGGATGTCAGAAGACTCTCTGAAACTTGCTCTTAAATGTAGAATAGCTACAGTGAACAGAAGAAATAATTACGTAAAAGAACTGAACAGAAGATTTCAAAGGGCAGCTTGAGAAGTCAAAGTTAAGCATTATAATGAAATGTAAATAGACTTGGAGTTAGAAAATCAAAATGGAAGAACATGTTCGGCATTTCTCAAGCTGAAAGGACTGAAGAAAAAAATTCAAGTATCAAGTTGCAACATTGAAAGATTGTAATGGGCAAACTATTGAATGATGCAGAAAGCATCAAAAAAAAAAAAAAAAAAAAAAAAAAAAAAAGGAAGGAATACATAGAGTCACTGTACCAAGAATTGTTTGATGTTCAGGCATTTCAGGAGGCAGCATATGATCAAGCACTGATGATATTGAAGGAAGAAGTCCAAGCTGCACTGAAGAGACTGGTGAAAAATAAGGTTCCAGGAAATGACTGAATACCAATTGAGATATTTCATTAACTGATGCAGCACTGGAAGTACTCACTCGTGTCTGGCAAGAAATTTGGAAGACAGCCACCTGGCCAACCAACTATAAGAGATCCATATTAGTGCCCATTCCAAAGAAAAGTGATTCAGAATTATATGGATATTATCAAACAATATCATTAATATCATACACAGTAAAATTTTGCTGAAGACAATTAAAACATTGTTGCAATAGTTCATCAATAGAGAACTGCCAGAAATTGAAGCCAGATTCACAAGAGAGTGTGAAACTAGGGATGTCATTGATGATATCATATGAATCTTGGCTGAGAGCAGAGACCACCAGAAAGATATTTACCTGTGTTTTATTGATTATGTAAAGGTATTTGACCGTGTGTACCTTATCAAATTACGGAGAACATTGGGAAGAATGGGGACTCCAGAACACTTAATTGTGCTCGTGTGGAATCTATACACAGACCAAGAAGCAGTTGTTCAAACAGAATAAGGGGATACTGTGTCATTTAAAATAGGGTAACACGTGTGTTAGGATTGTATCCTTACACCATACTCATTCAATCTGTATGCTGAGCAAATAACCTGAGAAGATGGGCTGTATGAAGAAGAACATGGCATCAGGATTGAGGGAAGACTCATTAACAACCTGTGATATGCAGATACAAACTTGCTTGCTGAAAGTGAAGAGGACCTGAAGCACTTACTGATGAAGATCAGAGACTGTAGCCGTCAGTATGGATTACACCACAACATAAAGGAAACAAAAATCCCCACAACAGAACCAAGATGTTAACATCATGGTAACGAATAAAATATTAAAATTGTTAAAGATTCCATTTGACTTGGATCCACAGTCAATGCCTATGGAAGCAGCAGTCAAATGATGTATTGCCTTGGGCAAACGTGTTGCAAAAGAACTGTTTAAAGTGTTAAAATCAATGATGTCACTTTGAGGACTAAGGTACACCTCACCCAAGCCACAGTATTTTCAGCTGCTTCATATGCTTGTGAAAGTTCAACAAGGGATAAGGAAGACCAAAGAAGAACTGATGCTTTTGAATTATGGTGTTGGTGAGCACGAGGGATTGGATTGTGTCCCCACAGAACAAGTGTTGTAAATCCTAAATTGTATGCGTATGTAATAATCTCATTTGAGAATGGGTTTTCTTTGTTACCTAAATGTGGCAAAATTAGTGTTGGATGTATCTTGACTCACTCTACTTTTGAGATATTAAGGAGATTAAACACAAGCTAACAAAGAGAGACACATGAAGATTGCTCAGGAGCAGAAACTCAAAAGAGACAAGGACCTTCCTCCAGAGCCAACAGGGAGAGAAAGCCCTTCCACAGAGCCAGTGTCCTGAATTTGGACTTTTGGCCTCTTAAACTGTGAGAAAACATCTATCTGTTTGTTAAAGGCATCTGCTTGTGTATTTCTGTTATAGCAGCGGTAGATAGCTAAGCAGAATTTGGTACCAGAAGAGTGGGGTGCTGCTCTAACATAGACCTACAATGTGGAAGTGGTTTTGGAATCAGGTACAAGCTGGAAGAGTTTTAAGGTGCCTAATAGTAAAAGCCTAGATTGCTTGAAGAGACTGAAGAAGGGAGCCTGCCAGTGCTGAGGGGGTAAGGTTGCCACTCAAATGGACTAGGAGAATGGGGTTGCCTAAAGCCAAGGGAACAGAGTTGACACCCCAGAGTCTGGAAGGTGGAGCTGAGGGGCCTCCACCCAGAACCCAGAGGGCAAGGCTAACACTCAGATTCCAGAAGATGGGCCCATTGCCAAGATGGTCTCAGAGAACATAAGATTATTTTGAAATCTTGAGAGCTAATGTAAAATTTTCTATTGGGTGGTGGACTTGCTTGATGCCCACTATTCCTTCTGCAGCATAATGAATTACTTAACATGGTTCTTCTAGCCATGGTCTGTGTGACTCCCACCAGATGACTGGTGGAAATGTAAGGTGCTTGTGGCCCACCAAAGAGATTGGATCGCTTGTTAATAATGTGAATAAGGTACATCCCTTTTGGGGATGGGCCCATGGGAATAAGATACACAGAAGCCTAGCGTGGGAATTGGTCAGTTTTGCCACCCCACTAAGCTTAAAATGAGCCATCCCAGAGGTGAAAAGGGGGATCTCATTGCCATCAAGAAAGAGCAGCCAGGAGTGGAGTATATCTTTGGACCCAAGATCCCTGTGCTAAGAAGGCAGAGAGACAGGCAGAGGCAGAGGCAGATGATGAACGAGAAGAGCTGATGAGACAGAGTGGTGGGCTTCCCGGCTCACAGAGCAAGAAAACTGAATGCCTTTAGGCAGGAGGCTTGCTGGTAGAGTGATGTGTCTCTCTGGGCACCTATTAGGCAAAACCAAAAGAGCTTTGTATTACTAGCCCGAGAGGTCAGAGGCCAAGGCCAGAGAGAAGCGGGCCTGTGACACAGGTGAGAAGAAGCTGCCCTGATGGAAGAACTTTATCCTGACTTATTTCTGATCTTGGATTATAACCTGATACTTCCCTAATAAACCCTATAATCATGAGTTTTATGTGTGAGTTCTGTGTGAGCAAACCAAAAAAAAAAAGAAACAAAAAACTGACTGCCCTCGAGTCAGACCCAACTCATAGCAACTCCTCCCTGGGTTTCTGGGGTGGTATCACTATGGAAGTAGATTGCCTGATCTTTCTTCCAAGGAGTGGCTGGTGGGTTTGAACTGCCAGAATTCTGGCCAGCAATCAAATGCCTTAGGCACTACGCCACCAGAGCTCCTTCTGTGTGATCATTGCAACAAATTACCAAACCTAGCAGAGGAGTAGAGAGTGCCGTGGGAGGGACGCTTGGTGTCAGAACTGGCAAAAAGGTTGGAAGGTGGTCAAGTCTGACCTCAGAGAAACCAGCCTTAGGCTGGGGATGCCGAGGGCGATTCTCCCTCCCCGTTGTGAAGTTAGAGGAGGTCTGACGTCACCCTACCCCTTTTTGTACCTTCTTTCCCTACAATTTCTCCAATTTGTAATGGAAATGTTTATCTTCTGCCATTCCACCATAGAACTTTGGAAACTGAAAACCTGTAATCTAGATTTCTCAAGTTCAGATGACAAGGTAGAATTCCACAGTAGAATACACCTAAAGCTCACCCCTATTTGGTTTATATGATTCAGAAGATGTGATTTTGGACTTGAAGTTGGGATGATGTGATGGTGAATGTGTTTTGTATGTGGCGAGGACATGAATTTTGAGGGGTCAAAGTGTGGAATGTTACCGATTTAATTGTGTCCCCCAGAAATATGTGTTGTAAATCCTACCCTCTATGCCTATAGTTACAATTCCAGTTGTGAATGGATTGTCTTTGTTATGTTAATGAATTGGATTAGTGTGTGGTGTATATTGAGTCAATCCCTTTTGAATTATAAAAAAGATTAAATCTAGGTTAGCAAACAGAGATGAGGGAAGACAGATCCCTAGTGTATGAAGACCACCCATAATCAGAAGCTCAGAATAGACGAGGACCTTCCTCCAGATCCATCAGAGAAAGAAAGGCTTCTCCGAGGGCTGGCACCCTGAATGCAGACTTGTAGCCTCCTAAACTGTGAGAAAACAAATTTCTGTTTGTTAAAACCATCCATTTGTTATAGCAGCACTGCATAGCTAGGACAGCAACGAATATTGAATACGCCATTGACTGCAAGAAGTATGAACAAATCTGTTTTGAAAAACTGTGCAGCCAGAATGCTCCTTAGAAGAGAGACTGGTAAGGCTCAGCCTTTCATACTTTGGATATATGCTATCAGGCGAGACTAGTCCCTGGAGATGGACATCATGCTTGGTAAGTAGAGGGTAAGCAAAAAAGGAGACCATCAGTGAGATGGAGTGACACAGTAGCTGCAACAACGGGCTCAAACATAGTAACAATTGTGAAGAGGGTGCAGGATTGGCCAGTGTTTCATTCTCTTGTACACTGTTCTTAGCATGGAGCTTAGAGAACTGCATATAGTACGTGCTCAACAAATAGTAGCATTAAAAAATTCCCTTACTACGGTTGCCTTTTAATAGATAACTATAATAAGAACAACTGTCAACTGCATAGCACGGAGTGGCTGTGAGATCAAACCTCACCAGTGGCTCAAAAGAACTAACTTCCATTTGTAGGCAACTTCATGACCACCCTCTAAGGTACATGTTTTCATTTCCACTTTACAGAAGAGGTTAATAAATTACCGAAGGTCATACAGATGCTAAGTGGCAAAGCTGGAAGTCCTTTTACTTTAAGTCTGAGCATTTTTTGCTGACATATCCCTGAGACTAACAAGCCTTTATGTAGTCTCATTTGCTTAAGTTTTAGCTACATGGATATACTTAAAACATTTGCATTTTGATTATTAAAGGAATTGCTTTTGTTAACTTTTTCACTTTGTCAGGGCATCTGGTAACTAGGATGTTTTGCATTTTGGTACTGATTGTATTTTTATGACCCTGACCTGTATGTTCTCACAATCAAGGGCATCCAGCCAAGGACTCTCACTCTAATTGGCAGATAAGGAAACTGAGGCACAGAGAGATTAAATTGAGCCAGATATTCTCAATGTCCCAAGTGAATCAGTGGAAAGCTGAAATTAGAACTCTAACTTCCTGATTCCCAGGCCTATTTCCAGCCCTGCACACCAGTTTCCCGAGGAACTTCATTACATTCTCTATGCCTCTTCTCTGCCCACTCCATTCATATCTGTACACCTCATGTGTCACTGACTTGAAAGGTATTGTCTTAAAAGATATTTCTGCATGAGTTCAGGAGAAATCTTTCTTACAGTATGAGCATTGGCATTTTTGTACATCTATTTAGAGTGAGGAAATCGGATGAAACATTGTGAAAAATATGCTTGCTGTACATTTTGGCTTGTATTCCCACAATGTGCTGAACTCAACACAATTCTGCTAACTGCTCAGCCGTTCCATTTAAAGGCAGCTCTTAAATTCCATTCTAGTCAAAGCACAGATGCTTCAGGACATTTGTAGATACTTAGAGCTAAAGGGGTCCTTAAAAGAATGGAGTCTCAATTGAGAAAAAGAAATTGGTGGCCAAAGCTGTCCAGTGATGGATCAAAGATACCTTCCCACTTAACGCAGACACAGAACAGGAACTCAGGCTTAGAAACTCTCCTCACCCCTCCCAGTCTGTCTGCTGTCAGCACACATCTTCCAACAGTCTGGCTGCTACATTCCAATGCAAAGGGCAGCTGGGCTTGTGTCTGAACTTGAACAACATCTTGTTCACAAGAGGTCCTGTATGTCTGCTGGTTGCATGAGTAGTGGTGCCTCTCTGTCACTTTCCCCATGTTCTCAGCATTCACATTCATCATCAATTTCTCTTTCTTCAACCCCTGAGTCCCATTTACTTAGGAACCACTCTGCTCACCCTTCTGCAAGAGGACTGATTTTGCCTGGAACATCAATTTATCTAGATTTGGAGCAGAACAAGAACTAGATATTTCTTTAAGAAGCAAAGAAACAACAACAACAACAAAAACAGATGTGCAGGGGTGCCTCAGATGAGGTTGAGCTGCTCCTCCAAGGACTGATACTCTGTTCTGTAATCTATGGAACAAGCTGCCCTTCTGGCAAGAAGCATTGCACAGACTTCAAGATCAAAGGCATAAAATGTGTTCCAGTAATATTTCTGTGTTTTAATAGATGCTTTATAAGGAGTCAACAGTTTATATTACTAGATTTTTATAAATGACATTAAATACCTTCGTGCAGCATTGGCCCATGATGCTACATTTTCAGAAACATAAGTTCACAAAAATTTAGCAGCAGACGTCAAGAAAAGCAATCTGTCTTGTTGTGTTTTGATAATAGTTGGCTAGGGCAGTAAATCACAGTAGATTTCATCCTGTTAAATGTATCTGAAGGCAATATTTTAAAAACAGTTTATATGTGCACAGAATTTAAAATAAAAAAAGCATGAGATCCTTTCTGTCTCACAATCTGGACATTTTATTTCTCAATAAAGAATTTTCAAGAAGAAAACTTTAAGTACAGTTGGAATTCAATAAGCAATCGTGCTTGCACATTTTATTTGTTTGGGAAAAATCTATTTATAGTGTATGTGGACATTGTGATCATATTGAACATAAAGAACATATAAATAACAACACTCCACAAAAACATTTGCAGAAGACCTGCCTGTTGCCTGCCCAATGTCCAGAGCCCCTCTTCTCTGCTAACAGAATCTTCATTTGTTCAGGCAGTGGCAATGATTCTTTGATCTCAGTCATGGTTGGCTTAAACTTGCCGTGGTAATATTAGTCTCCTTGGCAAGTGATTGGTTCAATATAGACATGTGACCCAGTTCTGGCCAGGGTCTAAGAAGAAGTTTACTGGGTGGAACTTCCAGCAGAACTTCATTTTCTTTATAAAAAGAGACAGAGGCCTCTGGCATGACCCTTTGTCCCTTTCATCATGATTAGAATATCATGTGTTGCCTAGATGTAGAGAAGTTATCTTGTGACCATGAGGTGACATGCATGATTAAAAGGCCAAGAGAATAATAAAGATACTCATTTTGCCATTATTGACATTGAAACAATGCTAGTTGCTGCCTACCTCTAGATTTCTCCATATATGACACATATATACCTCATTTTTAAAAAATAACTGCTGTTTGTTACCTGTAGCAAAAATCATTCCTAAGCAATATAGTAAATCACACTCTTGCCTGTTGGTTAGCATAGTACGTGTACAATTTATCATACGGAAACCGGAGTTTAGTTTCTAATCTCAATATATCTTTCTACTTCTGGTGAAATGGTGGAATAGGCAGACAAGCTCCACAGACCCTCTTCAACAAAGAAAAGAGGAACCAATTGACAGAGATGTAGAAGATAATCCTGCAGCCCTGAGCTTTGAAAGGAACTATACAGAAGTGGATTAGGCACCAAC
>NW_006921594.1:178653-179402 GCF_000298275.1 Orycteropus afer afer
GAGATGGAATCTCTATGGAAGTAGGTTGCCTCATCTTCCTTCCAAGGAGTGATTTGTGGGTTTGAACTGCTAGCCTTCTGGTTAGCAGTCAAATGCCTTAGACACTATGCCACCAGGGGAGAAGGGGACAATTCAAGCTTAGAAGTATTCACTTTTAAAGAAAAACTATTTAGAAAATACAAATTCAAGCATGTTTTTGCTTGGTTGGGCTTTGCCCCAATTATTTGAATAACTATAGTTGTATATACCTGGCCTGAAAGCAGTATGATGAGGAGGGGGTCTCTGAGAGGAAGGAGTGGTGGCAGCAAGAGAAGCAGCCCAGCCCAGTGCTGCTGGGGATCAGCATAGGACCCACTGAGGAGGGGATAGTGACAAGAGGGAAACTGTTCTTTGGTGTCTCTAGTCTTCACTTCTCCTCATGTTGACTCGACTATGTGTGTGTAAGTTCCCAGTGATTTTCTGCTCACAGGAAAGAAGGTGTATGAGTAATTTAGGTGACTCTGTTTTCTTTCCTGGTAGTGGGGAAGGGATGCGCAGAGCAAGGCAGAACGTGATTGCCAGTTGTCCCTTAGGCCTTATCAGTGGACTCCACATCAGCATGGCAGACATATTCTGTGGAACAGACTTCTACAAAGGCCTTGGAATAATAATAAGTTATATTTATAGTGTATTGTGTATTAAGAAGGAACTCTGGTAGCGTAGTGCCTAAGGCACTTGACTGCTAACCAGAAGACTGGTGGTTCAAACCC
>NW_006921594.1:180649-182445 GCF_000298275.1 Orycteropus afer afer
TAACCAAAAGGCTGAAGGTCTGAGTTCTCACACAGGCACCTTGGAAGAGAGGCCTGGCAATCTATTTCTGAAAAATCACCCATTGATAACCCTCTGGAGCACAGTTCTATTCTGTACACACAGGGTCACCCATGTGTCAGAACTGACACAATAGCAGCTGGTTTTTTGTGTGTCTCAATGGTTCACATCACATCATATGAAGAAAGCAAGGCAGTTTTTATTTTCCCCATTTTATAGACTGAATGACTGAACCTCAGGGAGGCTGTAAATGAACTAAGGTTACATAATCAGTGACTGGATGAAACCCAGGTCTTGAGCCTCTTGAGTCCTCTCTCAGGTCTCCCTCAATCACACCACTCTCCAACCCACACTGAGTTACTTTGTTCTGTTTATGCACCCTGCTCATTCAACAGAGCCCCACATGGGAACTTCGGAACTCACATGCTGCGGCCGCCCTGACTTGCCAGCACCTGTGCATCCCACAGTGAGGATGCTTCTCACCAGACTTCTGCTTTCAGGCTAGCTCTACACAATCGAATTATTCAGATCACTGAAGGCAAGACCCAACCAAGCAGATGCACACTTTATGTTCTATATTCTAAAATAGCTTTGCTTCAGAGGTGAAGACTTCTGAACTGATAGAAAATACCTTCCCTGACTCAGTAAGTCACCAGGTCCACCAAGAAGAGGGCGTGTGATGGGAACAAGAAGAAGCGGTGTCAAACCTCCACCGTCACCATTACGCTGACAAGCCGGGTCCTCTCTAGCCAGGACCCCTGGGACATTTGACTGCCTGTTGATTACTGGGGTTGCCACTGCCTTGTCATCTCATTCTCATTTTTCCTGGCATTGCACCTTGCCCTTATTCTGTTCCTTCAGGACCTTAATATACTTAAGATTTGGGGGATGCTGGTGGGACACATGTTCCTGGGCCCTGAGATTCTGAATCAGTGCTGTGATGGGAGGATTCAAGTATCTGCACAGCTGTGTTTTTAAGGAGCACCTCCTAAACCCAGGGAGCTCTGATAGCATAGTGCCTGAGGCACTTGACTGCTAACCAGAAGGCTGGAAGTTCAAACCCACCAGCCACTTCTCAGAAGGAAGACTGGGCAATCAACTTCCGTAGAGTTACTGCCTTGGAAACCCAAAGAGGGGTCGCTATGAGTCGGGACCGATTTGACAGCAGTGAGTTTGTTTGTTTGCTTCCTACACCCAATCTGATACAGGTGGTCTGGGGAAGACACTTGGGGAAACAAAAGCTTCCCTGGGCTTCACTCTCTGCTAGGGGAGAGGATCTGAGGGAGTGGGACCACAGGTGACTGGTTGCTTCCTGCTTTGGAAAGATAGTATAGTACCCTGGTTACTAGCATGGAGGCTGGGATTTGATCAGTGTTAGCACACATAATACCTCTCTGTGCCTTAGTTTCTCCTCTGTAAAATGCGGTAACAATGGGGCAATCTACTTCCATAGCGATACTGCCTCGGAAACCCAAGGAGGGGTCGCTATGAGTCGGGTCCGCCTCGACGGCATATAACAACAACAACATAGGTAGTAACAGTACCTACCTATAGTAGGAGATGAGCTAACTAAAGCAACATGCTACACCAGTGTCTGCTTGGCACAACAGTCAGTGCTGCCTCAGGAGGTCCCAACCCAAGTGGCCCGACCAGGAGGAGTGGAGACATGACCGGGGCTTCAGTCATGCTGGCAGGGGGATGCAGGAGAGATTTTGGAAAAGAGAACCTTTGGGCGTCCCTGAGACAGTTCCACACGAGTGGCTGCTTATTCTGCATTC
>NW_006921594.1:183170-187416 GCF_000298275.1 Orycteropus afer afer
TCTTCCTTCTGAGGAGTGGCTGGTGGGTTTGAACTGCCAGCCTTCTGGTTAGCAGTCAAGTGCCTTAGGCACTACACTACCAGAGCTCCTCATCTGGCCATAGTTGATGCTTAACAGGTTTAGCTGAGCTTCCAGACTGAAATGGTCTGGGAAGAAAGGCCTGGCTTTCTGTTTGTGAAAATCAGCCAGTGAAAACCCAGGGGATCACAATAGTCTGACCCATGAGACCAGGCAGCATTTTGTTCCATTGTACAAGGGGTCACCATGTCTCAACTCCATGGCAGCTAATAACAATTGTGTTCTGATAGAAAAGATGGACAGAATTCACAGCCCCTTTGAAATTGATGAAAATTTTCCTCTAGGGTAAGATGATTCTAGCTTCCAAAGCATGTCCATACCTTCCCACTTAGACTGACTACCATTTCTTAAGAGATCCCAGGCAGGAATCAAAAACCACATTTGGTGCCCTGAGACCAGTCAGCGGTGAGCCTTTGAGAACCTGTACAGTAGCTCCTATCCTGTCTACACGGCCTCACATTTTCATTATCACAAAAAACACCCAGTTGTGGGTGGCTCGGTAAAAGCAGGCTGCACATCTTTTGATCCTCTTTTTTTCCCCTCAGCCTTCTGGTGTTGATTTGATGGCACTTGTTGATGTTGAATGTCACCAAACAAGTGACATGGAGCAGGGAACAGTATAAAAATAGGCCAAGCAAGCGGCAGTGATAGGAGCATTGCGCCGAGGTGATTAGTTCGTGAACTTGAATACAGAGGAGCCTTGTGGGCACTTATCCTCGTTATCCTTGAGGAGAAAGAACTGTAGATCTTCAACGTATCGGAAGTTCTCTTCCCAAAGAAGAAAACTTCTGCATCATTTAATGCGTGGAAATCTTATGCTATCCAACACGCTGTCTTAAAGATTCAACCAGAGGCCTCCCTCACTAAATTCTGTATTTACACTTGGGAGTTTGTTATTTTTTAACCTACCGGGTGTGTCATGGAACAGCTACGAATGATTCCCACACTAAAGAAAACAACAGTGCTTTCTCTTCTATCAAAGACACCAGAAACGGAAATGCCTTCACCATTTTCAGGCTACCCTCTGGTCCACATACTCATTTGTTTGAACCACAGCTTTTTAAACACTATTAACTTCTTTTCAGTTTCTTCAGTACACTTCCTGACGACAGAGGTTGTTTCCTACCATTCAGTTAAGTCAGACTAGGGTTAGCAGTAGCTTTAGTCTTACCTCATTGCTGGAATATTTTTCCCTCCAGTGCTTCAAGTCTGTTTATTAAACATAGAACATGACTGAAACACATCTCCTCAGGCTTGAGCATGAGAGTTCTGCAAGGTCTAGGCAAAGATAATCACTGCCCACTGTGTACAGAATAGATTGATACTGTGAAATGCAGTCCACAGGAGACAGCCACCACCCTCTACCACAGATTTCTCCACCTCAGCACTACTGGCATTTTGAGCTGGATAATTCTTTGCTGTGAAGGGCTGTCCTGTGCCTTATATAATGATTAGCAGGACCCTTGGCCTCTACCCACTAGATACCAGAAACTAAAACCAAAACCAAACTCACTGCCATTGAGTAGCCCAACTCATAGTGACCCCCATTGGGTTTCCAAGGCAGTAAATCTTTACAGAAGTAGACTGTCTCATCTTCCTTCTGTGGAGCAGCTGGTGGGTTTGAACCATCAACCTTCTGGTTAGCAGTCAAATACCTTAGGCACCACACCACTAGAGCTCCTTCTAGGTACCAACAGCACCCTCCAAATTCTGACAACTAAAAATGTCTCGAGATGTTGTCAATTGTTCTGGTGGGGGGAGGGGGCAGGGGACAAAGGAAGCAAAATTACCCTTGGTTGAGAACCATTGCTCTAAAAAATCCAAATATGATGTAATGAGGCAGACTTGGAAGGAAGGTTGGAAGTATTTACTATAGCCTAGAGGAAACAACCACAAAACAAATGAGTTACAGGTGAGTCAATTCCAAGGCATGGAGATCTCATGTTTCGGAGTACAACTGGGTTCCACAGGGTTTTCACGACTGTGGCCTTTCAGAAGCACATAGACAGGCCTCTAGGCCAAGGCATACCTGGGGTTTAAAGTGCCAACCTTTGAGTTAGTAGCCCGACACTTAACTGGTTCACCATCGAGGCACTCATTATAGCCTAGGATTCTTATTCATTGCTTTGTAGATAGTTGTGGTTTGCAATATTGTGAATGAGTTCATTCATTCATTCACTATTTTGTAAGCATCTACTTAATGAGGATGGAAGAGGTGAAATGAGGAAATGGGGCCAGGTCACGGTTAGTGAGCAGGCTGTGGGTCACTGGAAAAGGGACAATGCAAACACAATAGTCTCTGGTCACTAAGGCTGCTCAGGAATTATTATTATGTCTCTAACAACAAACTATGAGTCGGGGCCGACTCGTCGGCACATAACAACAACAACATAACAACAACAACAAACAATTAAGGGACAGGCAATGTCCTGCCAGACACTAATTCATTTTCAGGGTAGTAGAGGTAGTAACTTACGCGCTCTCTCCTCCAAATCATCAACCTCTTGAATTTATACTGGAATGAAATCATTTCTCCCAGGACAATGCCCCAAGCTCTTTCCTGCCTCAGGGCCTTCCCACTATCTGCTGATTTTGGAACACTTCTCACCTGGCTAGTTCTAAGTTACTCTTAATGTCTTAACCTAAATGGTCTTTCTTCAAAGAGTCCTTTCTGGCCCCATCGCCCTGCCCCTTTCTTTGTGGAGACTATCACACACTTAGTTAATGGTGTGATTGTGTGTGTGTGTTTATTACTTCTGTTACTCCACTGTAAACTCCCTGGGAGGCAAAACCAAAAAAAACCTCACTGCCATCGGAGTCTATTTCAACTCATAGTGACCCCTCCTTGGGTTTCAGAGGTGGTATCACTACAGAAGTAGATTGCCCAACCTTCCTTCCAAGGAGTGGCTGGTGGGTTTGAACTGCCAGCCTTCTGGTTAGCAGTCAAATAAATGCCTTAGGCTCTATATCACCAGAGCTCCCTGGGACACAGTAGGTACTAAACTAATATTTGTTGAATAAATGATTGAGTTAATGAATGCTGCCCTTTGCTAAATTTTCTTTTTCTCTTTCCTATTTATAAGAATCCCAACTGTGCTAAAATCTTCTTTAGGAAGAAGAGCTCTGAATGTGTCATCATCTTGCCCAGGGGTTAGTAACTGAATTCACTGGTTACATTCATTTATCCTAATCCAGCCGTAATTTTAGTAAGAGAGGAAACAAAAGGTAAGGGATTGAACAGACAGATCATTTCTGTTTTTGCTTATGGAATTTGGGGTCAAGCCTACAGTTTTGACATAGCTTTGCTCAGGGAGCTGATGAGTTCCCTAAGAATGGTCAAGAATTCAAACAACCTGGTGTTTGCCTTCATAATCATACAGCTGGGGATGCTGAATGATGCGGCTGAATGATGTGACTGAAGTCATGCAGGGCCTTAAATGCTAATGTGGCTCAGAGAGAAACAAACTCTTCACAGCTGGGTCATGGGAAAATATGACGCAAAGTAATAATGCTTCTGCCCTGCAGAAGCTGGCAGACATCTGATCCTGCTGCTCACAGACGACGGTTAAAGAACGTCAGAAATGTGGCCACACCAACCAGGTGAATTTGACATCTGTCAGCAACCCAGCAAGTCTGAGCATTTTCTATTTAGCCAGGCTTTTTTAAGATCATTGTTCTAACTAATGTGGCAAGTAACTAGGCGTTTCTCTGTTATGTGCACTAAGATGAATTGGCTGGTTGCAAAAAATAACCAACCAAAAAACCCAAAAAGCTAACGAACAAAAAAATCCAACACTGACATTTGTAACCAATTTTGGAAACGATTTTTTGATCCATCTTGGAACACAAACAGCCAGTTTGGTGGCAGGGACAATAAAAGGAAAGACCCAGTGTTCTGAGTCTAGATCATAAGAGGAAGTGAACCCTGCGTCTTTGTCTTCAGTACCAAATGTTCATTTGTGGTATTTGTGTTTATCTGTTGATAGCTCAGTATTTCAAAGATGGTTTAATTAAACCTCATAGCCTAAATATCAAGAATGAGGGGGACCAGTTGGTAAAATCTCTCTAAACACACTGATGTCTTGTTGTTGTTGTTGTTGTTATGTGCCGTCGAGTCGGCCCCGACTCATAGCGACCCCTCCTTGGGTTTCCGAGGCAGTATCACTAC
>NW_006921594.1:187571-201391 GCF_000298275.1 Orycteropus afer afer
TGCCGTCGAGTCGGCCCCGACTCATAGCGACCCCTCCTTGGGTTTCCGAGGCAGTATCACTACAGAAGTAGGATTGCCCAACCTTCCTTCTCTAGTCGGGTCCAAATCATAGCCATCCCTCCTTGGGTTTCCAAGACGGTATCTCTACTGAAGTAGATTGCCCCATCTTCCTTCTGAGGAGTGGCTGGTGGGTTTGAACCGCCAGCCTTCTGGTTAGTGGTCAAATACTCCACCAGAGCTGCCTGGTAAAATCTAGGAAAATGTAATAGCAACACTATCGATGAAGAGTCTTCCATCATTCTCTTGGCAGTGGGTCTTATGGGCTTTTACAGTATTCACTTCTTTTATGAACACTGGCCAACCAGAATCAATGAATTTTAGAAATGAAAGTGACTTAGAGTCATCTGTACTGCTGACCAGAAAGTATAAGACACTTTTCCAAGGCCTGAAACCCTGCAGGTCATTGTCAAAGAGAAGACTGGAGTTCATTTCCTCTTGGAGGCTCAGTTTCCCCATCTGCTCTGAGGAGTAAATAGCATCATTGGAGCTCCTCTCAGTGACTCAGTGTTCCTTCCCTGTGCCAGCTACTAAACAAGTAGACTATTCCTGTTGGTCCCTATGACACTCCTGTGGCCACCGGCAATGCATGAATTTTTCTGCACCGTTAGAAGAGAAACCAGTGCAGCAGTCAGTACCATCCTAAGTATGCTTGAGCTGTAAAATCCAGCTAGCAGAAAGGGGATGAGGATGACATCCTGATACTCTCTAACCAGCTGATCTTCCTTTGGGAAACAGAAAGAATGGGCAAAGGAACAGGAGAAACAACAGAACTGGATAACTTAAGTGATGTAAGATTTAGCCTATGTACAAAGCATATACAGTTGCTATAGCAGAATTCCAGAAAATATTTTTTGGAATATTTCAGTGACAAATGTCACATTCCAATAAAAACGCTAAGGATCCCCAAAAATGAGGCCTTAGAAAAGTAACAGTTTTCCCATTGTGGCCCTTATGGTTCTTTTTATCATGGACATAGTGTTATTCTTAAGGGATTCTGAGAGTCTACATCATATGCAATTCTGGCTGTACATTAGCATCACCTGAGGACTTTTAAAAAAGGAATAGAGGCCTGGCTTAGACTGTAGAGCAATTAAGTCACAGTTTCTGGGGTTGGGGCTGGTACAACAGTATTTTGAAAAAGTTATCCAGAGGATTTGCTACTAGGGTAAAGAAGTACTGGCCTAAATTGCAGAACAGCTACTTTTTGCAGAAGCCACACCCTCTCAGGAGCTCAAAGCACAATAGGGGTTTATGCAAGTTGCAAAGTTGGGTGAATATGCAACGTGTAGGAGGGAGTGGATGGGACCGCTGGCCATAAGATAATGTTTCATACTGACCTTTTGGTACATACAATGCATGCATTTTGTAGTGTTCCACTTTTCGATGTTTACCACTTGCATTCTCAACCAGTGTTTAAAACAATGTCAAGCAACTCCTCTTTGCCCCTAAACAAATGGGTATCCTGTTTTAACTAGAGGAACGTGCTTATATATATGCTTATGTTTAATTAGGAGGTTGCCTGTGAAGGTTATTATGTACCAAATTATAATTGCAGAGGTAGACTGACAGGTTTGGGAAGTTATATAGACAAGTAAGGAAGTTTAATACATCTGTTAGAAAACAACCATAGTGACACATTTCTGGGATTCACCAGTGTTACAACTTGGAAGTTTATCTCCCACAAAACCTAATACTTTTTTTTTTTTTTTAAGTAAGTATTTCCAGTTGCCACGGAGTCAGTTCTGCATCACGGCAACCTCCTGTGTCAAAGCAGAACTGTGCTCCACAGGGTTTGCAGTGGCTGATTTTTGGAAGTAGCTCTTCAGGCTTTTTCTCAAGACACTTCTGGGTGAACTCGAGCTTCCAACCTCACAGTCAGCAGTCAAAAGTGTTAACCATTTGTACCAGCTACAGTAAGCATGCTCTCCCCTTTTTGTCCTGCACAGTGATTTTGTGTAAACAGTATTTTTTTCATAAGCCTCAGAATAACCTCGCAATATCCAAAGACAGTTGCCATTCCATACTCCCTTCTAGCCCTTCAAACAAATCTCCCCGACAAAACAGTCTCTACACTAGTCTAGTACATGTCTCTTCACATGTTATGCCTTCCCTGTCTCCTTTCCAGCATCTCTACTTCCCTCTTAAAATAAAAAGGAGAACAAATCTGAGCAATAGGAAATAAGATAGGAAATCTTACATGTGATAACTCTTTTGAAGTATTTCACCATTGTACTTCCTTTAGGATATCATTAAGTTATTGAGATGTTTAGGGTTCTGAAAAAATTCAAGTCCAGTCTCCTATTGCCCAAGGGGTATGGGATGTGGATTCCCTGAAGGTGTGTTTCCGTGGAGATCTGGTTCCTTGGGGGCTGTGAACCTAGTGCAAGGGGTTTCCATTGTGCTCACTCAGCCTTGTTGATTCCCGCATCACACAGCTCCAACTAAAGCACGGCCCTCTCCTGTGTTTCCTTCTTTCTTGTATGTTTACCTATTTGATGCATGGCAGCTACACATTTTATCTCGAGTCCTTTAGCATTGTCTCACTTTGTATAGGTCTTTATCTTATTTTGATGGGCTATTTGCAATTTCTCAAAAACTCGTTGACATTATTTTTACCATAGATGTTAACAAGGCCATCGTAATTAGATGTAATTTGTAAGTTGAGAGTCCTCTTAACTCAGTCCTTCTCGTCACCGATAAAATATCTAATGTACCAGGACTGTGGTCTGGGCTATATATGAGATACCCATTCATCATCATGCTTGTTCTTTTCCTGTTCATTTTTTTTTTAATGTTTTATTATGTTTTAGGTGAAAGTGTATGCAGTAAATTAGTTTTCCATGCAGTCATGCATATACAAATTTGCCATGACATTGGTTGCACTCCCTGCAATGTGTCAGCACTCTTCCCATTTCTACCCTGGGTTCCCAGTTTCTCTGCTCCTACCTGTCTTCTCCTCTTTGCTTTAGGGCACTCAACATCCTTTCTTGATGGCCACCTCCTAGTCCTAACTATTCTTAATAATAATTCTGATATTTAAAACTGCTTGTCGACAGAGAAACCATTTAGACCTGACCTGACTTGACAAGTCTTACTTTTATACATCTTACCATAAATCCACCTCCTATCACAGGAGACGAGGAGCTCTGGTAGCATAGTGCCTAAGGCATTTGACTGCTAGCCAGAAGGTTGGTGGTTCAAACCTATCAGCCACTCTGTGCAAGGAAGATGGGGCAATCTACTTCTATAAAGATTAACCACCTCAGAAACCCAGTGGGGGTTGCTATGAGTCTGAACCTACTTGATGGCAATGAGTTTGGTTTGGTTTTGGTTTGTTTCACTTGGCAGAGGCATCAAGGAAGAAATGAATGGCATGAGCCCTCTTCTAGAGACACGTAAGTGTCTTGCCAATTTTTTTCACCTCAGTGTAAAAATTTGAGATCCATGAAAGACCACTTCTGAGGTACCTCTGCTGTTGGAATAGTGCATAATAGTCACCATTCCCAGCAAGTAAAGTTTCACAGCTCTGTGTGCTTAAAATCTACAAGTAGTAAAAGCCAAAGAGAAGGAGCAGAGTTTTAGGTTTTTCAGAGCTGTTGGCTTTCTAGGTGTGGAGGTTTTGTTTTCTTCTTCAGAGTTGTGGCCTGAACTAGTCATTCCTTTGATTCTCTCCGTTGTCTGGAGGGGAAATGGGAGGCCCAATAGAGAATTCTTCCTCCTTTCTGTTGTAGGGGAGTTCTAGTGTGACCTGAGCCCCATCCCCAGCTTCCACACTTCTGGTGCTAGGGGGCAGTGCCAAGCAGCAGCTGATGGCATCCCGTGGCATTCTGGGAATTTGCGTGCCCTGCCTGCCAGACACTTTAGGAGACTAGTTTTATCCTCCTGGGCCCTGGGAAATTGTCCAGAAGGCTTAGAAGAGATGTAGTTGAGTCCTCCTAAAACTGGAGATTGAAAAAAAAAATCTTAATGATGAATATTTAAAATATACACATATATTAAAACATGTTTTATCCTTATCTTAGTAAAGACAGTATTTTGGATTTATTTATTAAGTTTTGGCTATGTGGCCAATATAGAGAAAGGGAGTAAAGAAAGACAATAATATAGGCCTACTGTCTTTTCACGTGTGATAGACTGGTGGTGTAAGTGTTAAGCTAGCAGCTGCTAACTGAAAGGTTGGTTGGCAGTTCAGACCCATTCAATGGCTCCACAGGAGAAAAGACCTGGAGATCTGCTCCTGGAAGGACTGCAGCCTAGAAAACCCTATGGGGCAGTTCTATGCTGTTCCAAGGGGTTGCTATGAGTCAAAAATTGACTCAGCAGCACCCAACAACAGTAAATTCCTTAAAAAGAATTTCAGAAAGTCAGTTGGGTTTGGTGTCCAGTTTCTAGCAGTCAACTCTATGTGGGGCCCTGTGGTGGGCATTGGACAACCACAGAAGCGAGGAGGGCACTGTCCTATTCTGAGGGACTGAGGCACAAAGCAGGTAGTGAGTGGGGAGAGAGGCACGCAAACAGTCAAGCAGTACACTTGGCTGTGGTAAGTGCTGCAATAGATGACAACAAAATGTGGTGAAGCAAACCAGGGAGATGACTGATGACGATGAACACGGAAGGCTGACAGGTATCTGAAGTGAGCCCTGGTGAAGGGAGTGAGGTTCTGTCAGGCAGGCACAGGTGGATTTGGACTCCTGCCATGCTGTCTGCCTGCTGCACAGGAACCAATCAACCTGTTGCCTTCAAGTCAGGTCCCATGTATGTCCGAGTGAACTGTGCCCATAGTTGATTGTTTTGCAGTAGATCACCAGGCCTTTCTTCCAAGGCACCTCTGAGTGGACTCCAACTTCTAATCTTTCGGTTAAGTCTGAGAGTGTTAGCCATTTGTACCACCCGTACTCCCTGGTGCGTAGTAGGTGCTTCCTGCATACTTGTTCAGTGATTGAATGGCCTTTCTGGGGAACACATTCTAGACAGCAAATGACTCTCATTCCTATCTTTATAATTAGAGAAATGAGGGGCTTATCCAAATTGGTAGTTATTAACTTTTTTGGACAAACAGTATTTCTGCCAGTTTAAGTGCCTGACTCTCGACAGTGAGCAAGGAAAAATCTATTGACCTAACCAAAATAATTGGTGATGAAACCCAACTAAAACAATGACTTTTCCTTCGCATAGCTTGGTGTGCACATGTTCAGCCTTATATTGTTACTGCTAATAATATAAAAAAGGCAAACTGTGGCCATGATGGATACCAAAAACCAAACCAAACGGGAGCTCTGGTGGTGTAGTACCTAAGGCATTTGACTGCTAACCAGAAGGCTGGCAGTTCAAACCCACCAGCCACTCCTCGGAAGGAAGGTTGGGCAATCTACTTCCACAGAGATCCTGCCTTGGAAACCCAAGGAGGGGTCACTATGAGTCGGATCCAACTCGACGGCAGTGAGGCCTGATGGATAGAACATTTTAATTGTTCCTTTAAGAGATTAATGGTGCCTATTAAGTCTGTTCTTTACTTCTGGCATTTGTTTTTGAGAACAAGTATGTGACTACTAGGGAGGAAGTCTCAGAGAAACTACTTTTAGGATTAACTAGGCATTTCTCCCACCAGTACAAAACTAAGGTTTTTTTCAATTGTTTCCTGTTTTTAGAATGCATAGGTTTAGTGGCAACAATGTCTATAGAAATCAAATGGGCAAATTGAGAACCTTTAAATAAGCTGTTAAATACAAAGTGCCTGTCAAGACCTGCTTCATTCTTCCTCACAGTTGCCCCTTTCCACACACACCAGGCAGGATCAGCCCCACCTAGGTTCTGCCGCCAACCCTGGTGATCATGGGTGCTTTAAAAAGGTGATTCAAAATCAGCCAGCATTGCAGGCTGTCAGGTTCTTAGCAAGGGTGCCACTTCTAACAACTGAGCTTCTCTCTTGTCCCTGAGACTACACCTCATCTTGGGGCCCCACTTTTGGTTTTTAGGTCTTGACCCACTCTGCCTGGTTGGAAACATACCCAATATTCACATCTTAAGATCTGTGGTACAGGTACTGCATTGGTCTCGACTCTCCCCACCACACCAGGATCTAGAGTCTGATGTTAGAACTATAGGCCTGTCACTCCAACACAGATTACATCTGGCGTCCCAGCCATATGCTTCCACCCACCATCTCTTTCTGCACAATGGCAACACCAGCTATCTGCCTGGAATGTGAACAGTCATTGAGCTCAGTGGTTAAAAACTCAGGCCCTGGAGTCTCGCTTCTTCTTTTTGTTAGGTGCTATCAAGTCAGTTCTAACTCATAGTGACCCTATGTACAACAGAATGAAACACTGCCCAGTCCTACACCATCCTCACAATCGTTGCTATGTTTGAGCCCATTGCTGCAGCTACTGTGTCAACTCATCTTGCTTGAGGGTCTTATTCCTGACTGTTGTTGTTAGGTGCTGTTGAGTTGGCTCCGGCTCATAGAGACCCCATGCACAGCGCCCGGTCCTGCGCCATCCTCACATTTTCGCTGTACTTGAGCCCACCATCACAGCCACTGTGTCAGCCCATCTTGCTGAGGGTCTTCCCCTTTTTCTCTGACCCTCTACTTTATCTAGCATGATATCCTTCTCCAGGGACTGGCCCCTTCTCATAACATAACCAAAGTATGTGAGACAAAGTCTGGCCATTCTTACTTCTAAGGAGCATTCTGGCTGTACTTCTTCCAAGACAGATTTGTTCATTCTTCTGGCAGTCCATAGTACTTTTAGTATTCTTCACCAACACCCCGATTCAAATGCATCAGTTCTTCTTCAGTCTTCTTTACTCATTGTCCAGCTTTCACATGCATATGAGGTGACTGAAAATACCATGGCTTAGTCCTCAAAATGACATCTTTGCTCTTTAACACTTTAAAGAGGTCTTTTGCAACAGATTTGCCCATTGCAATATGTTGTCTGATTTCTTGACTGCTGCTTCCATGGGTGTTGATTGTGGATGCAAGTAGAATGAAATACCTGACAACTTCAATCTCTTCTGCATTTATCATGATGTTCCTTATTGGTCCACTTGTGAGGATTTTTATTTTCTTTATGTTGAGGTGTAATACACAGTGAAGGCTGTAGTCTTTGATCTTCTACCTGGGTTCAAATCCGGACTCTACCACTCTTAACCTGTGTAACTCTGAGAAAATTGCTAAGCCTGAGTTTCCTTATCTGCAAAGTGAATTTGATGTAATAATAATAATGGTACCCACCTCATAGGGCCATTGGAGAAGTAAGTAAAATAATTTTTGCAGTCAAGCTGGTCTATGGTAAGTTCTGGAGGAGGTATTGCATCTCCTGCTCCACCCCCACTTGCACACCTAGTGCCCCTTGGTCTGCCCCATTTCACTAATTTCCATTACTGGTAGCATAATGCCTAAGGCACCTGACTGCTAACTAGAAGGCTGGCAGTTCAAACCCTCAGAAGAAAGGTTGGGCAATCTACTTCCGTAGTGATACTGCCTCGGAAACCCAAGGAGGGGTTGCTATGATTCAGGTCTGACTCGACGGCACAAAATAACAACAACAACAAGAATTTCAAGTAACTTCCTGGCCTAAAAACTCCTTTGAGGGACAAACACCTTGGTTGGACACAAAAGGCCCTGCTGATCTGGCTCCTGCTTATTTCTGCTTCTTTGGTCACAGTAAGCTGCTGCTGGTGTCCAGCACCTGACAGGTGTCTTCACTCCTCTGTACCTTTGCTCCAGTGGCTCCCTCTGCTGGGACCCCTTTCCTGACATGTGTGCCTGGTAAACACCATACCCAGCTTCAGAGACTGCTGGGAACTCTGTGGCCAACTGTGCCTTCTCTCTCAGTTGCATGACCTCATTCAGATTTGCCTGGATGTGTGTTTCCCCATTAAACTCTCAACCCTTGGGGCTGTGATTTAGTTGCTCAGTTGATGCCTAAACTTGACCGTGTCATAAGACATGGCAGTGCTGTGCAAAAGAAGGGATGTGGAGAGTACTGGAGTTTAGATGGGCACAACCCAGACAAGCAAAGAGGGGGTGGCAGGGCAGGGAGAAGGGTCCTTAGGTATTTTGCTTGCCTTTGCTTCTTTTCTTCTGTCTCTTCCTTTCTCATTATCTAGGTCCAGAAATCAGCATCTCATCCAGCTATTATTGTAAATGAGAAAATGTAATTACATCTAATACCTCTAACATAAATGAGATGAGCTAGAACAATCTCTATACACAATTTATATTTTATATAAAATCTGTAATGTCTATTTGGAGTTTAATATTCTTGTAGGGCTCAGGAAAGGTTCATAGATTGAATGCAACTTTTAAAAATTGCTGTAGGATAGAAAAATAAACACATACATATTCCATAAAAATTAATTTAAACCTATAAATTGAAAATGCCTGTCTCTTAATTAGTTAAGTAGCTAACAATGGCTAAGGGGAAACTAGGTTGTATCTTTAGGAATCTGTATTTTTCCTGTCATGCAAAAAATGACCAAGAAATGTGTTCTCAAGGTATAATAAAGAAAACAAGATGCATCAACATAGTTCCCAGGAGAGGCAGGAAATATGTATTCTGTGCAGGTGTGAATGTGTTCTACCCATTTGTTCCCTTGGTAGTTTCATAGTACATGGATCATGCAGATTTCCTTTAAGACAAAATTAAAAACACTTCCCCCACCCTAAACAATGGGTCATATGAAAGCATGCCATTTTATGTTTCCTGAACTAACTGAAAAATAGTTTAAACTATTTTAAACATTTTGATCTTTGATCGAGTAGCTGAGAAAATATGTGATGGAAGACTGTCAGCTTTATTAACCCTGTGTTTCAGTTAAGAAGTGAAAGTCTCAGGGCAGAGCAGTTGGGAGCTTAAGAGCACCTCTACCAAGTCATAGTGCAACTTGATGGTGGTGAGGCAGGGAAGAGATGGTGACTCTGGAAAATGAAGGAGAAAGAAAACATTGGCATGTCTGGCATGTGGAAACTGCCTATTCTTCCACAAAGATCATGGAGTAGGGATTCCAGGTGTAAGAATAGCTACAGGAGATCATCGCCAATCTATTTGTGACCATGTAATCTAGCTTCCAAACTAAGACATTACTGAATGTGAAAGAGGACACCATTAATTGTTATGTAGGGTTCACTAGTGTTGACTGGGGTTGATGGAACAACCTAGAGCATTTGGTCATCTTACTGCTAGATCACCCTGAGGCTCTAAGTTTGCAGTTGGGTCTAAGCCCAAGTGGCCTCAAGGGATGGAAAATCATTGAGTAAGGTTGTTTTGGGCACCCTCCATGATGTTTCAAAACTCTGCCAGGGGTTGATCTGGCCTGACCCTCAAGTGTTCTTCTGGCAGGAAGAACATCTAAAACCATATAAAGTGACCCATCCATTATTTTAGGGTGGAACTAACCAAGGTGTGTATCTCTAAGCCAACTTCTCACTCACTGCCTTCCAGTCAGATCCGACTCAGCAATCCCTTCTTGGGTTTGTGAGGCAATATCACTATGGAAGTAGATTGCTCAATCTTCCTTCCGAGGAGTGGCTGGTGGGTTTGAACCACCAGCCTTCTGGTTAGCAATCAAATGCCTTAGGCACTACGCTACCAGAGCTCGCCTAAGCCAAACATTGTTGGTACGATAATTTCTAAATCTGACTTTTCAATATAGTCATCCAGGGATTTTTTAAAAAGACAGTTTCTTAGGCCCCATCCCTAGCTACACTAATTTACAGGCATCTGTATTTTCAAAAATTCCTCTGGTGATTCTGATGACCAGCCACATTTGGGAGCCCTCTTGGGTATGCAAAGAGGTTATGGGGCTTAAAGGCTCCAAATTTCAAACTTTTAACAAGATTAGAGGTTAAGTGCCAAAATGGAAAGAGAGATTAGAGAGGAAATGAAATATGTGCCATAATTTAATTTCAATTTTTCATAGGTCTGAAATGAATAAATTATTACTATTATTTATTTTATTTTATTTTTTTAAGAAATCCATGTCCCTTACTTTTCTCAAGACTTTTCCACTGGTTCAGGAACAATTTGAGACATTATATATGAAGTGCTTTATGAACTAAGCTCTGAAGGATGTAAGATTTTAACAGACAGTAGAATTTTTTAAAAGAATTCCAACAAAAGTTGGCAAAAGTATTTGTATGTAAAAAAGCAAAGAGATAGGCTATACGCTTGCTGTGGGCAGAGCTCATGGTCCTCCTCCTTATGGCAGTTCCTGGCCAATAATAGTAGATGTGTATTGAGAGCTCTGGTGGTGTAGTGCCTAAAGCATTTGACTGCTACCCAGAAGGCTGGCGGTTCAAACCCACCAGCCACTCCTCGGAAGGAAGACTGGGCAATCTACTTCCGTAGAGATATGGCCTCGGAAACCCAAGGAGGGGTTGCTATGAGTCGAATCGACTCAACGGTAGTGAGTTTGGGTTTTTTATATTAATTATTGAAAGATAAATGGCTTTGGGAGGAAGGACTATTTTATGGGAAGGACTTGCATTCATTTCTTTCTAGTTAGAAATACTGAAGCATAGAAACGTAAAACAGCATGCCCAAAATCTTTTTAGGACTGATATTTATTAACTGTTTTTAGCTAATCAGTTTTGCTCCCTGTTTATAAGCACAGCTCTCAGGGACTATGAAGGAAGACAAATTTATTGATCTAACATTCTCTACCACCTCCGTCTTCTTTGGTGTCTAGTGCTACGTTAGTGATAGAAGAGAGAATAGTGCCAGAATCTCTTTTCTCCTCCTGGCACCATACTCTTTCCACTATATCTTGATGCCTCTGGACACCTAGGCATTAGGAATATATCTAGAGACTGAGGGGTTCCTTTTTAGAAGCTTCTTTTAAAAGAAGGATTGTATGCAAGTCTTGTTCTCCAGATCTTAGTGGACAGAAAGGAAGATAATATATACAAAGTCTCCAGAGCGTGGAAGAAAAAAGAGTGTGTGCATCTTGGCATAAACCATCTTTGCATGAAAACAGCACCCTCATGTCCCTTCTCACTGCGAACCCAGCCAGGAGGATCATGAAAGGACCTAGAATTCCATATATCAGTGCACATGGCCTCATTTTTGTAGGGACCGACACCCTCGGGGCATGTCATCAGAGAGAAATTATGTTCAAAAGTAGAACAAACTAAAACGTAGTTTCATTTGGAATATGAAAGTGGCCTTTACTTTGTGGACTTGAGTGGGCAGGATGCATAAACAGGTATTTTTTGAAATTACTAGACTTTTGAGATGCTGCTCGCTATTGCAGCTGTTTGTACCTTACGTCCCTTAAAAATGCAGGCAACGTGGCTGCAAACTGGAAGGATAACCCACCTCACTAACCTTTTCCAAACTCAAGGAAATGTGTTATATCTTGTCTTAACTTTTGATAAATAATATGAAATCTCACTCAGAGAAGCATAGTTGAGCTAATTTCTTAATATTTTTTGACCACAGATCAAAAATCAGAAGGATTAAAAAAGACCTTCTTTTCATAAGCATTTAAAATGTTTATCACTGACTGAATTGAAAGCATTTCGGATGCATAAAAATGAATAATATCCCCCATTTTTGTATCATTCTTTGCCCAGTTATGCGAGAACAACTTCCCACAAAAGATGACCATAATGCTCTTTTACAAGCTGGGGATTCTGAATTCCAGCCATGAGCTCATATGTGGCAGAGTGTCAATCACCATCTTGTGAAGCTATCTCCTAAACAAACAAACAAGCCAAACTGATCAGCAATTCCCAACAGGAGAGACTATTAACATGGTGTAAAGTGCTTTAAGACAATCTGATCTTTTAATCTTCTACTTTTATCATATGCATGTCAAATAAATATCATTTTAAAAGTGACTATTATATTGACATAGGGAGCTCTCGTAGCATAGTGGCTAAGGCACTTGACTGCTAACCAGAAGGCTGGCAGTTCAAACCCACCAGCCACTCCTCGGAAGGAAGATGGGGCAGTCTACTTCCGTAGTGATACTGCTTTGGAAACCCAAGGAGGGGTCTCTGTGAGTCGGGTCCGACTCGACGGCACATAACAACAACAACAACATTATATTGACATTAATCATTAATCAGATAAGAGTGCTTTTCAGTTGAAAGGCAACACACAAGCTTTGGGCTGTAGTATTGACATCTGGACTGATCTGATTACTATGTGTTATACATTGAATTGTGTCCCCCCAGAATAGAGGTTATAAATTCTACCCTCTATGCCTGTGGTTATAACCCCATTTGGGAATGGGTTGTTTTTGTTACATTAATGAGACAGGGTTAGTGCAGGATGTGTCTTAAATCAATCTCTTTTGAGATATGAAAGAGATTAAATAAGTAAAAGAAGCAGAGATGAGGGAAGAGAGATGTCACACTACATGAAGACCACCAAAGAGGCAAGGAACAAAGTCCTTCCTCCAGAGCTGACAGAGAGAGAGGAGCCTTACCCTAGAGCTAGCACCCAATGACAACAACAAGCCTCCAAATTGTGGGGAAAAAAAAAACATCCATTTGGGCTGTTCCTGTTATAGCAGCACCAGCTAACTAAGACACTATGTGAGTACCTTTTCTTGGCTAAACCCAAACCAAACCCACTGCCATCGAGTGAATTCCACTCATAGCAACCCCCATTGGGTTTCCAAGGAGGGTTCGCTATGAATCGAGTCCAGCTCAACGGCACATAACAACAACAACAAAGTCTTTATAGAAATCGATTGCCCCATTTTCCTTCTGCGGATTGGCTGGTGGGTTTGAAGCACTACCTTCTGGTTAGCAGTCAAATCTCTTAGACACTGTTCCACCAGAGCTCCTTTTTCCTTGACTACTAAGGGAAAAAAAAAATATGTCTATGCATATTTAAGAATCATCATTGCAAGTTTTAGAGAAGAAAATTCCACACACGTTTTTTTATGCCACCAAAGACTTACTTCCCGATGTCCTGATGTTTCTAAGTCTTAGTCATAGAGTCATCTAAACTCATTTCTCTCCCCATGACCATGATGAATTGTATATCTTGCCTATTCTTCCCTTGTGATATATTTTTAAAATATCTGTTTTCAATACATGGATACATTCTCAAACTTCAGTAGCTCAAAGCTTTTGCAAATGTTAAAAAATGAAAAAGGAGCTAGAGGTTAGCCTGGTGACCATTAGGATCCCTTCTAGTTCCAAAATTCTGTCGTTTGGTGCTGATATGGTCCTGGCCACTACACATGCCCTTCTTATTTCCCATGTGGGCCAATGCAATTACATCCTAACTGCTCTCTGCTCATCCGGCCTGGCTACCTTCCATCCCATTCTGTATCTTCACCAGAATTATCTTCTGAAAAGTTTACCTTTATTATGCAATCCCATGTCTGAAGGCTTCAAGGCCTCCCACTGATGACATGAAAAAAGTCTAAACTTACCATAAATCCTGATTCAGAACACTACCACATGGCCATGATCAGCCCTTTCATTTTGACCCCCTAGCACTCTCTTACACAAACTAATTCCAATCAAAATCGGCCACCTAGCCTTCTGAGACCATGCCCTGTGTGAAGCATTCCTATTTCCATGTCTCATTTAGAAGGTCCTACTGTGCTTTTCTCAGCTGTTTGCATTCCATCTGTCATTCAAGACCCAACTTGGGTTGCACTTCCTTCCTGCCCTTCTGCATTGTTGTTGTTGTTGTTGTTAAGTGATGTCGAGTCGTTTCCGACTCATAGCGACCCCATGCACAGCAGAACGAAACACTGCCCAATCCCACGCCAGCCCCACAATCCCT
>NW_006921594.1:202666-223890 GCF_000298275.1 Orycteropus afer afer
TCCAATGGGGCATCTGTTTGTTGAAATATTTCAATTGGTATGCCATCAATTCCCAGAGCCTTGTTCTTCGCCAGTTCTTTCATTGCAGCTTTGACTTCTTCCCTTCTGCATTAAGTATCTACAATGTATCCTCCTTCTCTGCGTCCCATTACATTATCCACAGGAGGGTCTCCCTAACACTTATTAACAATGCCATTCACTTTCAAAAAATCTTTTTATTACACAACATTCAGGATTATTTACTTTTGATTTGCAAGACCACATAAAGAGCATGGCAGTAAAACAGAAAGTGAAAAGACAAAACCCTATGTAGGCGAGAATAAATAACACGGGTTAACTTAAAATTAACTGTAAGTTTCCCAGCAGTCAAGGCATCAAAGGACTCATTAGTTATCATTTGACAGTGATTGTGCTGTGCATGTATATATGTTATGTTTTGGTTTGTTTGCTTTTCTCTTTTACTTTTTACTCACCAACTCTTGGTGATGATTAAGGCTTATTTTAGGAATTATTCTTTGTAATGCATAGCACAGTGTCTAGTTGAGCATATGGTAAGAGTTTAATAAATGAATTGATTGATGGCAATTTCTGAGCTCTGGTGGCGTAGTGCCTAAGGCATTTGACTGCTAACCAGGAGGCTGGTGATTCAAATCAGCCAGCCACTCCTCGGAAGGAAGACTGGGCAACCTACTTCCGTAGAGATACCGCCTCAGAAACCTAAGGAGGGGTTGCTATGAGTTGGATCTGACTCGACGGCAGTGGCTGAGTAGAGTAAGAAACTAAGAATGAAAATGTGAGCATAAGGGGAAGACTTAGAAATCCAGATAGAGAAGGACATGTCTGAGGTTGTGATGACTTTAACCAGAGGAAACTTAAGAAGACAATCATTATCTTAATATTTTGGGGTAAATATCTATAAAAATATTTTATAATATGGAGCAGTATTATTTAGTGAGATAAGAAACCAATGTTATTGCAACTAAATTGCAAACTTGATGTCAAGATCACTAGTGAGATAGACGATGACACTCCACTCCTTGAGATATAAATACATGGCACACATGGCTTCCACATTTTCGTCCCCCCTCTAAGTAACTGTTCTATGGGACTGAAAGAATACTGTGCGGATACACTATGTTGTTTCGAGTTTATATCACAATTTCATTTCTTCTCCATCTAGAGTTAATTATTTAAACTTGTCACAGGGACTTTAAAAAAAAAAATCAGAGAGTTCTGTAGTCTGGTGCTGTCCCAGAGACGTTTCTGCAGTGACGGACATGCCCTGTGTCTCCACTGTCCAGAGCAGCTGCCACCAGCCACATGTGGCTAGCGAGTGCTTGAAATGTGCCCATATGACTGATTTTTTAGTTTAATTTCACATTAATTATTCAAATTGAAATAGAGTGGCTAATGACTACATTATGGGACACAACTTTGGCAGAGCTGTTTTGTTTTTTGTAGAGCAAAAACAGATTTTTCATTACTTGGTAAATTGGGTACTTTTAAGAGTGCATTGATCAAGTCCATTTTAAAAACTACTATGCATTAATGGTGAAGCTTTGAGTGTCTACTCTTTAAGAAGGCTACGTTGTCAAAAGTTTGCCAGGTGGTACAAACAGTTTGCACTGGACAAGTTATCTAAAGGTGGGCTGTTTGAATCTACCTAGGGGTGCCACAGAAGAAAGGCCTGGCAATCTGCTTCCATAAAGATGACAGTTAAAAAAACACGATGGAGCAGTTCTGCTCTCTAACACAGGGATCTCCATAAGTCAGAATCGACCTGATGACAAGGGGTTTTATTGTGAAAACGAAAATGATCTACAGTCATGGAAACAAGGAGAAACATACCTGTTTCTATCATATTTTGTGCCTGGATCCAAAGACAACAAATAATAAAATAGGTGTCTTTATAATGGGTAGGCTCTGTTTCCTTTGCCCTGCTGCCATGTTGGGGCTTTGGGGCCATAATTCCCATTTGCAGCCACCCTGCCTTGGGAGCTTTGGTGGTGTAGGGCCTAAGGCATTTGACCGTTAACTAGAAGGCTGGCAGTTCAAACCCACCAGCCACTCCTGGGAAGGAAGATTGGGTAATGTACTTCTGTAGAGATACCACCTCGGAAACCAAGGAGGGGTCACCATGCATCAACTGGATTCGTTGGCAGTGAGTTTGGTTTTGGTTTGTTTTTTTTTGCCTTGGTCTAAGGAGCTCTGGTGGCTTGTGTCTAAGGCATTTGACTGCTAACCAGAAGGCTGGCGGTTCAAACCCACCAGCCACTCCTCAGATGGAAGGTTGGGCAATCTACTTCTGTAGTGATACCGCCTCGGAAACCCAAGGAGGGGTCTCTATGAGTCGGATCCAACTCCATGGCAATGGTTGCATTGTTGCATTTAAGGAGCTCTGGTGGTGTAGTGCCTAAGGTGTCTGACTGCTAACTAGAAGGTTGGCGGTTCAAACCCACCAGCCACTCTGTGGAAGGAAGACTGGGGAATCTACTTCTGTAAAGATTTACCATCTCAGAAACCCAGTGGGGGCTCACTGTGGGTCAGAATTGATTTGATGGCAGTAAGTCTGGTTTGGTTTTCTGCCTTGGTCTGGCTCTGCAGGATATTCTTTGACGTCTTCTCTAGATGGGGTATCTAAGTGGACCTGCCCAATTCTACTGAGGGTGGATTTCTGTTTTACAGTCTTGTTTTGCTCACAGTTCTTTGGGCAAGTGGGTGGGGTTTGTGTCCTCTAGGCCACCAGGAGCTTGCTTCTAATTTCTTTAATTTGAGGATCCCCACACTTGCTCTTTGAAATGCTTTTTGTAAACTGCTATTTCCTCTAAGCCTGTTAGGCTTTTTTTCCATCTTCGTTGAAGTCTCTTTTCCAGTGGGGCTTTTCTTTCTCAGCTTAGTCATGCTTTGTTGGGAGACCCAGATCCACACTGCTGGGCCCTCTGACTCATCCCGGGAGGTTGGGTTGCTCCAGGGAATCCCACTCACAGTGCAACGGAACAACAGGGAGGAACCAATGAAGGGAGTCCTTTCTGAAATCTGCCAGTTTTCCTGGCAACTCTACTTCTTGTCTAAGGCTAACTGAGGAGGAAAAAACACCCTTCCACCTTTAACATAATGTTTTCATAAATAGTTTTAGCAATTCTAATTTCCAGTTTATAAGATACTTTTGTCATTACTGCTGCTGCTTTTAAATGTTCCATAATCAGACTAGTAGAAAAACCTGTTCATGCTCCAATTTTCTTTTTCCTCCACCAGCAAGCCAAGAGAGTCAATTCTGACAGTTGCATTTTCCTTCCAGTTACAGATTAAACTGTTTAGAAATATATTATTCATAAATGTGAGCAGGCTGTGAACTCTAGCTCCTCCTATCCACAGACAGGAGGTGGGGTGGGTAGAAATCGCTCCATTTCTGACCCCCTGGGCTGCTCTGGGGCTGTGCAGAACTGTGTCTTCACACTCCTGGGAGGCCAGGCCTTCCCTTGGCCCTCGCCATCCCTCAAAGAAAGCCCTCTGCCAAAGATGGCTCAGGCCCATGATTTCTCAATCCAGATGGATCCAGACAATAAATTCTTCAGACTAGATTTTCTAAAAAGGGTCAAAGTTGAATACCATAGTAATAAAAAAAACTGACCACTGAACCAGCTATAAGTTTGCCAGTAACCCATTCACCTAATCTATATTTAGTCTTACTAAGCACATGTTGACAGTACAAGAAGGAACCTCAACTTCAGTATCCCATTAGTTCAGGGCAGGTTGATCTAGGCTGCCACTAAAGTAGCATCTTTCCATAGCTAACTAGAGGTGTCTACAGGAGAAAAGAAGAGGTACGCATTATTTTTGTTTTTGCAAAGTTGCTTAGCTGTGCACAGGTGCCATGTTTTCCTAGTTGAATTGTCCTTCCCTCAATTATGATTATATATATGTTTGTTGTTGTTGTTGTTGTTGTTGTTGTTATGTGCCGTCGAGTTGGACCCAACTCATAGTGACCCCTCCTTGAGTTTCTGAGACAGTATCACTACAGAAGTAGATTGCCTCATCTTCCTTCTGCAGAGCAGCTGGTGGATTTGAACTACTCACCTTCTGTTTAGCAGGTAAATGTCTTACGAACTGCGCCTGCCACCAGAACTCCGTATATATATATGGAATTCAGTGCCATTAAGTGGATTCTGACTCATAGCAATCCCCATTGGATTTCCAAGGCTGTAAATCTTTATGGAAGTAGAGTCCCTCATCTTCCTCTCGCAGAGCAGTTGGTCGGTTTGAACTACTGACCTGGTTGGCAGTCAAATGCCTTAACCACTATACCACCAGAGTTCCTTATATACACAATATATAAGGAGCTCTGGTGGTGTAGTACTTATGTATGTGTATTTATGTTACTCAGTGTCTTTAGTCCTAAACATTTCCGTCTGCTTCATTATTTTTAAGAAAATCACTTCAGGATATTTGAATTTAGCAGGCTTCGGCATTCAGGCTGTCACCCTCAGCACAATACTTTACATACTCATCTTACTGCCTGAATTCCACGTTCAATGGGGCATCACCCTTCACTAGATTTCACGACACTTCGACCTGTGAATCAAGACATCTCCTTCAGTGCAACCATCTGATCTTCTCAAGAGCATGAGCCTGTCTGCTGCCGAGATCATGAGGCTCAATTACCAGGAGAAAAGAGCGTTATATGGACTACAAAACTCAAGTGAACTAAATTCCAGCTGAACCAACCAGGGGGAGGGGGGATGTGCCATCTCGACATTTCTGACGACCTCAGGAGCTGCCACACAGGCAGGACGCACAGGCTGCTCGCCAGAGGAGGGCTGTCCCGGCCCGGACGGCGGCCCCTCGGGGACGTGCCCTCCCCTCTGGCGGTCTCTGCTTACCTTGACCACGTCGTCGTTGAGATGCTTGGGGTCGCGATTGACCAGGTCGATCTCCTTGGTGTGCGCGTCGTACACTTGCTTCTCGTTCATCTCTTCTGCCATGGCCTTGTTGTTGGGCCTGTAGATGTTGCCCTGTTCCCGTATGGGAAGGGTATAGAGATGTCCCTGCGAAGGGCGGACGGCCAGGCGGCAGAGGATGGCACCGGCAGCGGTAAGAGAATTGAACAAAGACAAACAAGCGATCAGAAGTCAGCCTGGCGCGGGGAAAAACGTCGAGGCTTGAAATGGAACTAACCGCGTCGGCGGCAGCAGCTCCGCGCACAGGCGACTCCTTCGCGCCGCAAGCTTTTTAAGAGGATCCGGGCAAGGACACCACACCCCTCGGTACCAGGCAGGGAGCTCCTGCCTCCCCCGCCCGCCGCCAGGGGTCAGGGCGAGCCCCGCGGCCGGGTCTGTCCTGGTTCCCGCCCCGCGCGCGCCCTGAGCGCGGTACGCCGCGGGGACCCCCAGCCCGGGAGGTGCCCTCAGATCTCTGACTTCTCTCCCGTCCCTCTCTCTGCCATGCCACCCTCGCCCCGAGTGCTTCACCTGCTCCAATTCCCTCCCTCACTCCCCATTCTCCCTCTCCCCGTAAAGTCTCTCAGCTTCATCCATATGGTCCATCCTGAACCCCCTACCCCAAGAGTCTCCCAGTTCGTCGCCTCCTGACGGCTCGCACCTGCCGGCGGACCTCACACTACCTCTGCCCATTGTTGTCCTCCCCTCCAAGGATCCCCCCTACAGGTTACAGTCCCGCCTTTCCTGGTCTCTGGGCCAAGCCACGTGCCGAAGCCCCCTAGACTTCCCCTCGGAGCATCTCACACTGCACTCCTCCCTGACCCACCCTCAGGTCACTCCAGGACTGCCAGCGGGTGGCTGAACCGCGGCTGCGTTTGGGAAAACAAGTTCTCCACACCTAAGAGGGTCCCGACCGAGGGGAGTAGTTGCAAGTGGTGGGGCTAGTGGCGAGGGCGGCGGGCCGCCCCTCTTTGAACACCCCTGCCAGGCGCCGAGAAGCTGAAAGTGTTCTTGAGGTGGCCCTAGAGCTTTGGGAAGTGCAAACACGGCCCGCGGTCCAGGGGCCTGGCAGGGGTTCTGGGGGGGACTGTACCCAGGCCTGTGGATAAACGACCCACCCTCGCGCTCCAGCTCCCCGCCTCGCCGCAGGTAAGGGCCGTCCCGCGGGGGTCCAGCCACAAGGAAGCGTCCCAGACGCATGCAGAAAATGCTTTTTCGGGCCGGCAGACCCAATCCCAGGAGCCTGACCCTCTCTTCCGCGTTGCCCCAGTTCAGGGACCCGCTGATCCCTTCCCCTCCCCATAAGAAAACATTCCTGGCTCCTCTTCACCTCCCCCGCCCAAGTCCATTCCATAGCAGTGTCAACGCGCGAGAAGTGTCCCAAAGTCGAGAGAGGGCTGGGGCTGGAAAAGCAGCCGGAATATGTGGAGTGGCAGATGGCAGGCGCAGACACTCCACGCGCGCCCCGCGCCGGGTGCCCAGGACCTCAGCCTACCTCGGAGTCTACGTATTTGCCCCCAGACATGCTGGTCAGTGGCTGGAAGAAGGCTCTCAGGAGGCTTCCCCTGGGCTGTGATTTAAAGGAACTGAGGAAGGAAGATCTTGTATTGTATAGGGAAAAAAAAAAGGCACCGGCCGGGGGCGGTGGCTGGGAGCGCGCCTCTTGGCGGCGCGCCAGGGGCTTGTTCAGCTCGCGGTTGGCCTGGACGTGCGCCGCGCCGGGTCCAGGCACATCCCAAGGTTCGGGCAGCAGAGGGCGGGGAGCGCCCGCCGGGAGCCGAGAGCAAGTGGGAGAGCGTTGCGTCCGCGCTGGGGGGCTCTCGGGCAGATGTTTTAAACCCGGGCAACGTTTTCCCAGCTATGACCGGCGTCCCGAGGAAAGCGAATGCTTTTGCAGTGTATCATCCCGGCAGGGGTGGGAATGCAGGAAGCCGAAGGGCCTGCAGAAATGCCCAGTATGGGCAACCGAGCTGTCGGAAGGAATTCTCCTGTTCCCAGCCGTTTCTCCTCATCTACCACGTTTCATCGCTGCCTAAGAAACGGTCTCCCCGAGGATGAAGAATGCTTCAGAAGCTTTCGGTGTATTTCACATCCAAACACGAGGAAGGAATCTGTGTGGGTGCGAGGGCGGGTGCTGAGCCTTGCTTACATCCAGTCTGTGTGGATAGAAACAAAGTTGGATAAAACGGCATGTACATTTTACCGCTTGCCACTTGCTCTGAAATGTTTCTCAATTTGAAATAAATTTAAATGTTTCACGTTTCTCTAATTTTACTACTGATGTTTTCTGGAACAAAGAATGTTCATGCCAACAGGTTATGGCCACGTTTGCAAAACAGATAAAATAGTTAATTGTAGAGATGTTTAATTAAAGCTTAAAGTGTATTACCAGAAAGAAAGAAAAAAAGTGTCTGGTTGTGAGTTAAGGGAAATTTGGGGTCGCTATGAGTCAGTCGGATCCGACTTGAGGGCAGTGAATTTGGTTTTTCTTTCTTTCTTTTTTTTTTTTTTTTGAGTAATTGACTAGAGATATTTTTTAAATGATAAATTATCACTCAACTCACTGCCATGGAATCGGATCCAACTCATAGCGACCCCTCCTTGGGTTTCCGAGGTGGTATCACTACGGAAGTAGATTGCCCAACCTTCCTTCCGAGGAGTGGATGGGAGCTTTGAACTGTCAGCCTTCTGGTTAGCAGTCAAATGCCTTAGGCACTAAATATTTTATCTGTGTCTGGATTGAGACTTCTCTCTTTAGCTTATTATATGCAGCACAAGATGAATTAAACTACTCAATTATTTTACTTTTTGGCTATATAATCAGACAGGAAATTTACTATCCACAAATGGAAAGAACTAAGTTTTCATATGTAACTAAAAGTCAATTACACACACACACATACACACACATATATTAATTATAACTCAAAGTAAAAAAAATAGTGAGAATACACCTGAAAGGGTGCAGGGCAATTAAAAATATTGGCAATCTAGAAAGGGGAATATTGGAAGGGGCAAAAGGAAGAGGAAAAGGGTAGACAAAAGTATAAAATGAAAATAGAATAGATTATCTTGGCAGAGAGAAAAAGATATAAACTTATTAAAAGGAAACCATAAAGACCAGGCTATTGATGGTAGCAAAAAAGACAATACAATTTTTGATAATAAAGATCAGTTTCAACCAGGAATGCCAGGGAAAGTGTCACAAATGTTGGTGTGACTTTCAGTATACTGGCTATTCATCACTAGAAGACTAAAGATCTTTTTAAATTTGGGTTTTCTTCCTTTTATTTATGCCAAATCATTTTTCTAAATTCTTCGAACAAATTGTGTGTTAACCCACATGATAGGCTAGAAGAGGATGGTGCCAGGTTTCATGTGTTGTGGAATGCCTAGTTCCTCTAATGATTGCTAAAATATTACTGTTGGTTGAACTGTTCCTTCATAAATGTTTGCTGCAGAACAGTTGGGGTTATGTTCTATGGAAAAATGTTGAAAGTGTTTGCCATCTATTGTTATTCAGCCTTCAGCTGTGATGAGTAATCTTGACAGTGGAAAAAAAAAAAAAATCCACAGAAACAGGGAGAGAGCTTGTCCCGCATTCCAGCAAGGACAGGACTTTCTGGGGAGGCCTGTGAGTGAATGCTTAACCAATTCTCCAGTGAAGGAAAGCCAGGCCTGCTGGGGAAGTCCATGCAGGAGGCAAATAAACAGCAGCAATCGTGATGATCAGTGAAGCGGTGTCAGTGCCCAAATGAATTCCTAATGAGAGGAAAAACCACAAACCCTTTATTAACCTGCCTCAGCAAGAAGCTGGCACCAAAGAGAAACAGATCTTATTCTGGTTATAATAGCAAACTTTGAATAAGAGCTCCAACTTTATGAGCAAGAAAAGATGAAGAACATTGTAGCACAGGAACAGCAATGCAATGAATATAGGATGCAAAAAATAAGAATATTGATTCTTTAATAGTCATAGTTAACTATAAGCTTGGGGGCAAGTTAATAGCTTTCTCCAAATCATTTACTAAGAATTGAGTAGATGGTAACTCATTTCGCACTATTTTATTTTATTTTTTTAAAGAAGGAGCATTTAGGTGAGCTCAGTGGCAGTGGGTTTTCCGTTTAAGGAGTATAGCAATAAATTTGACTATGTTTAAGTAATATAATCAGGACCTACTTGGGACAAAATTGTGAAGGGAAGTGAGTTGTTTTTTGTGTTCTCTCCACTCCTTCCCTGGGCCCCCTTTTCCCATGCAGGACTCCTCTTCCCATCCTTACCACAATGGTTCCTTTTCTTACTTTCAGCTAAACCAGCCAATTGTAATGGAGTTGAATCCTACTCATGGTACACACAGCGTTTTCAATGGCAGATATTTTTAAAAGTAGATCACCAGGCCTTCCTTCCAAGGCACCTCTCTGGGTGGACAAAAATGTCTTACCTTTTGGTTAGCAACTGAGTGTCATTACTGTATGCACCAGTAGGTTTCATCTCATTCCCACTCTAGGATTAGGTGATAAGGAGTCCAAGGTTTCACCACTTACAGTGATCTTAGTAGTTTTAAGAAACAGGTTTCTTTACAACACTTCCCAACATCCGGAGGCCTGAGGCTTCCCAAATGGATTTTTGTCAATTAGTTCAGGAACAGGATTACAACCTGGTTTATAATAGTGGTCATCAGCTAGAATGATGTAGAATACATTTAATAATCATCATGGCAGAACTGCCGACCAGTCATTCCAGACTTGGGTCACAGCACTGTAGCTGAGCCTTGGAGTCCTGCTGACTAGCCATTAGCCCTTCCTTTAGTTGCAGGATCAGGGGAAGGCAGAGTGGTGGTGGGAGCTGGGGTGGGAGGGGCGGGGCTCAGGAGAAGGGCTAGAGAGGAGGGGGTGCATTTGGAAGCAGTGACAATTTACATGGAGACACATAAATATCAGTTTTTTATAACCCATGTGTTCAGATGAATATTCACTGTCACCATCACCACCCCACACACCTTCCCCCATTCTTCACTCCACCCCCTATTCCAGTGAAGCCTTCTTACCATACCTGCCCATTTTATGGTGAGAAAAACTGGTTTTCTTGCCACACCCTTTAACCCTTTCTGTCCTTATTCAAGGGATCCCTCTTGGTATAGTGGTTTAACACTTGGCTGCTAACCAACAGGTGGGTGGTTGGAATGCACCATCTGCTTCTCAGAAGGATGTGGCAGTCTGCTAAGGTAAAGATTGTTGTTGTTGTTGTTATGTGCCTCGAGTCGCCCCAACTCATAGCGACCCCTCCTTGGGTTTCCGAGGCAGTATCACTATGGAAGTAGGATTGCACAACCTTCCTTCCGAGGAGTGGCTGGTGGGTTTGAACCGCCAGCCGTCTGATTAGCAGGCAAGCGCCTTAGCCACTATGCTACCAGAGCTCCCAAGGTAAAGATTACTACCTTGGAAACCCTGTGCGTCCTATAGAGTTGCTAAGTGTGTAATCAACATGAAGGCAATGGGTTTTTGGTTATTCTTATTCAGGCTTGAAGGTCCCTTAGCATTTTCTTTGGTTTGAATCTTTCCCACTTTGAGTATTTTAAATGATTTTTTCCTGTTTCTTTTCTTAAAAGACATATGAACAGTTATTTCTACTTTTAACATTTTTTTTCTGATTAAGACAGCTGCATATTCTTTCCAAACCGTTTCTTTAAATTTGCTTCAATTTCCTTATTTGAAGATGGAAAAAAAATAACTGACATCTATCCAATAAATTAGGGAGCTATGGTGGTGTAGTGCCTAAGGCATTTGATTACTAACCAGACGACTGGTGGTTCAAACCCAGCCACTCCTCAGAAAGAAGGTTGGCCAATCTACTTCTGTAGTGATACTGTGGAAACCCAAGGAGGGGTTGCTATGAGTCAGATCTGACTCATAGCAGTGCATTGTTTTTTTTTTTTAATCCAATAAATTGATTCTGACTCATAGCAACCCCTTTGGGTTTCCAAGGTGGTAATGTTGTGGACCTTAAAAAAGATGATGCATTTAAAACACAAAGGCTACAGCCTAAATCACAATAGATTCTAGAAAGGGAGCATTTCAGCCCACAAATTCATTAATGTACTTTAAAGTGTTTGCAAATGGAATTAATATACTTTTCTTTAAAATATTATTATAAAATAGTTTAACCATCCAAGATATAGCAAATGCTATAATGAAACCTCACCATCAAGCTTGATCAAATATTTTCATTTTGCCTTTTTGCTTCAAATTTTTTAAAGTGTTGCTGTTGAGTTGCCTCCGACTCAGAGCGACTCCATGTGGGTCAGAGCAGAACTGTGCTCTGTAGGATTTTCAATGGCTGATTCTTTGGAAGCTGATTAGCAGGCCTTTCTTCCAAGGTACCTCTGGGTGGATTCAAACCTCCAACCTTTCATTTAGCAGCTGAGTGTGTCCGTGGAAGGAAGACTGGGCAATCTACTTCTGTAAAGATTAACAGCCTCGGAAACCCAGTGGGGGTCTCTATGAGTTGGAAATGACTCCATGGCAGTGAGTTTCTTTCTTTTTTTTTTTTCTTTTTTTTGGTGTTAGCCATTTGTTCTACCCAGGGACTCAGTAAATCATTATAGATACTATCAAAGTCCTTTGTGATATGTAACTTTCTTTTTTCTATAAAGCAGCTTTCCTGGTGCAGTGGTTAAGGCATTTGGCAGCTAATCAGAAGGTCAGCAGTTCAAACTCACCATGGACAGTGGGGCAATCTACTTCCATAAAGATTTACAGCCTCAAAAATCCAACGGGGATGGCTATGTTATAGATACTATCAAAGTCTTTTGTGATATGTAACTTTTTTCTTTTTCTATAAGGGACCTTAATTTCTTTTGCAAACCCCTATTCCTTTGGGTGACAGAACCTATAATTCAGTCACTTCCTGGTTTCTTCCATTTTATTGGGGTTGCATTTAAATTTCAGGGGCTTACGAGTTGCCAAAGAATATAGGGGTGGGTCTGTGGAAGACAGTCTCTTCTTTAGCTGTAGGCTTTGGCATCTGTTGATAGGTACGTCATTCTGTGTTCTCTGTCGTTGGTCCATTCAGGAGACTGCTGTGCTGTCCTCTGTGCCCATTCAGGATGCTCCGTAGGACCAGACACTTTAGGCTGCTTCTTTCCCTTTCTCAGTGCTCTGCCAGTCTGATGAATCTGAACAGGTTGATGTGGGAGTCTCCCCATTGGCGAGTCTGATGTTAAGAGCAGAATAAATTCCTCTGCCCTGTCCTGGTGCAGGGACATGCCAGGGTGCTGCACTGGTGCAGGGACATGCCACGGCCAAATCCATGGGCCCTAGTCAGAAACAGGAGGCCCAGGCATCTCTGCTCTTAGATACTCCTCGCTTATCTGAGCCTTGTGCTTAGAGACACACCCAAAAAACCAAACCAAGCACAGCCATTGAGTCGGATCTGACTCACAGCCACCCCTCCTTGGGTTTCCAAGGTGGTATCACCACAGAAGTAGATTGCCCACCTTCCTTCTGAGGAGTGGCTGGTGGGTTTGAACTGCCAGCCTTCTGGTTAGCAGTCAAATGTGTTAGGCACTATACCACCAGATCTCCTTAGAGACACACATGCATCTAAATTTACTTTTCCTCTTTTACCAATTTCTTCTCCCTTAATCAGAGTACTTTTAACACCCAATGATTCTTTTGTTAAGAACTGTCACAGTACTTATTCTAGATGCTTGCAGTACCAAACTCCTCTTGACTTCCAAGGACAGAATTCTATTACTGATTGCATGAAATAATGACTTCATTTCTGTTAAGTGTCTGGGTGCTGACACACAGCCCCTGAGGTCAAGGTTCAGGGAAGCCTGCAACTATCATTTCTGCGGTGCCCTTGCTGTGTTCTTTGCTGTCTACTTTCACTCATTTTCTTGGTTTAATAATTTAAGATAATGATATCTCCAGGCCAAGGCAGCTTCTATCTTACACTTTTAAGGAGTATGGCATGTCAGACTTTGAGTTAATATGTGAGAATAAAATGAAAAGACAATTGCATTATCTTTTATGTTGTCAAAGTTTAAAGGCTATTTATCCTGTTTCCTGGATGTAATTTTTTTTCTAGACCCAATTATTTTTTTATACCCAGGATCCATTCCTTATGTGTGGTGGTGGATAGGGGGATGGGAGGCTTCAAGAGAAACCAGATGAGGACATCAGTAAGCATTTTGAAAGTTTTATTCTTCACTAATTTTCCCTTTAACCAAGTCCTGCCAAGATTTTGTGGATAACATCTTAAGATCTGTCTGGTATCTCTGTGTCACAGACATACCCTTAGACTCAGATTCTAATTATGTAATTTTAGAACTTCTGCCAATACTTAGACTTCATTTACCTCCTTCATTAAGGGTTTTATCCTTCTAATTAACTCAGAATTCCTGGTAGGGGAATAATGTGTTTGGCTTTTGCCTTTTACCATGTCAGTTTGCCTTACAATTTCTTCATTAAATCTTTTGTTAAATCTATTTAACTGGTTATTTTATGTGATTGAAATAAAGTTAACTTTTGAGAAAACTTTTGATTTTGTTATGTGCCGTCGAGTCGCCCCAACTCATAGCGACCCCTCCTTGGGTTTCCAAGGCAGTATCACTACGGAAGTAGGATTGCCCAACCTTCCTTCCGAGGAGTGGCTGGTGGGTTTGAACCGCCAGCCTTCTGGTTAGCAGTCAAGTGCTTTAGCCACTGTGCTACCAGAGCTCCTCTAATCTTGTATAGTAAGTGCAATTTTCCTGCGTCCTAACAAAAACTGAAGGTATAGCCATATTGGAATGACCAGATCAGTACAGACAGGGCTTTGTAACTATGTCTGAATTATATCACAACAGATAATTAAAAGTGGCAAAGAAAGGAAGCTAAAGCTGGTCTTTTTTTGTCATCATATAGTCAACACAGATATATTAAAACTGAATTTATAGGGTATATCAATCAAATATTGCTACAATAATGCTGCACAAATAAACCACTGAAAAACTCGATGGCTGTAGGCAATGACCATTTATTCTCATAGATCCATGGGTCAGCTGGGGCTCAGCTGACCTAGGCTGGGGTTGCTGGGGTGGCTCTGCTTCTCACCATAGGTCTGGGTGGCTCTGCTTCTTAGGCATCTCACCCTCCTTGGACCGGTGGGCTCGTCAGGGGCATAATCTCACACCTTAAGAAGTAGTAGAGACAAGAGAGGACAAGAAAAATATGCAAGACCTCTAAAAGCCTAGACTTGAACTGGCACCCTGTGCCTTCTGCCCCATTCTCTTGGTCAAAGCAAGTCACATGGCCGAGCCCAATGTCAGAGGGTCAGAAAGTAAAGTCCACCAACAGTGAGGGAATGAAGAACTCAATCAGTGTTCAATGTGGGTGGCCATTAGAAATTTATTTGGCTTTCAGTTCTCCAACTTTTAATCCACTTTCTGCTGTATACCTCTTTTGCCATCTTTCATTTCATTTTCAGGAAGTTTTATACTGTGTACTAAAAATCTTTCCATCAAACAGTTGGTAAGAAAAATTCCCTTAATCTTAAATTATATTAAATTATATGAAGATCCTCAAATATGATGCCTGACTGAGGGGTGTAAGAAAGAGGGGCCCTGACAGTTCACAGGATCCATTCTTCTCTTATCATAAAGGACAAAGTATTTTTTCAAAGCTGTTGAAAATTTATTTTACTTTAAAAAAAGTTCGCTATCATCTTCCCTCAGAAATCTTGGCTGATGAAACCTAGAGAAAAGATTGCTCTTGAATAGCAGAATTTTTTAAGTGCTAAAACTTTATTTTACATTTCTATATTTTTCTGATTATTCCACTCTTTTAAAAATGTATCACCTCTCTGCATTTTAAGAGTCTGTCAGGACAGGTGCATGTCCTAGACCAAAATTCAATGGTGCACACAAAATGCTGGAATCTTCTTCCAAGTGTGTCTTAGTTTTTGTTGTTAGGTGCCATCAAGTTGGCTCCAACCCATCAGTAACCCTTGTAAAACGGAGTGAAACACTGCCCGGTCCTGGGCCACCCTCACAATCCTTGCTCTACTTGACCGCATCATGTCAATATATCTTGTTGGGAATCTTCCCCTTTTCCTCTGACCCTCTACTTCACTAAGCATGATGTCCTTCTCCAGGGATGTCATTAGTCATATCTAGCACTTCTACAAAGCACAAACTGTTGCTTTAACAAACACGAAGTTATTTCCTCATAGTTTAGAAAGCTACAAGTCCAAATTCAAGGTGCTGGCTCTAAAAGGTTTTCTCTCTCTGTTGTCTCTGGAGGAAGATCCTTGTCTCTGAGCTCTACTCCTAGGCTGTCTTCATGTGGCTTGGCATCTCTTTTCTCTGTCTCTGCTCTAATTGTTTAATGTCTTTTATATCTCAAAAGAGCTTGGCTCAAGATAAACCATATACTAATTCTATCCATGACCATAACAAAGACAATGTGTTCCTAAAGAGGATTATAACCACAGGCATAGAGATTAGGGTTTAATAATTCAAGCTATAACGACGCATAACCCCTTCACCTTTGTAAGGAACCGCTATGGAGACACTGCCTGAACCATATTTCAAAACTGAGCTTCCAGTTCTGTGCTATAGTGTTGCTATGTGTTGAAAATTGACTCAATGGTATCTAACAACAAAGCATTTGTGCAAACTGTCCTTTATTGTTTTTATTTCAGATTTATAACACAATCGGATGAAGCTCATGAATAACTTTGAAAATATAGTAAAATTTCCTCTAAAAGTAGAAATTTCAAAATTATAAACCTATTTTTTAACCTGAAAAATGTTGTTTGAGTTGATATTTTCTTTCGTGAATTACATTAAAAACAGAATCTTAAAAGCAATCTAATTTATTGTCAACATGAAAGTGAATCCTAGTGTTAAGGAAATGCTAAATGATAAGCAAATTCAAATCCCATTGAGATATTTTTATTTACACTTAAAGTCTATGCAAAATTTCAGGTTCAATTTATTATTTTATCATGATTAGATATAAGAAATCAAGCTCTGGTGGCATAGTGCCTAAGACACTTGACTGCTAACCAAAAGGTTGTTGGTTCAAACCCACCAGCCACTCCTCAGGAGGAAGGTTAGGCAATCTATTTCCATAATGTACTGCCTCAGAAACCCAAGGAGGGGTCACTATGAGTCAGATCTGACTCAACAGCAGTGAGTTTGGTTTGGTTTTTGCCGTAAGATTGGGTCATCTGCTCACCTTGACTATCTTAATAACTGAATTATATAACCTATTGCTCTCAAGTAAATTTTGATTCATAGCAATACCGTGTGACAGAGTAGAATTGCCCCATAGGTTTCCAAGGCTGTAAGCTTTATGGAAGTAGGCTGCCACATCTTTCTTCCAAGGAGTAGCTGGTGGTTTGGAACTGCCCGCCTTTCAGTTACCAGCCTAGTGCTTAAGCACTGCTCCCACCAGGGTAATCTTTGTGGAGCAAATTGCTCAGTCTTTCTCCCACAGAACAACTGGGTAAGTGTGGTAGTTAAAGTTGTGTGTCAACTTGGCTGGGCCTGGTTGAATGGCTGGGCAGCTGGTGGTAGTTATTCCCCATGATGAGACTGGCAATCAACTCCATGGTGGGATCTCCCATAAGCAGCTAAGTAGCTGCTTTAGAGATGTGGTCTGATTCCAGTATATAAGCAGCAGCTTTGGGAATGGTCTCTAGCCTATGGCACGCTTGAACCCTGCATGTAGCTGTGCCGTTGTTCAGAAGCCTGCCATTCTCTGTCTATCTTGGGACTTTCAATGGACTTGAGTTAATGGCCTGCCATGTGGTTTGGTAATATTGGGACTATGCCTTGTTACTTATTGACCTTGGGCTTGTCAGCCTCTGTAACCAGCAGCTGAGTGAAGAAAAGCCTCCAGCTTCAGTGGGCTGGGAGGAGGAGGTAGCTGAAGCCCAAGGTTGAGGGGCTTTCACCCAGCCCTTAGAGCCTGGCACTTTGAACTCAGAGTTAAAGCCTCCAAACTGTAAAAGAATAAACTCCTGTTTCTTCAGCCATCCCATTTGTGGTATATTTCTGTCAGAGTGGCACCAGGTAACCAGAACAGTGAGTTTGAACTGCAACCCTTTTGGCTAACAGCCCAGTGCTTAACCATTGCACCACCAAGGCTCCTTATTCTATCACCTAGGTAGATGTTTATCAATATAAAAATAGAAATTGCAGTCCTACCTAATCTAGCACTAAAATTATAAAACCTAGGGCTTAGGCATAGCAATTATAAAAAAGAAAAGGGGTTCAAATGGTGAACCAGATTACTACATTATATCTAGTTGGAAGAAGTTGTTGTTGTTGTTAGGTGCCGTCAAGTTGTTTCCAACTCATAGTGACCCCATGCACAGCAGAACAAAACATTGTCCGATCCCGTGCCAGTTCCACGATCCCTGCTATACTTGAGCCCATCATCGCAGCCACCGTGTCAATCCATCTCGTTGAAGGCCTCCCCCTCTTTCGTCGACCCTCCACCCTATCAAGCATGACATCCTTCTCCAGGGAATGGTCCCTTCTTACAACATGACCAAAATAGGTGAGACGCTTCCAAGGAGCATTTCAGGTGCACTTCCTCCAGGACAGATCTGTTAATTCTTTTAGCAGTCCATGGTATTTTAGCATTCTCCGCCAGCACCACAACTCAAAAGCATCAACTCTTCTTCAGTCTTCCTTATTCATTGTCCAGCTCTCACATGATTGGAAATATCATGGCTTGTGTCAGGCGCACCTTAGTCCCCAAGGAGACATCCTTGCTCCGCAACACTTGAAACAGCTCCTTCACGGTTGACTTACCCAATGCTACACATTGTCTAATGTCCTGACTGCTGCTTCCATTGGCATTGATTGTAAAACCAAGCAACATGAATTCTTTGACAACCTCAATCTTCTCTCCATTTATTGTGATGCTGCTCACTGGTCCAGTTGTGAGGATTTTTGTCTTCTTTATAATGAGACGTAATCTATATTGCATACTGTATTCTTCAACCTTCATCAGTAAGTGCCTCAAGTCATCCTCACTTTCAGCAAGCAAAGTTGTATCATCTGTGTATCTCAGATTGTTAATGATTCTTCCTCCACTCCTGATGCCATGTTTTTCTTCATATAGTCCAGCTTCTCAGATTATTTGCTCAGCATATAGATTGAATAAATATGGGGAAAGGATACAGCCCTGATGCACTCCCTTCCTGATTTTAAACCATATAGTGTCCCCTTGTTCCATTTGAACGACAGCCTCATGGTCAAGGTACAGATTCCTCATGAGTACAATCAAGTGCTCGGGAATTCCCATTCTTCTCAATGTTATCCATAATTTGTCATGATCCACACAATCAAATGCCTTTGCATAGTCAATAAAACACAAGTAAACATCTTTATGGTATTCTTTGCCTTGAGCCAAGATCCATCTGACAACAGCTATGATATCCCTTGTTCCACGTCCTCTTCTGAATCCAGCTTGCACCTCTGGAAGTTCTCTGTCAATATACTGCTGCAACTGTTTTTGAATTATCTTCAGTAAGATCTTACTTTATGTGTGATATTAATGATATTGTTCTATAATTTCCACAATCTGTGGGATCACCTTTCTTTGGAATGGGTACAAATATGGATCTCTTCCAGTCAGTTGGCCAGGTAGCTGTCTTCCAAATCTCTTGGCATAACCGAATGAGTGCCTCTAATGGGGCATCCGTTTGTTGACATATCTCAGTGGGTATTCCATCAATTCCTGGAGCCTTGTTCTTTGCCAATTCTTTCATTGAAGCTTTGACTTCCTCCTTCAGTACCATTGGTTCTAGATTATATGCCACTTCCTGAAATGGATGAAGATCGACCAGTTCTTTTTGGTACAGTGACTCTGTGTATTCCTGCCATCTTCTCTTGATATTTCCTGCATCATTCAATATTTTGCCCATAGAATCTCTCAATATTGCAAGTCGAGGCTTAAATTTTGTCTTCAATTCTTTCAGCTTGAGGAATGCTGAGCGTGTTCTTCTCTTTTGGTTTTCAAACTCCAGGTCTTTGCACATTTCATTATAGTAATTGGTTTTGTCTGCTCAAGCTGCTCTTTGAAATCTTCTGTTCAGCTCTTTTGTCTTGTCATTTCTTCCATTGGCTTTAGCTACTCTCTGCTCAAGGGCAAGTTTCAGAGTCTCTTCTGTCATCCATTTTGGTCTTCTCTTCTCTCGTCTTTTTAACGATCTCTTGCTTTCTTCATGGATAATGTTCTTGATATCCTCCCACAATTCTTCTGGTTTTCAGTCATTGGTGTTCAATGCATCAAATCTATTCTTTAGATGATGTCTAAATTCAGGAGGGATATATTCAAGATCACATTTTGGCTCTCTTGGACTTGTTTTAATTGTCTTTAACTTCAAGTTGAACTTGCATATGGAAGAAGTAGAAAAGAATATTTAAATATGCAAACAGTAGCTACTTTTCCTCCCATTCAACCCAAACAACTTTATGACCACCTTTTAGAAATATGTTGTTGTTGTTGTTAGGTGCTATTGAGTTGGCTCCAACTCATAGCAACCCAATGTACAACAGAAAGAAACACTGCCCAGTCCTGTGCTATCTTCACAATCTTTGCTATACTTCAGCCCGTAGTTGCAGCCATTGTGTCAATCAACCATGTTGAGGGTATTCCCCTTTTATACTGCCCCTCTACTTTACCAAGCATGGCATCCTTCTCTAAGGAATGGTTCCTTCTAACAACATGACCAAAGCAGATGAGACAAAGTCTGGCCATTCTCGTTCCACAGAGCATTCTGGCTACACTTCTTCCAGGACAGATTTGTTTGTTCTTCTGGCAGTCCATGATACTTTCAGTATTGTTCACCAACACCATAATTCGAAGGCATAAACTGTTTTTTGGTCTTCCTTATTTATTGCCTAGTTTTCACATGCAAAAGAGGCTATTGAAAATAGCATGGCTTGGGTTAGGCCCACCTTAATCTTCAAAGGATGTCTTTGCTTCTTAACACTTTACAGAGGTCTTTTGTAGCAGATTTGCCCGGTGCAATACAACATCTGATTTCTTGACTGCTGCTTCCATGAGTGTTGATTGTGGATCCATATAAAATGAAATCTCTGACAACTTCAATCTTTTCTCCATTTATCATAATGTTGCTTTTTGGTTCAGTTGTGAGGATTTTTGTTTTCCTTATGTTGAGGTATAATCCTACTGAAAACTGCACTCTTTGATCTTCATCAGTAAGTGCTTCAAGTTGTCTTCACTTTCAGCAAGATTGTGTCATCTGCATATCACAGGTCGTTAATGAGTCTTCCTCCAATCCTGCTGCCATGTTCTTCATCACATAGTACAGCTTCCCTGATTGTTTGCTTAGCATAAAGATTGAGTAAGTATGGTGAGGGGATGTAACCCTGATGCACACCCTTCCTGATTTTAAATCATCTAGAATCCCCTTGCTCTGTTCGAATGACAGCCTCTTGGTCTAAGTACAGGTTCTTCATGAACACAATTAAATGTTCTGGAATTCTTGTTCTTCACAATATTATCCATAATTTGTTATGATCCACATAGTCAAATGCCTTTGCAAAGTCAATAAAACACAGGTAGACATCTTTCTGGTATTTTTTTGCTTTCAGCCAAGATTCATGTGACGTCAGCAATGATATCCCTCATTCCACATCCTCTACTGAATCCAGCTTGAATTTCTGGGAGTTCTCTGTCAATATACTGCTGTAACTGTTTTTTAATTATCCTCAGCAGAATTTTTCTTGTGTGTGATATTAATGAGATTGTTTGATAAATTCCACATTCTGTAGAATGGGTACAAATATCGATCTCTTCCTGTCAGTTGGCCAGGTAGTTGTCTTCCAAACTTCCTCACATCAATGAACTAGTAAGCGCCTCCAGTGCTGCATCCATGTATGGAAACATTCCAGTGGTATTCTGTTAGCACCTGAAGCCTTGTTTTTTGCCAATTCCTTCAGTGTGGCTTGGACTTCTTCCTTCCAGACCATTTATTCTTGATCATATGCTGCCTTCTGAAATAGTTGAAAATCGAGCAATTCTTTTTTGATGCAGTGACTCTGTGTATTCCTTCCATCTTCTTTTGATGCTTCCTGCATCATTCAATATTAGAAATATGGAAACTCCATGAATCTTGTCCAGTGTGTGACTAAATCTCATAAACCCAATGTTGTTGTTGTTGTTTGCCGTTGAGTCACCCCGACTCATAGCAACCCCTCTTTGGGTTTCTGAGGCAGTATCACTACGGAAGTAAGATTGCCCAACCTTCCTTCT
>NW_006921594.1:224275-244632 GCF_000298275.1 Orycteropus afer afer
CACTATATATTTTTTCAAAATAAGTTTTTAAATGAATTGTTTATAAGTAATTAATATTTGTATTCTATTTTTATTATTATAATGAAACAATAAAGAATAAAAATGACATTATAATGAAATTATAAAGCGATATTAACAACAACAACAAAAAAACCAAACTCACTGCCGTCGAGTCGGGTCCGGTTCATAGCAACTCCTCTTTGGGTTTCCAAGGCAGTATCACTACAGAAGTTAATTGTCCAACCTTCCTTCCAAGGAGTGGCTGGTGGATTTGAACCACCAGCCTTCTGGTTAGCATTCCAAATGCCTTAGGTACTATACCACCAGAGCTCCCAAAGCGATATTAAACTTCCATATTTTTCTTAAGTTAATGTAAATATTTGGGAGGAGCTCTCCACAAAAGCCCTTTGTTTCCTAATGATCTCATCTGGCTTTAAGTCAGAGCTCCATTATTTAACAAAGGAAATTCTCTTTCCTTTTGGCCCTTTCCCTAGTAAATACAAAGGAGCCCTGGCGGCCCAGTGTTTAAGTGCTTGGCTTCTAACTGAAAGGTTAGTGGTTCTGATCCAGCAGCTGCTCCACTGGAACACTAGAGTGCTAGCATGGGAGGAAGATGAGGCAGTCTCTTCCACAAAGATTTGCAACCTCAGAAAATCCATAGGACAGTTATACTCGGTGTTATAGGGTTTCTATTAGTCTGTATTTACTCAGAGGCAGTGGGTGTCAGTAAATAAACTATTTGCCAGGCGTTGCTTTTACCTGGGGAAAATCTCTCTCTCTACCACTCCTTTTGGTGTTGAAGAAAGAAGGCATTGGTGAAAAACAAGCCTCCAGGAATTGAAACATTTCAACAAATGGCTGCAGTGCAAGAGGTCTATGCTAAGAAATCTGAAAGACAGCTACCTCACCAGCCGACTGGAAGAGATCCATATTTATACCCAATCCAAAGAAAGATAATTCACCAGAATGTGGAAATCAGCAAACAATATCATTAATATTACATTCAAGTGAAATGCAGATTTCATAAAACTTAACTGTGCTCTTGAGGAATGTATACACAGACCAAGAGGCAGTCTTTTGAACAGAACAAGGGAATACTGTGTGGTTTTAAAACAGAAAGGTGTGTGTCAGGGTTGTATCCTTTCACCCTATTTTCAATTTGTGTGCATGATAAGCAAATCATCTGAGAGGGTGGATCACATGAAGAAGAACGTAGCATCAGGATTGGAGGAAGACTCATTAACGAGATGCAGATGACACAACCTTGCTTGCTGAAAGCAAAGAGGACTTGAAGCACTTACTGATGAAGATCAAAGACTGCAGTCTTCACTAGGGGAAAAAAAAAAAAAATTCTCACAACTGGGCCCATAAACAGCATCATGATAAATGAAGAAAAAAATTTAAGTAGCCAAGGATTTTACTTTGCTTGGATCCACAGTCAACCTCCGTGGAAGCAGCAGTCAAGAAATCAAATGATGTATTGTTGTTGTTATGTGCCATCGAGTCGGACCCAACTCATAGCAACCCCTCCTTGGGTTTCCGAGACAGTATGACTATAGGAGTAGATTGACCAACCTTCCTTCCGAGGCGTGGCTGGTGGGTTTGAACCCCCAGACTTCTGGGTAGTAGTCAAGTGCCTTAGGCACTACGCTACCATCTGCTGCAAAAGATCTCTTTAAAGTGTTAAAAAGCAAAGATGTCACTTGAAGATGCCTTAATACGTGCCTGACCCAAGAGCTTCATATGTATGGGGAAGCACTACAGTGAATAAGGAAGACCGAAGAATTGATCTCTTTGAATTACTGTGTTGGTGATGAATGCTGAATACACCATGGACTGCCAGAAGAATGAACAAATCTGTCTTGCAAAAACTGCAGCCAGAATGCTCCTTGGAAGCGAGGATGGGAGACTATGTCCCTTATCATGAGAGAGAGTTCCCCAGAGAAGGACATCACAGCTGGTGAAGTAGAGGGTCAGCGAAAAAGAGGAGACCCTCAATGAGGGGGATCCATACAGTGGCCGCAACAATGGGCTCAAACAGAGCAAGGATTGTGAGGATGGCATGGGACCGGGCGTGTTTTTCTCTGTCGTGCAAAGCATCAGTATGAGTCGGAACCAACTCTATGGAACTAACAACAGCAACAACAGTGGCACGCCCTTCCAAGCAATGGCACTTAATTACAAACATCACATGCTTAAAAATGTACACATAAGTACACATTTGAGTTTGTATTGGCCAATCAGTAAATGGTCTGATATTTATAGAGAACTTTACTTTCTTATTATCAAATGATGAGTTGCAATTCATGATTGCATTAGCTTTTGCACATGTTGGAGAACAGGGTCTAATTCTGCCCTCCTGGCTTTGCCTTCAATTAAGTTTACTTCAGAAGGAATGTGTTTTAGGTAGGTGTAGGTGATCATAGTTCTTAGACAGCCTGCAGAATCTTCTCATAGGGCCAAACAAGTCATCTGTCAGTTTCTTCTCTTCCCTGTCCACCATTACTGCCTCTTTACCGCTCTTCATGCTTTACTTAAGCCAACTACTAGGACCTTGCTACTCAAAGTGTGACCCAGGGACCTGCACCAGTAACACCAGCAGCACCAGCAGCACCTGGTCACTTGTTAGAAATTCAGAACCTCAGGCAAACAACCAACACCTACTGACTCAGAATCTGCATTTTCACAAGACCCCCAAACTTTGAGAAGCAGCAATTTAGTGGAACCTTGAAAACGCACGTACCATAAAGCTACTTAAAAAGGTCAAAGTGAAAGCAGCAAATACTACTGTCCCATATAAGAATTACAGATGAATAAAAAGAAACAAATACATCCTTGGGAGAGCAGTCCACTGCAGCCTTTGACCTATGGGGAATCCTTATTCATCAAGAGGAAGCAACCTAATATCAAAGAAATATTTGTAAGCAAATTGAAGGAAACATCATTTAAAGGGGAACCCTACAGGCCAAGTCATTTGCAGAGAACTGGCAGTTCTTTCCATTTCTGTAAACTGAAGGCTTCTTGGAATGTGAAATCAGGAATTACAAACTGGGCAGCAGCCAAGATGATATTTTCCCTGCTAGGAAGGGCCCGAGCTATTTTAAACTCTCCCATTAGCCACACCCAAAAGGTATTGGCCAGAGGCAAGAGTTGAGGCAGCATCCGGCCCATTAGCTTTGTAAGAAGACAGAGCAGTTTCTTAGGGGCTGCCTCAGAAAGCAGCCCACACCCATCCTGCCCCCAAGAGTCTCATGCTGGGTGGACTTTTTAAGGCCAGGGATTTTCCCTCTCAATTCTGAATAGTTCTTCCACTGGAAGAATCATAAAATCATGGGTACCTTCAAATGAATCCCTAGTTCATCACGCAGCATGGCGTGGCCTGAGTCTGATTTTCTGAGATAGATGAATGCTTATCATTCTCAAAGTTCTTTTGGGAAAAATAAGTTACAATCTTTTTGCCATTTTCCATTATTTGAATGTATTATGGTCACAATTGTGTGTTGCCTACTCTAATAAAAAAAAAATCCCTTAGGGTAATACCACTTAAATTTTTTCTTCCTCATAAATAGTTCACAAAAGTTGTTCTATGCACATTATTTTTCATGTTTCATATGCCTTTTTAATCATCTCTAGAACACATAATACAAATAACTTTGGCACTATTTCAGGTGTCTAATGTCCAAGTTGTTAATTACCACAAGATGTTTCTCTTGTCTAAAAAACAATATGTGAATAGTAGTTGGTCAGTTGTTTCTTCTATGTTGATTAACACTTTTTGTTAATGTTTTATTTCCAATATTCTGATTATTCCCCCCATCTCAAACACAATCGCTTGCATCACCCTTGTGCATACATATGGAATTGAATGAATATGCAGGATATTCCGTGGTGACCATCTCATCTTGCTTGTTGTTGTTGTTATTTGCCATTGAGTCAGACCCGACTCATAGTGACCCCTCCTTGGGTTCCCAAGGCAGTATCACTACGGAAGTAGATTGCCCCACCTGCCTTCCGAGGAGTGGCTGGTGGGTTTGAACCGCCAGCCTTCTGGTTAGCAGTCAAGTGCCTTAGGCACTGCGCTACCAGAGCTCCTTGCTTATATAACCCAGGAAAGTAGGGTTATATGTGTTGTTCCTGTGACTGCCTCAACAAGTCTCAGTCTCAGCTGGTGAGGAAGGGTTAGTTGCATATTACCCTTTTTTGTTTTTTAAATACATTCTTATTTTTGATAATGCTAATGATTTTGATATTAATTAGTTTTCCACTGGAACTTTGTGAGAAAATATACACATAAAAAATATTTTCCATTGCAGATATTGTTATTTGGTGATTTCTTTATTTTGGTGCATTATAGTTTACAGTGTTTCAATCAGAAAGAACATTAAACTTTATTAGATAATTTGATGAAGACAAAATTCTAAAGAAGTCAAGATCATATTGTGTGGTTCAGTTAAATATTCTCTGTCCCATAGCAAAACATTGTAAACTCTCATCCTTCAAAGTCATCCAAAATTTCCAATTCTCTGGAGGCAAAGAGGAGAGAAGGCGGAAGAGAAGGGGCAGTGGAAGAGAGTGGATGGATCTGTGCTAATTATTACTAATAGCAGAAAATATAAACCACATGCCCTTCTGATAAGTGGTATCACTGTTGCAAAACACAGTATTACTATATTAGATTGGAATGAAAAATGAGGGAAAATATCAGTATGAGTATAACAATATTCATTATCACTATAGAAAAGTGTCTATTAAATATTTGCATGTGCAAAAATAGACATAATATTGTTCTATGTTGTGTTATTGAGTCCTTGTGTTGGTTCCAACCCATAGTGACCCTATGAAGAACAGAACAAAATATTGTTTTATAATATCACATAATGCCTTAGCAAAAATTACATGTATGTTAAATATTATAATACATGTATACATACAAATGCTGATAATATATATAGGAATCATCACATGTACACTGCTATTGCAATCATAAGCTCTACAGCCCCATTGAAAGCATGTTGTTGTTGTTATTTGCCATCGAGTCAGCCCCGACTCATAGCGACCCCTCCTTGGGTTTCCGAGGCAGTATCACTACGGAAGTAGGAATGCCCAACCTTCCTTCCGAGGAGTGGCTGGTGGGTTTGAACCGCCAGCCTTCTGGTTAGCAGTCAAGTGCCTTAGGCACTATGCTACCAGAGCTCCACACCTAAACTAGTAATATGATTATACACTTTTTTCCAGCATTTCTGCTTTTGAAAATTTATCATGAACAAATTATTCTGCAGAAGGAATATACATTTATATATGGTTTTCTCTGGGATTTCCAAGATAAAATAAAGGACAATAAGATTGGATAACATTTTAGAAAATATCCAAATTGACAAAACTTTTCAACCAAATGAGAACAAATACAAAGTATGGGCTCTGTTAAGAAAAATTTATGTTTAGTCTAGACAGAAATTAAGGAGCTCTGGTAGCACAGTGCCTAAGGTATCTGACTGCTAACCAGACTGTTGGTGGTTCAAAACCCACCAGCCACTCTGCGGAAGCAAGACTGGGCAATCTACTTCCGTAAAGATTTACCTCCTCAGGAACCCAATGGGGGGTCAGAACTTATTACTGTAATTATAAATATTTTATATGCCAAGGTGTCTGGTATTGAGGAGAAAAATCATCATTGTGCTTTTGATACCTATTAAGAAGGATCGTGTTAAGGTAACTTAATTTTATGAACTTTATAAAAGATAGGAATACTGGCATTTTGGGAAACATTTATCTGACATTAGCTGGCATGTAGAGCCTACCAACACCAAACCAAACTCACTGCTGTCGAGTCAGATCTGACACATAGTGACTCCTCCTTGGGTTTCTGAGGCAGTGTCTCTACAAAAGTAGATTGCCCAATCTTCCTTCCAAGGAGTGGCTGGTGGGTTTGAACCACCAGCTTTCTGGTTAGCAGTCAAATGGCTTAGGCATTACACCACCAGAGCTCCCCAAGAGGAAAGGATGTGTCCAGGAAAGTAGGGTTATGGAGCTAGGGGTGGGGCTCTGCAACTAGGAGAAGACCTGGATTTCAGATGCTGACTTGGAGTGAGGTTTTACCAGTAACGGTAGGAACTGGCTCCATTGATTGGAGAATAAAAATTAAAAGGTATTTCTTTATAATTAGAGCAGGGAAAAAAAAAAAATCAAACCCATTACCATTGAGTCGAATCTGACTCATAGTGACCCCATTGGGTTTCCAAGGCAGTAAATCTTTACAGAAGTAGATTCCCCACCCTCCACCTCAGTCTTCTGCAGAGTGGCTGCTGGGTTTGAACCTCCAACCTTCTGGTTAGCAGTCAAATGCCATAGGCACTACATCACCTGAGCACCTTTAGAGCAGGAAAGGTAACATGAATCATGCACTGAATGATGGATGGAACAGAAGATTTTCATTGAAAGAGAGAACAAGAAAGTTAACCAGGCATCCACACACCCTAGAGGTGCAGAAAATCATCTCTCTAGTAATTAATAGCTTCCACCTGGTGTCAGATTCTCTTGGTTCAAATCCTGACTCCCAGGGTGACCTTGGGCAAATTATTTATCTGTTGGCCATCAATTTCCTCATCTGAAAATTGGGGATGATAATAGAACTCATATTATAGGCTGGCAAGATGCAGATTAAGAGACCAGCAGGTAAGAAGTGCTCCATTTACATAGATGTAAATGCTGCCATCTTGTTGGACTTCTCCCCTAGATGTAATCCAGGGACTCAGACTGGTTGTTGTTGTTGTTGTTGTTTGCCATTGAGTCGGCCCTGACTCATAGCCACCCCTCCTTGGGTTTCCGAGGCAGTATCACTACGGAAGTAGGATTGCCCAACCTTCCTTCTGAGGAGTGGCTGGTGGATTTGAACCGCCAGCCTTCTGGTTAGCAGTCAAATGCCTTAGGCACTATGCTACCAGAGCTCCTTATCAGTAAAATAAGCATATTCACTCTTGCCACTTCCTCACCAGAATGTGATGTGTGTGTCCCTGCTGTGTTCCCAATGAGTCCTTGTTCCACTGTCCCAGTTAGCTGAGACAGCAGCTGGCTGGAACTGGTGCCTCATTCAGCTAGAGAAACAGGTCCTGCTCACTGTCCTTCTCTCCCCTTTTGTTACTGTTGGTGCTCGATGTCAAGAGACTCCCAGGCAGGGGGAGAAAAGAATGCTCCCACCATGACCTGTTGCTCCTTTCTCTTCCTGATCCATTTATGTCTGAGGGAAATATTTGCCCTTGGCTACGTGCAGTTTCCCACTCTGAGTCATGTCTCTTCCTTTCTCTCATCATTCTCCACCCCTACCTTTTCCTATAATGGCAAAATGACTTCTCCAGTCACTGCCAAGCTGAGTAACACATCCAAGTGCAGGCAGATAGGTGGCCCGGCCCTATATTTAGATCTGCGTTTAAGTGGTGTCCTCTGATTTCTTTGACTGCTGCATTATCCTCATCCTACGACACAGACACATTGCAGCCATTAACAGCACAGAGGCAAGACTAGAGATGCAGATGGTCACCACTGCTGTTTCAGCTTTCCTCTTCACTGTTGTTCTTCTGCACCATCCTTAGGGCACAAGGTTCCTCCAGAGACCCCAGACCCCTTCCCAGGTGCCCTTTCACTCAATAAAACTGGGCAGTTTTCCTTTGTGGAAAAAAAGAAACATCTTGAGTTGACTTCATCTCCCTCCACCCGTTCAGTTTCCATTGATTCCTTCACTAGGGATTTGTGAAGGGTAAAACTGTCATGCAAACCTCCTGTTCTCTCTTTTCTGTCCCAGCTTTCTCTTTGGTGGCATCTTTTTAAATTAGTATATGATGGTTCCATGCTTGAGTCTTTTTCATAGTGTTCAATACTGTCTTCTGAGGTCCTCCATTCACACTAAAGCAGTGGGTGACAGGTAATAGATTGAAATGATACCCCACCTAAGAGTGTTGTTGTTGTTGCTGTTGTTATGTCCGTCAAGTCAGACCCGACTCATAGCGACCCTTCCTTGGGTTTCTGAGGCAGTATCACTATGAAAGCAGATTGCCCCATCTTTCTTCTGAGGAGTGGCTGGTGGGTTTGAACTGCCCGCCAGCCTTCTGGTTAGTAGCCAGATGCCTTAGGTACTACACCATCAGAGCTCCTATATTGATTGCATTAGTGGTGGTAATTTGCTTGTAGTTCTTCCTAATACATACATCTTTCTTAAAGTAATGTGTAATCTTGTAAAAATTCTGTGATTTCTAGTTATCTTAAATAAACACATTCTAAAATGATAAAGGTACAAGTTACAAAAATAGGAGCCATTATTTATATGGTTTCTCCGTAATGCTATTTAATTTGTCATAGGACTCAAATGACATCATGTATGGGATTGTGTTTTCTAAAAGGTACAATTCTATAACACAATGTTTGATTTTTATAAATTCCAAAATGAAAAGCAGAATAAAAGAAATAACAGCCTTCTAAAATACCTGAAAGTATATTTCCAAACAAGTTTCCTACTCCAGAAAATTTGAAAATAGGTTTCAGGTAAGAGAATTGAGACTTAAGACAGACATAACGCCAAAGGATGAAATACATCTGATGTGTGTTTTGTGTATATTTTAGTTTTCTCAATCTAACAATTCATGAGTGAGAAAATGGTGGGATGAAAAATTTTATTAGAGTTATTGTTGTTATGTGCCATCGAGTCAGACCTGACTCATAGCGACCCCTCCTTGGGTTGCCAAGGCAGTATCACTGTGGAAGTAGATTGCCCAACCTTCCGTCCGAGGAGTGTAGTTAGTACATTTCAAATCTCTCTTTAAAATGAAGAAAATTATGCAAAGATCCCAACCCTATTCAAAACCACCAAATCCCCTTCCAGTTGACTCAGACTCATAGTGACCATACAGAACAGGGTAAAAGTCTAAAACTCACTGCTGTTGAGTCAATTTCGACTCATAGCGACCCCTCCTTGGGTTTCAGAGGTGGCATCTCCACGGAAGTAGATTGCCCAAACTTCCTTCTGAGGAGTGGCTGGTGGGTTTGAACTGCCAGCCTTCTGGTTAGCAGTCAAGTGCCTTAGGCACCACTTAGGAGCCACCAGTGCTCCTCAGAACAGGGTGTTGTTGTTGTTGTTGTTATGTGTCATCAAGTCGGACCCGGCTCATAGGGACTGCTCCTTGGGTTTCTGAGGCAGTATCACTATGGAAGTAGATTGCCCAACTTTCCTTCTGAGGAGTGGCTGGTGGGTTTGAACCGCCAGCCTTCTGGTTAACAGTCAAGTGCCTTAGGTACTACACTACCAGAGCCTCAAAATAGGATAGAACTGCTTAATATGGTTTCCATGGCTTTAATCTTTACAGAAGGAGACGGCCACATCATTCTCCCAAGGTACAGCTGGTGGGTTCTAATAGCCAACCTATTGGTTTGCAGCTGAGTGCTTTAACCACTGCACAAACAACGCTCCTTATTCCACCCCTATTTCTGCAAAAATCACAAGTTTTCTTCAGTTATTTAAGTCATTCATTCAGAAAATATCGGTTGAGAACTCATCAAGTGCCGGGCACCATTTCAGGGTTCCAGGAAATTATGAAGTCATTTCCCACCCCCAAAAAATCTATTTAGCAGTCTAGCGCCTAAATAGCATTAGTTTTATAGTGTAGTAAGTGATAGTAGGGGTTTGTATAAGAATTTATATGAAGATAGTCACTTCATACTCACTTAACGTGTGTTTTGGTGGCAAGACTTTTCAGAGAAAGAAGTCTGGGCGGGTTTTTGAAAAGAGGTGGGAACTAGACAGACCACTAGGGGAAGAGTAGTAGCATTACAGGTACACAGGAGCCGCAAGAACAGTTCAATAAGTCTGCAGCCGACAGCCAATGAACATGACAATGGGCTGATGATAAAGGCGTATACTTTGCTCAAGACTGGATTTTGTTCTGAGGGCAATCACAGTGGATGGTTTTAAACAGGGAAATAACATAATTACTTTTTTTCCCCAAGGGAAGGTGGATGCGAGGGAGAGCATATTGAAGGCAGGGAGTGAGGACAGTGGAAGATGGCTAAGCAAACAAGGATGAGGATGACCATGATTATGGTAGTGTACCAAAAATGTTGGTAAAAATATCCAAATACAATACATTGTAATGAATTTAAAATACAATGTAACACACTATTTTTGTAGAAAATATCACAAAAGACAGTATTGTTAAAATTTTAGGAATCCTTGTCATGAAGAGTTAAAGTTATACACAGAGTGTAATAATCAATCAGGGTGATAAATGATATTATTACATTTATGGCACACCAACTCTCAAATTGATAGTTGATTGATTTTTAAAAACTCCTGAATGAAAGAACTATATTGGTTTACATATACACAGGGCAATCTTCACCCTATTGAAACCGCAGAAAACAGTGTGATAGGAAGCCCCTTAGAGGTCATTTAGCCCCATCCTTTCACTAAAGATAAGAAAACTGAGACCTAGAGATTAAACCATTTGCTGGAGGTGACACCCCTCAGGAATGGCATTGCTGAGACTAAAATCCAGATGCCTGATCCCTAGGGCATGGCTCTTTCTACTACATGCCAACAGATTCCCAAGAAAGGCATCAAAATAAACTAATGGGATAAGGATCACTATCCAAAAGAAAGACTTTTACAGTTCTTTAAAGCTATAAAAAACATTGAAAACGGCAAATACCTGCTTTATATTATTAAAAGTTGGTCATTTTCCCAGACAACCAACACAAGAGAATCTATGCCAATATCAGCAACTACTCTTCACATACTCATTTTCCAAAAATAATTTTGGCCTCTACTTTGGCTTCATGGTACAGGTATCCAAGTGTATGTGATTTATATTGTTATTACTTTATTATTTAAAAAATGGAAAACAGAAATGTAAGTTTATTTAGGATTAGCAAAAAGAGAGACAACTTTATACAAAGATGACATATTGTGGGTTTGTGAACGGGCCATCTCAACTAATCATCATATGACAGAAATATTTATATGGAACCTCTTTAAATGCTGGGAAAAGAAAGAATTAAATTGCCAATCCTGTAACTTTCCACCAATTCATTCCCAAATTAGCATTAACTCATGTATTTATTATATATTATGAGTTTTTAATAAGGTAAAAATGAATTGGAGAGGTTCTTATTACATATTTATTGTAATAAAAGCATTCAACACATTTTATGGGTTTTTAGAAAGTTTATTATGGATACTAAGGAAGTCTCCTCATTACCTACCCCTCCCTTCAAATAATAAAAGAAACAACATGAAACCAGAACCCACTCTGTATGCAATTTGAGCCATTGAAATAAAACAGTTAATGGAAAATCTCAGTAAAAATCCATTTTTGAAGAAATCAATACTGTTCAGAAATAAGGGAATCATATGTATCACTTGTTAAAAGGTAGATTTTGTTATAAGTAAGTCTATCTAGGCTTTAAAACTTGCCAGTAGCTATTGGAAAAGATATAAATTCATGATTTATTAAATTCATCAAATACTTTTGACCAATCAATACACCCAAACATTTAATAAACCTTTTTAAATACAAGGTATAACTATAAAGTCATGAGACTGGTTGACCTTTTAACTAACAGAATAGACTCTATGCAGCCAATGAGTAATGTTGCTGAAGCAATAGGTCAGGATCTTGAGCGTCTTTATAAGGATGCTACAATGGCCTACGGTAGTTTTATAATGTCTATAATTTAATCATTTGCTTGTTTTGGTTCCGCAATAGTATTCCAGTTCAATCATTTTTTATATTGACCCATTCTGGCTATTTTGTAAAATCAAACTAATCTTCATTGCACAAAGATTTCTTACCTATGGATATATTTAGAGGACTGTTAATTCAGGTTCTGAAATGTCAGCATTTATAATGTACACACTTGGAAGATGTGTCCATTATAGGAAATTTGTTTAAAAGCCACCCACATGCCTCATAGACATTTTGGGTACATGCCTATCACTTTGGAATAATGGACCTTTTTTAAAAACAACAGTGACTTGTAACACTGAAATAGGACTCTGCAGTTCAAAAATGATAACAGTAAGTTTACACTGTGCTACGAAACTGTTATTATACAACATCTTACGGTTTGTAGCTGTTAATTTTTCATGTATATAGCTCAGTAGCACAGATACAACAAGTTAACAACTGTCCTCTCAGTGTCTCCTTGTAGCTTAAATTGTACTAAGTCCTAGAAGGAACCTTATTGTAAAATGTTATTGAATAGCACCACAATTACTCGAGAGTAAAGTGAAACATTAGTAGGAACGCAGAACACAGGTTTAATTTCTAACTACAAGAGAGAAAGGATCTCCTAGATGATGAAATTATATATTAGAGATGGATTATTTTAAGATTATGCCCAGATACACACCAGTCAGTAAACCTCTCAGGAGTGTGTTTGGAAAAGTTATAAAGGAAAACATTTTATATAGGTCTTTTACATTCTATTCCAAAATTAGAAATTTATGCTTATATAATCAAGACAGTGCAATCTCAGCAAGGAAGTTCCTTGTGTGAGATACATTTACTCATTCTATATATTATTTCAACAAAATAACAAATATAATAAAAGTGCCTTAAAGCAATCTGATTAGAGCAACATTTACATTAAGTACAAAATATACAGTAAAATGAAGAATCTTATTAAATAGGCCTATAGGTTAACAATACCTTATTTAAAGGAACACATTTTCATGATTCTATTTTCACATTTATTCATTTTATTATATTTGATATCACCATTGTATGCTTCTGTTTATTTCTAGGATCTTTATCTATCCTGTTTAACTATCCTTAAGAGTTTATCTGTAAAGACAATTTAAAAAGCACAACTCCATGACTAATAATAATAAAAGAAATCTTATATTTTTATTAGCAGTTGTGCACGAAACCATCGTTGTGTTTTTGAGAGAAATGTCCTTTGATCATTATAAATTCATCACTATAAAATTTATGCTTTTGTATTAAACAAAAACTGTCTGCCTTTAACATTTAAGTTTTGCCAACCTACTGTGTAACTCTGGTTATAAAGTTAGATAGAAAATCTTTGTCTATTAATTGTAAAAGCATTTGAAAAGATCTGCCAATAAACATTTCTAAATGTGACTGCTCATCTTAATGGTTTTCTTAATAAGAAGAGCTGGGAAATGAACAGAACAGTAAGGCTTCTGTGTTTTAACAACAAAGAAGTATTAACAGTATCCAAATCTCCAGACCTGGGGTCCAAGTATTCAGTCGTGGCTCAGCTGCAGGCTGACAGAAGAGAAGCAGCGTCCTACGCTTGCACACAATGGTGCAATGACAACATCTGTCATGCTCTTCCATATTGTCTGCACTGAAGGCAGGACCATTAGGCAGGTCTTTACAAAAGGCATTATAATCCTGAAATGGGGGGAGAGAGACGTAGGGACCATCAGTGTTACCAAATAATGCGCTTGATTCTTGTACATGCTTGGAAAGATATAGTAATGACCAAATTCACCTACATTTGTTTGAACATTTGAAAAAAATAAATGAACAATTACCCTCAGTGATAATACAAAAGATATGTTTAATAAAAAATAGGCATATAGATGATAAATATTAGTCTTCTTCCTATTGCTACATGCTATGTAAAACAGTAAAACACAACTAAACAAAATCATTTACTTACCTGCGCTCTATCCATAATACTGATTGCCTAACTATTCCTATTTCCCTGAGGTTCTACTTCTTGGTAACCTCTTCTGTTGCCTCATTCCACTTCCCTCCCCTTTGGACCAGGATAGGTTGGGTACTCCCCTTTGGTGCTTCCAAAGTACTGGTACAAACTTCTTAATCCTCAGATTGACCAAAACATATGATAAACAGATGCTTATATTTCCATCGTTCCTACTAGAATATAAGCTAAGTGAGAACTTTAACTTACAGTAGATGTTAGAACTGAAAATAATTTAGCATTCTGTTATGCTTTGTATCAGTTATTTTTCATGAAACCATTGGAAAGCGCTGCATGGTGTAGTTAAAAGAGCCCACCAATTAATGTCAAAACCCTTAAAGATAAACTAGGTTTTGCTGAAATTATTTTTCCTGTATGCCTTTTCCTAAGATAATTATTTACTTATCTTTCCCAGTCTGGTTAATTTCCTATGTACTCTGCCTCCCCTTTTTTAAAAAATAATGTTTTATTGCACTTTAGGTAAAAGTTTATACAGCAAATTAGATTCTCATTCAACAATGCATATACACTGTTCCACGACATTGCTTACTATCCCCACAATGTGTCAGCACTCTCATCATTTCCACCCCTCCTGCCCCATATCCATCCATCCAGTTTCCCTGCCCCTCTTTGCCTTTTCATCTTTGCATTTGGTAAATGTTGACTGTTCGGTTTTATATAGCTGATTATTTTATAGGCCAATCTATTATTTGGCTGAAAAGTGACAAGGAGTGGCTTCAGTTCCAGGTTAAAAGGGTATCTTAGTGCGATACAAGTCATGGTATGGTATTTTCAATCATCTCCTATGCACATGAGAGCTGGACAATGAATAAGGAAGACGGGAGAAAAGCTGATGCTTTTCAGTTGTGGTGCTAGTGAAGAATGCTCAAAGTACCATGGAGCTGAAAGATCTGACAAACCTGTCCTGGAGGAGTGCAGCCGGAATGCTCCCTGGAAGCGAGAATGGCCAGACTTCGTCTCACCTACTTTGGTCATGTCAGAAAGGACCATTCCCTGGAGAAGGATGTCATGCTTGGCAAGGTGGAGGGTCAACAAAAGAAGGGAAGGCCCTCAATGAGATGGATTGACACAGTGGCTGCAGCGATGGGCTCAGGTATAGCAAGGATCGTGGAGCTGGCGCGGGACTGGGCAGTGTTTTCTTCTGCCGTGCATAGGGTCGCTGTGAGTCGGAGACGACTTAGTGGCACCTAACAACAACCACACGGCAATGGTCTCGGGGGTTCCTCTAGTCTCTGTCAGTCCAGTAAGTCTGGTCTTTTTGTGAATTTGTGTCTTGTTCTACATTTTTCTTCCATTCTAACTGGGACCTTCTCTTGTGTCCCTGGTCAGAAGAGTTGGTGATGATAGCCAGGCAAGATCTAGTTCTGGTCTCAGGCTAGAAGAGGCTGTGGGTTATGTGGGCCATTAGTGTTGTGGACCAAAATCTTCCTTGAGTCTTTGGTTTCCTTCACTCACCTTTGCTCCAGATGGAAAGAGACCAATAGTTGTATCTTAGATGCCACTTGCAAGCTTTTAAGATCCCAGATGTTACTCACCAAACTAGGATGTAGAACATTATCTTTACGTAGTTAAGTTATGCCATTTGACACAGCCTATGTTTGAAGGTCCTGAGCCTTCAAAGATAGTAAATCAAACCCATGAGATGTTTACATAAGTCTAGGAAATATCCCTAACTGTGCCTTCTATGTGCTTTATTGTATGTATGAATATATATGCAGCACATACAAGCATACACACACACACACACACACACACATCTATGCCCACAAATATACCTATATATATGCACATGTATGCACTCCCATATTCCTTCCCACATCTATATTGTTGTTCTTAGGTGCTGTAGCATTGGCTCCAATTCACAGCAACTCTCTATGTAACAGAATGAAACACTGCCCAGTCCTGTGCCATCTCCAAAATCTTTGCTATGTGAGTCCATTGTTGCAGCCACTGTGTTAATCCATCTCTTTGATGGTCTTCCCCTTTTTTGCTGACCCTCTGCTTTACTGAGCATGATATCCTTCTCCAGGGACTGGTCCCTTCTGATAACATAATCCAAGTAGATGAGACCAAGTCTGGTAATTCTTACTTCTAAGGAGCATTCCTGCTGTACTTCTTCTAGGACAGATTTGTTCATTCTACTGGAAGTCCATGGTATTTTTTTTCCCCACACCCATATATCATACATATGTACCTATGTCACCACTCATATTTTTTTACTCGGATTACTGATGTTGCAAAATCGTGTATGTTATAACATTTACTATGTTGTTGTTGTTGTTAGGTGGTGTTGAGTTGGCTCTGACTCATAGTGACCCTATGCACAACAGAATGAAACACTGTCCGGTCCTGCACCAGCCTCACAATCCTTGCTACACCTGAGCCCACTGCTGCAGCCACTGTGTCAATCCATCTTATTGAGGGTCTTTCCCTTTTCCAGTCGTCTTTTATTCTGGCATACCACTCAACATCTTCTTCTACCTTAGCCAAGTTGTGCTGACTTCCCTCATGCTGTGCAATGCCAGAAATAACACACATCTAGTAAGTGATCCCCCACGACCCCCTCGCATCCCTGGTGACCGTCAAAGGAACCATGTTGCTTTCTGTGTGTACACCTATCCTTGACTTTTTATAGAAGTATAATTTTCTTAATGTTCTCCATTGCAGTGCTCTTTGAGCACAGTAGTTAGGATTTCTCATGCAGTGTTGGTGGCCTCAGTGGAACATTTATTATTACCTGGGGGTGCACAAGGGAATAAGGTCAATTGTCCAGATTTTCTGTTAAAATGTGACTTAAAGGTCTGCTGTACTTAGCCTACAGTGAAGGAAAGATCAAGCAAATGTCTGACTGACGTATACATTAGACACTTTGAGTGATTTTATAAGAAATTGATGACCGTGTGTTTCAGAGCTAAACAGTTTGAATGGAAACCTCAATGATGGCAACTTTTGGCTTCTTATCCCATACGTTTCTCACTTAGTGTATGGCCTTGGGAAAATTACAAGTTAAAGTGAGAACAGGAAATCATACAGACACTGGCTATCAGGATTAATTTATTGCACACCCTTGAAATGTCCATATGAATAATAAGTGGAACTATTTCGAGGTCAGACTATATTATGAATATTATTACAACAAAATAAACTCAAATTGACATATTAAAATACAGAAGTTTAGATGAGAAAGTTTCGTAACCATATCCGCTTCACTCAGAGCGTGTGCACTTTCTACTCTACCTCAGGCTAAGAACTTTTCTATTCCCATAACTCCTTCCATCTCCCTGTCCTAAAAGGGAATTAAGCACATGACAGAAGTGGATTTTCCAGTTCAGCAAAGTGCAGTTTCATCAGTTCACAGGAAGTGTTGAACAAATCTTCATTTTATTTTCATTAAGTGGTTGTTCTCTCACTTTGGATCAGAGGACAGCAAATTCAAATTATACTCTCAACATCCCCATAGTTTCCCTTCTGAAGCTCCAGGCAATTTGGACTGACCCAAGACTTGGTTGAGGCTCAATGGGTCAACCAAAAATTTCTTACATTAACTTATCATCTACAAGATTATATATTCTCCACTGGGAGATAAAGCTCCTAGGACAGAGACTCTTTTAATGATCTTTGTATTAACTATAGTGTCATGGAGACTTCATTGTCATAGCAGTTTGCTGTATTAATAATGATTCTTCTAGAAATGAGATTTCTACTACTGCATTTCTCCCAGTTGACTATCTACTTGCTTTACATCCCAGAAAGAATAAGGTGTATAGGGGCTGCACCACATTACTTTGGTATGATGCACTATGACCAATAACATGTAGTCCAAATGGCAGCCATGTCATCTGACTGTGGCATGGGATCAGACCAATGCACTGATCCCTATAGAGCCTGTACTTCCAGCCTAGGACCCAACATCATCAGCCTAGGTGCTGTTTTCATGTTTGGTTAAAGATTTTAAAATCAGATTCATTGTGATGTTGTCTCTTGGTTCAAAGTTCCAATGCTTTGTACTTTCATAGCTTTTATCATTAACTTTTTGGTAAAACAATATATTGCCCCCAACCACCAGCATCTCCAACCACTTCCCCTACCACCAAAACAACGACAACAACAACAAATCTTTACCCGACGGAGTTTGCTTTTCTGTAAGACCTTTCCTTGAGTGGTCTTATCATATCATGGGAAAGTAATCCATTAATGATATACCATTTTCTCAAGACTAAACTAACTTTGAGCTTTTTTACAATTTAATTACTCGCCGTCCTTACAATCACGGCTGCCTAATGACAAATGTGTGCAGTTACATATTAATGTCCCACATAAAGATAATTTGAAAAACAAGCTGAAGTTAAATAATGCATTTATGTGTCTGAAAAAGAAGCACTGTCTGAAGACACCTCCCAGGTCTCAGGAGAGCCCAGGGGAGAGAAACTTCATTTGGTGAATGACAGATTTACTTCTATCTTTCCACTATCTGGTAAATGAAAGTTCCCCACCCTGCCCCTTTCCAATTCTCCCTCCAGTTTCAGGAAAGCTCATTTTTATTGACTATGAATAGGGTACTTTATATTTCCAAATAGCTTCATAGTCAACATTTCACAATAGGCTATGTGGTCACTCTGTTCCACTCTGTTATTCAGATTTTTTAATGTGAAGAAACTGACATAGCGGTCATAGGATTGATTGGTAGTTAATCTGGAATCTAAAATTTTGTTTGCTGATTTAGGCATCTTTTAAAAAAGATCTGTGTACTAATGTCAGAATAGGAGATAACTATAAATCTGACAAAATTATAGAAACTTTGTGGGTCTGTTCACATATAAAGATGAAGACTTTCCTTTCTCTGATAGTCTTTTAGCAGTTGCAACATTGTTAACAATGTTTAGTGATCAAATTAAATTGGTGTTCTTTGTTTATCCTTTACTTCTTGGGTGATTTTTGTTTTTCCTCTATTGACTTTGATAAAGTGATTCAAGAGACTTGGTGGCATTAGCTTGACAACTGTGGCAATTTTGGGGAAGATCAGAATGTTCTCCTCAAAATAGGTACCTTTTGAAATAACAACAAAACTTCTTGGCAAAATATAACATTGCCCTTTTCAAAAGTTTGTTAGTGCTTAAAAATGTTCTCCAAATTTTATGATGCATTTTGGGTGTGAATAAAGTTATTCAGGACATCCTATTAATGTCCAATAGGCTTCCATATTTCTTTTCCCTTTAATTAGATGCCACTCCCATTTGTGCCTCGTAGGTGGAAAGGTCTTTTAGAGTCCTTCTCAGGCCATTACCCTGCACCTTGAGTTTTCATTCATTTGTGCGGGAGGCCCCTCAGCTTAACTGCCCACCTTGGCACCTCTTTGCATCCCATCCTTGCCCTTTGCTAGTGGCAGGATCGAAGCAGCCCTTCCACAACCATGCTTAAGCAAGTCTGCCATCCTTACCCAATTGATATTGTCAGTGGCATTCTGCTTAGAGATCACTTTTGTTTTACCCCAAGCACAGGTGGTGACTGGGTGAGAGATGATGAAAGAAAGAAGCGCCCTGCCCAGAACCACACGCACAAGTCAGAACAGGGCCTTATGAGAGAGCAGTCAGTGGCAGGAAGCATGGCCTCCAGGTGTCCACCTCCACACTCGGCTCTCTTACTTACAGGAGGGAAAATCACACCCAAGGAAAAAGGGATATTCTGCTTTCTATTTAAACCTCCAACCTAACCTATTATTCTACGAAACTTCACTGCCTTTCAAGACCTCCCAGTACTGACTAATGCGTCTGCGGAGCTGAAGCGCGTTCATCCCCCACCACGCAGGCCTGGAGGAGGAGGAAAAGGGAGGGCAGAGCAGGTGGCAAAGAACATCCCGCCTTTCCAGAGAGCAATCCACCCGTGTGTGCCCTTCTCACCAGATGTGCAGACAGCTGAGGGCAGCAAAGAGAATCCCTGCAGCGAAGGCCAGGGGGATGGCCAGGAACACCGTCAGGAACTTGTAGACCACGTACTTGCTGACCTCAAAGAGAGCGTGGCTGCAGATCCACACTTTGTCAAAGGAGTGCGTAGACACGGGCTCGCCAACCACGTCCTCGAAGCCCAGCTGCCAAGACAAGGCGCAGGGACCCCCGCACTGTCACCCAACCTGCCGTCCCCAGAACCAGGAGCGTGAGGGGCGGGAAAAGAAAGGAAAGAGGGCTTGCACCAGGGAGTCCGCACCTTCTCTTAGGGTCACGGTGGGCGCGTCGGAATCTGGGTGTGGATCCCTGCCAACGCCACCGGCGCAGGGAGCTGGGGGAGGAAGGGGCGCGGGTCCTGACTCCGCACAGCTGACCAGTGTTAGGGCTGGGGGCAGGGCGGGTGGGGACCGAGTGCCGGGGCCCCGGGTCAGCTTCAGGCCCTGGTTGTCGCTCGCGCCGCGTTACCTGGAGATGCGAATTGAGCCTATGGGGATCCCGGTCTGGGTCCGTGTCCGTGAACTTCTCGGGGTCGGCGTAGTGGACGCCGCTGTGGCGGCTGTAGACGTCGTCGTCCATGAAGAGCTGGATGTCCGCCTTCTCGGTTTCCAGCCCCATCGCGGCGCTCGGTGCGCGCGGCTGCAGCGGGCCTGGAGCGCACGGTCCCGGCCCGCGCGG
>NW_006921594.1:244807-270905 GCF_000298275.1 Orycteropus afer afer
GACGAGGTGACTCCGGGCTCCGGCCGTCGCCCCGCCCTGGCCGGGCCTGCAAACGGCGTCGTCCTGGGCCGCCTGGGCCGGGAGGGCAAGGCACGGTCTCTGGAGTCACATTCCTGGCGCTGCTGAGAGCGGCAGCGCGCGCACCACGGGACAGGGACTCGCATCCACCCCAAAGAAGCGTTCTCGGACATCAAGAACGTACGGTGTTTGAGAACTGGCCAGCTGTGGCAGGGATGCTGGACTTCCTGGGGGGACGACAGTTTAGTGGCCAAGAGCGCGGGGCAAGAACCAGAGGGCCTGTGCTCACTTCCTGGCCACGCTGTTCACCTGTGTGCTCCTGTGGGACCCTCGGCTGCCTGCTTTGTAAAGTGGAAGCAATGGAACCTGCTTCTTAGAGTTGCCCTGTGAGGATTAGAGTTAATTCATGTTACGCTCTCACCTGGTCCCTAACACACAGTAAACTTCTAACAACCGTTGTTGTTGCGCTTTGAGGAAAGGAGACACAATACGCTTGATCGAAGGACCTCCCATAGCCTGGAGATCGTGCAAGTGCACCAGGTATCACAGCGCTTAGGCAGTGGGTGGTCCTGCCTGAGGCATTGTGGGGATATGGAGTTGGGTAGGAGAGTCCCAGGAGGATCCATGGTGGCACAGTGGTTAAGCACTCGCTGCTAAGCTATTCAAACCTACCAGATGCTCTGAATGAGAAAGATGTGAAGATGTGACAGTCTGCTTCCGGACACTCTTAGAAACCCTAGGGACAGTTCTATTCCGTCTACTCTGTTAGGGTCGCTAAGAGTGAAAAATCGACTCCCTGGCAGTGGTTTCTTTCTTTCTTTTCCTTGTAGATGAGCCTCTGCCTGTGGGAGTTTGCACCTTTAGACCTGAGTGGAGTCTTTAATTTTTCTTTGAAACAGACCTGGTTGAAAGTTTCCAGGCACATCTGAGATGCAGTCACACCTGCAGCTGCCTTGAGGAGCCATGTAAAACAAGCCCCTCACAAGCACACCCTCCGCAGCAGAGAAGCCAGCCAGTGCAGGAGGCTCACAAGCTTTCAGAAGGGCTGAGTTTGCATATTCATGAAGAGTTTAGAGTCTGGGGGGCTAAGTGTTAGGGGAGGAGAGGGACCTACAGAAAGATGTTTCATAAGCGAAATAATGGATCCCAAGATGAAGGCCTGCCTGCAACCTGCTCAGGGTCTAAGCCATCGTATGTTGTTGTTGTTACCTGCTGTGGAGACATCATAAGCACAAAAGCATTGCTTTTGAGTATTTGGAACTTACTTTAAATATCAAGGGAGGCCTGGTGGCATAGCGGGTAAAGCATTGGGCTACTAACCAAGAGGTTTGCAGTTTGAACCCACCAACTACAGTCTGCTTCCCGGCTGTGGAAACCCTATAAGGTAGTTCTACTCTGTCCTAAAGGATCAACAGTGACTTGGTGTTGGTAGGGTTTGGTTTTGTTTTTCACATATCAAGTTCCCTTTATGAAAGGAAAGGACTATTTTTGAAGAAATTGTTTTTTTTTTAAAGTCTATTTTTAAAAAGTTGCATAAAAGAGCAGGAATTGAATTGGAAAAATGTTTTGGAGGCAGAACATGATATGTCTAAAAATTAAGTAAAAGTTTACATCCTGCTACTGCAGCACAGGGTGCTCAGGTGGTGTAGTGCCTAAGGCATTTGACTGCTAACCAGAAGGCTGGAGGTTCAAACCCACCAGCCACTCCTGGGAAGGAAGACTGGGCAATCTACTTCCATAGAGATACTACCTCAGAAATCCAAGGAGGGGTCGACTAGGAGTCGGAACGGACCCGACAGCAGTGAGTTTGTGTTTGGTTTACTGCAGCACAGGAATGAAAGTGCAACATGGGAGAGAACCACACTGGACTCCGATGATCACGGTGCTCTCCCCCTTGAGAGCCGGCCTTGCTTGCCCATTCACTTCTTTCTTACTTTTCTTTCTCAGTTTTATTTGTTCAATTCCTTCCAAAGCGATGACTCAGAAATTCTGCCTCTTGCTTTTTCCCATACCTCTTTGCCTCTCCATTCACCCAACCAGAGGATGTCTCTTTGGGATTGGGACTGTGAGAATTGTTGTCCAACGACTGTTTATAAAAAGAGACAGATGGCATTAATCTTAAGGGAATCCTGTTATATCATTTACCAATGCCCCCCCCCAAAAAAAAACACCCCACTGCCGTGACTCCACCCTATAGGACAGAGTAGGACTGCCCCATGCATTTTCTAAGCCTGCAATTTAAAAAAAAAAAAAATCTTGATGCTATATTTTATTTATTTATTTTTCCTTCACTCAGGTTAATATGTGTCCACTCTCTAGTTAGTGGTTTACCCTCCCTTCCCCATCCACCCCTGGTCACCATCAAAGAATATTTATTTATTTATATTTTTGTGAAATCCTCTCCTTGACTGTTTACAGTAGTCGTCTCATACAATATTTATCCTTTTGTGATTGATTAATTTCACTCAGCATAACAGAAGGCTGCAAATCTTTATCGAAGCACACTGCTGATTCTTTCTACCCCACAGCAGCTGGTGGGTTCAAATCTTCAGAATCCCTGACCTTGTGGTCGTAGCCGGCCTCTTAACTACCGTGCCATTGAACCTCCTAATCAATTACCAGGAAATGAAAAAGAAGACATGTTTTACAGACAAGTAAAAGTTTATAAAAATTTATTTCCCTCAAAATTATAAGCCCAGAATTTAAGATGCTTCATCCAAAGAACAAACCCTGTCTCACAGCATAAGACTGGGCTTAAGCAGTAGCTGAAAGCCTGGAACTGGGATGTCTTCCCTTATCATTCTTTGTCCTCCTGATCACATTTGTATTTTCAGTGGGATTATTAAGATACTTGCAATAGTAGTGATCATAAATAACAGATTCTTCTTCTTCTTCTTCTTCTTTTTTTTTCAGGGCAACAGGGTTAGGATATCAACCAACCCCACAACCATTGCTGTCAAGGTGTTTCCAACTCATAGCCAACGCTATAGGACAGAGTAGAGGAGCTGCCCTATGAAGTTTCCAAGGCTGTAATCTTTGTGGCAGCAGACTGCCACATCTTTCACCCACTCTGTTAGCAGCCAATCTCTTGACCATTGCCCCACCAGAACTCCTTTAGAAGACCTAAAAGAAGATGGAATCAACATGGTCTTAATGAGAGAATTTAGATTATAGTTGATACTTATGATAGATATTCATGGAAAGATGCCCCTAAAACCTAATCTAAGAGCTAAACTTGGTTGTTTGTAGCATAGAGGCTAAAATGAAAAGGATTCATTCACTCCTTTGCAGGTTTTGTGGAACATCCTTGCTTTCTGTCATTTGATCTTATTTTGATAAAATTCTCATCTATGCCACCATTTTAACACATAAGATTTTGTGAAAGGAACTATAAAAATGACTATGTTTATCCTATCGGTAAATGCTTAGGGAATTCTACCTACGTTTGTTTTTTCTCAGGATCTAAAACCAGAGCAAATGGTTATCTTCTCCTTACTAATTGGAGGGGTCATCCATCTGGAAAGGTGAAGAAAAGAGGTGGGTTGAAGCTGTGTATTTTGAGTGCTTCCCAGTCTAGGGTGTTTATATTTGAGCATTTATGGACAATATTCTGTTGTGTTCTGTGTGGTATCATTGGCTAACTTTTGGAAAAAGATAGCCAGCCTTTTCTTCCCAGTTTGTCTCAGTCTGGAAGCTCTGCTGAAACCTCTCCCCCATGGGTGACACTGCTGATATTTGAAATATTGACGGATAGCTTGCAGCGTCGTAGCAACCACAATAGGACAAACTGACTGACGGGCTGGGGTGCTTGCTCACCAGGCCCTATACAGCCCTTCCGAGCCTTGCCTACTGTCGGCTGTGATGAGGCTCCAGCAGTTCTGAAGGACATGCTGGTCCCGTGCTGCCACTCTGTCTGGGGCAGATTGGGGTATGCAGAACCCCCTGCCCCCTACTCTTAATAGCTGTATCTTTTCCTGTTCCTTCTCTTTTCACCCCTTCTCCACCACCGCCCATACTGCATGGGGTAGTCCCTCATAAGTTTAAAGAAACAGATACAAATATCTGTTAATAAAGTTACTCAATGATGAACTTTTGTGCAGTGGAGTGAGAGATTTGCATGGCATTAATGAGTTTTGTTCATGGTTCCCTGCTACCTAGCCATTGTCTTTTTAACCACATCTGTGTAAAACAAGCCCTATACTAGTGAACCAAGGAATTTTTTTGGCTCAATATTAAAAATAGTAGCTTGTTGTAATTGGAGCCAGCTTAATCTTCTGGCTGATTTGAATAATACCTCTTCTGGCCCAAACTTGCTTTTCATGTACAAGAGAATTCCCGGAGTTGACTTTGTTTGGGAAGACTTGTCTGTTGGAAATAAGTGGGAAAGAAGATGTACTCTAGAAAAGTCTGTATTCATGATTAGACATGATTGGATAGGCCATTCCATTCTAATTCAAAACAATGTATGACACTTGATTTTAGATTTATTTTATCCTGTTTTCCATAAGTAAAGGATGTTCCTGTTTAATCTTTTAAGTATCCCATTGATTTCTGGAATGCTATATATAAAAATCAGACATCTTCATAGGACCTGATATTTTATCTTTCTGGAACATGAAATAGCTACTAATTAACTTTTGGTGAGGATTAACTTTTCAAGTAAACTCTTAAGTACAATTTCCTCTATATTCAAATAGAATATAATATCTGCAAAGCTGCATAGTTAAATATTTTTCAAATACCCTCTAAAATGTGTACACTAAGATTACTTGGGAGCTCTGGTAGCATAGTGGCTAAGTCATTTGCCTGCTAACCAGATGGCTGGCGGTTCATACCCACCAGCCACTCCTCGGAAGGAAGGTTGGGCAATCTTACTTCTGTAGTGATACTGCCTTGGAAACCCAAGGAGGGGTCGCTATGAGTCGGGGCCTACTCGACGGCACATAACAACAACAACAACAACAACAACAACAACAAGATTACTTATTAAAACAATAACTCTAGAGATCACCTTCTTGATTTGGGGGTTTACTTTGGACAACAATTTGTTAGAGATGAATTTTAAGCCTTTATGTTCTCTAGCATTTCTTTTCATTTTTTACAAATGTTATTCTACTTTGATTTGGAGCTAATACTGATTTGAAAAACAAAACAAAATCACTGTATTAGCTAAGAGGAGAAAAGCTGGGAAGATTTTGACAAGTTTTAGCCTAATTGTGTATTTCCAGTGAAGAGTAAGGAAAACGCAAAAATGTGGAATGCGTTCTCCTTGGGTCTCGTGAATTACCATTTGTTTTCTAACAGGTGGGAGACCTCCTCCCTTACCTTTAATGGTTGTGAGAGTCATCTGTGAGTCAAGAGCAACGAGACTGAAACTACACAGAGCAGATGGAGACTGGGGTGCTGCCAAGGGGCTGGCCAGAGAATTTTTAGATTCTATTTTCCTATCAATAAATATCCGGGAAGAATTTTGTTTCCAGAAAGTTTACTGAAAGAATGTTTGTCTATTTCTGTTTTTGGTGGCAACACAAAACTCTAAGACAGATTTCTAAGAAACATAAAGGCATAACATAAACTGGACAATTTAGGTGTCTATATCCACTCTTTCTGGGTCATTGGAGCCCGGTTAGGCCCTCACTACCTGCCAACTGCTTATTCACTTCTTGAGTCCTTGTTTAGAACAGCCAGGGGATTGGATCTGAAGGTACATAACAAAGAAGTCAATCTAGTAGGTCCATTACAAACAGGAGTCCTGGCATTCTTGAGTGTCCAATGAGGTCATTCTTCTCTAGTTAAACAACCAGTAAATGAGTAAACATCTCATTTTAAAAGCAGTTTTAGTAGGTGTTTGCATTTTCTTAGAGAGAGAGAGAGAGAAAGAGAGTGAGAGAGAGAGAGAGAGGAGTCCTTCAGAGTATTGGGAGCATTCTCCTCATGCTCACCTCAATAGAAACAACATACTTTTCATTAGAATGTTCACTGTTTTCTGTAACATCTGTATTTATGTCGCTATCTCTTTTCTGAGAAATAGCAATTATTTAGCAAATAAACTGAGTGACTTATTTTCCTGAATAATAGTGAAGCAATGTAAACTTCTGCTTGTCACATTACTATGTGTAGTATATATGTAGTATATATATACTACATCATTACAAATTTTAATAAAAAGTATGCTCCCCCCCCCTGCTTTTTAAAGCATAGCTATTGTGGTCATTGGAGACTCTTGGACTAAACAAGTCACTGAAAATAAACTCTTATAGTGAAGCCCTCTGGTCCTGAAGAACTGCCCACTACTTTATTTGGAAATAGTAGAATTTGCAGAATGTTGCTCGAAAGGGCATGCTGCTCAAATTACTTGGTTCTGAAGATGCTTACTATGAACGTGAAGTATTTCTGAAGGAGTAGAGCACAAGTAGCTAAATGTTTGGACCAAAAAATAGAGTTATTATTTTATCACTTTGAAAAAGCCTGTCCAATTTCACCATGTATGTGTTGCAAGTTTTTTTTTTTTTTTTTCATTTAAAAGCAGCCTAACTGAAGAAATGATTGGTGTAAATGACTGTTAAGTTTACATTATTTATGACTATGGGCTGCTGATTATCCATCAGAGTTGGAGTTTCCTTTATGAAACCCTGTAGGTGTAGGGAAATGTTTTATATATTAAAATGTACCTTAGAGGACTATACGTCTGCAATGGATTTATTTTCTCTATTTCTGGACGTGTTGGTTTCTCTTTCTGTGCAAAGAAATGATCTTCAGGATACAATTGTTCCCCTTTTCTTCCTCCTTCCCCTTTCTCCTCTTCCCTCCTCTCTCTGTTGCTCTCTTTCTTCTTAAATGTTATTTTTCCCAGTCATAATCTTACTCATTCACCATATCTGAAAGTTGTGAAAAATTTTAGAGTTCCTACATTAATGATCCACTCATTCATGAATCTTTTTAAGTGGCCACACAGACTCTGCTGGAAGATTTTAACAGTGGGGAATTTACACAGCAACCAAAATATATAACCAAAAACCAAACCCACTGCCTTCAAGTTGATTCCAACTCATTGCAACCCTATTGGACAGAGCAGAACTGCCCCATAGGGTTTCCAAGACTGTAAATCTTTACAGAAGTAGACTACCTCATTTTTCTCCATGGAGTAGCTGGTGAATTGAAACCACTCACTTTTTCTTTAGCAGCCTCAAAAGCCCAGCTCTTTAACCACTGCACTACCACAGCTCCTTAACAGAAATAGACTTAGAAAATGCTTTATTAGTTTGTCCCAGGACCTATCTAGCTACAATTTTATTCAATTATCTTAATTCTTCCTTCTGGAATTAGGGGGAAAAAGTTAAATGTCAAACCTTGGAGGTAGTTTTTTGAAGGTAGTTTTTTGAAGGTAGTTTTTCAGCACCAACCCCTGTCCCCTCTGAATTCATTCCTGTTCTAACTGTCTTCATTTCTTTCTGTTTTTCTTCAGGTGTCACTGTTTCCAGATGCATCTTGTAATCTCTTTTTCTCTCAACTTGTGCCAGTATCTGAAAAATCGCACTTACAGTGTGACACTCAGTCTGAGATCTGAGCAGTATATGGTGAGTAAAAATACTGTAATACTTTCTGGTGGCGTAGTGCCTACGGCACTTAATTGCTAACCAGAAGGCTGGCGGTTCAAACCTACCAGCCATTCCTCAGAAGGAAGGTTGGGTAATCTACTTCTGCAGTGATACCACCTTGGAAACCCAAGAAGGGATCGAGTCTGCCTTGAGGGCACATAACAGCAACAACAACAACAACAACACTTTCTATTGATCTCTAGACCAATTGTTTTGGCTGCTGTGTCCTTGTGGTGACTCAACTGAATCCCACTGGAAATTAAAATCTCCAAGTTTTTTTTTTTTTTTTGTCTTGGTCGAGTCACACCACTGGTATGAAGTAAGTGACGATTTGAAACTATCATTTATAAGTCCATGAATACATTCTTTAACATCAGATTTCTTCAGAGAGGTACTATGCAATCAGTGTCTTTATGCCTCTTTTTTCCTTGTGGGGAAAAAAATCGAGGGAAGGAATGAAAGAAGACTCAAACCTTTACTTTTAAAAGGAGAAGTTGATAGATAATGCCTCCAACACAAGTCTGATAAATAGCAATGGAAGTTGTTATTTGGAGCTAAAAATATTAAATGTGGTTGCCTTTGAAGCCAGGTAATGGTCCTTTGGGAGATGGGGTTGGTACTGGTTTTGGGAACATTGTAGAAATATTGGATTGTTAATATCATGTACACATGTAATTTGCTTGTAAATAGCTAAAATAAGAAAAGCAAATAAGATAATTCAACCAACATAGAAGACAGAATTAAAGTTGGCAACCTCAAGAGTAAAAGATGAGAGATTCCTGCTGTCATTTTAAAATTCAGAGACAGATGAAAAGCAAAATTGTGTACTGGTTTGAGACCAATTTTCTTTCCAAGGGGTGGGTCACTGGCAAACATACACTCATGAGAGCATATAGTGGCCAAAATAATCAACCTAGCTAAAGTGTTCCTCTGGGGAATGGAGAACGCATTATTATTCACTCTACTTGTCTCCTTGGAAGAGACAGTACCAAATGTTAGGGGAGATATCTTGCTTTTACCAACTGTCTTTTAAGATATTTTGTAATCAGCCAGTGAATTATTTTCCTCTGAGTGTCTGACACATCCAGCATCACCATTCTTCCTTTATAGGTCCATAACTTGACTGTCATATGTTTTTATGTCTTTCTTTTCTGTATAGTCCAATCAGGCACCTGGCTTCTCCCTACATGCATATACTTTTCAGCTTAAGCACACTCTACTTCCATTTATTATTTAAATTAAAGTGTGTAGCACATTGATAAATCTACATGTTTGATGTCTAATGATAAAAGTTGAAAAGTGCTGATCCTTGATTGTGCTGATTAACCTTTGGGATATGAAACTAATACTAACATTTCATACACAAATCAAGATTCTTTGACTGTGAAAGGGAAACTGTTGATCATTCCATTGGGACAACCAGTGTAGGCAGGGACTGTTCGGAGAAAGTTGCCATTCTACCCCTGATAATGGACTTTAGATCATCTTCCTTGACTCCCAGACGCCATAAATGCTGGACACTCTAATTTGGATACTTTAGAGGTATGGGGTTATTCAGGAGGCCTAGGAAAGGAGAATTCTCCCACAAGTATGGTGTAGTTGAAAAACTATGAGTTTTGAGTTAAGTTTTTATTGCTCTGGTAGCATAGTGCCTAGGGCATTGACTGCTCACCAGAAGGCTGGTGGTTCAGACCCACCAGCCACTCCTCGGAAGGAAGGTTGAGCAATCTACTTCCATAGTGATACTGTCTCAGAAACCCAAGGAGGGGTTGCTATGAGTCGGATCTGACTCAACGTCAGTGAGGTTTTTTTTTTTTTGGATTAAAACTCACTAGCTTTGTTGTTAGGGGCATTGTGTCGATTTCTATGCATAGTGACCCCAAGTGATAGAGTAAAACTTCCCCATAGAGTTTTCTCTGCTGTAATGTTTACTGGAACAGATTGCCAGGTCTTTCTCCTTGGGAGATACTGGGTGGGTTTGAACTGTCAAGCTTTCTGTTGGCAGCTGAACACTTAACCATTGCGCTGCCAGAGCTCCTTCTGTAGCTGTTGTGTGTCGTTGAGCCAATTATGACTCCCAGAGACCCTTAATACCTTTGATAATTAGTCAGCCTCTATTGTCCTTCCATGCTTCATTGTAAAATGACAATGACAATCAAACACATTAGTTGTTAAGACTGGAATAAAATTCCTGAGAAAATATTTAACTTCATGATTCTTAGAAAAGATACTTAATACATTTTTATGTCCCCAGAGGGTAAATGCTTGAAGATACGATTTTAACCAAATGAAGAGAAGATGGCTCATAATACATAAGGTTCAATTCCCTTATCCAACTCACAGTTCTTAATTTTATACATATTTCTTCTCTCCCCCATCAACTGCATTCACATTGTTTCTAAGAACCAGCCTGTAAGAAAGGCAATTGTTGTTATCATACCCATATTATGGATAAGAAAATTGAGGCTCGGAGAAGTTGATAGATTTGCCACAGCTTCCACAGTTATTAAAGGTTAAGTCCAGAATATAAACCATCCCTTAAGATACAGTCCAATACTTTTCCCAACACACTAGGCACTTTCTGTCCTTCTAGGTGAATGTTTGGGGATTTAGTTAGGTCAGTTCCTCAGCCTTAAGTTATTCATGTAATACTAGGTCTCACCTCAGGAGCTCTGGTGGCATAGTGCCTAAGGCATTTGATTGCTAACCAGAAGGCTGGTGGTTCAAACCTACCAGCCACTCCTCAGAAGGAAGGTTAGGCAATCTACTTCTGCAGTGATACCACCTCGGAAACCCAAGGAGGGGCCACGATGAGTTGGATCTGACTCGGAAGGAAGGTTGGGCAATCCTACTTCCGTAGTGATACTGCCTCGGAAACCCAAGGAGGGGTCGCTACGAGTCAGGGCTGACTCGACGGCACATAACAACAACAACAACAACGACAGTGAGGATTTTTGGAGAGGTCTCACCTCAATGTGAGATATCATACTGGAAAGGAACTTTTTAGTAAAATATTTAAAAATATGTTTGGTGAGTTGAAATGCTCTGGTTTATTTACTTCTTTATGTTGACACAGTCAGGTGTTGAATACAATTCTGGAGGTAGCTAAAGGATAAAATCACTAACTTTTCATTATCTGCATGTGACCTACATACTTTATGGTTATTCTAAAACAGATGTTCAGTTCTATAATCGCTTTCCCCAAAATCTTAGAAACGCCTCAGATTTTCCTTCAACTCTTTGTTCAGTAAGAGCATTATGATCTGGGAGTGCTGACATTATATCCAAAATGGAATTAATAGTTTCAATCTGTGATAAACAGCATGCTATTTCAAAGGCAAATAAAAAGTAATTACGGGCCAGTTCTCATTTAGAATTATTCTTGGCTGCCTTCTTTAACTGGTTGCATGGGAAAACGAGAATGAATCTTGAAAACCTCGGAGTTTAACGGTTAGGACGCTGTAGTACTTCCACAACAAAAGAAAGAAAAGGATTAAAATAGTTTGACAGTGTTCCAAATCCATGGGAGTGGCACATGCCTGTCCAAGTGGGGTGGGCTGACCCTGAGCATAGGAAGTGGCCACCCACATGGCTACAGGTTCAACCCAAATAGCTCTGGAATGCCTCAGAAAATGCTCGACTAAAGAGTAGAGAAAAACACATGCACTTTGCTTGTTATGGGAGAATGGTCTAAACAAAAGTTTGAATTCATATGGAAAAAATTTCATCATACTTACAGCGTGTTTTTTAGATAGCTTTATTGAGATATAATTCACATAGCATACAACCCACAAACTTTAAGTATACATATTTATCAATGGTTTTGAGTATATTTCATGAAGAATATTGCTATGGGTCAAGGCAGGGTGTTTTCTCACCTCTCAGACGTCTCTGTGGTAACTTATTTCCCCTTCTGATGCTGTCCATTATAGTAACTTTGGCTATGATTTTATCTGAAAAATCTTGGTGTTGGAGGCTGGTGGAGGCATAACTGGAACCCACTCTCAGCACATCCTACTTCTGGATGTAATCCCAGAAGCCACTTGTCCATGGTTCCAGTAAGATGTAAACCAAAGCAATTTTTCAAAAATCTTTCATTTTCCCCTCAGAGTGATTTCCATAATTTCTTTCTTTTTTTTTTTTCCAGTCAGTATATTAAAGAGATTTTTTTAAAAAACATCCCCAGGTTGAAAGAAAAATCCTAGTAATGTCTAAATTATAGCAGGTAAAATTTCAGAAACGTGGATTTATTTAAACGTTGTGAGTGCTGCAAGTGAGTAAATATATTGCAATGTTTGTTTTGGCAGCGGAGAAGCCAAGCTTTAACTGGGGGTAGGATTTTCATCTTTTCAAGCCAAATATGGTCAATTTTTAACTCTTAATAATGTCCACCCATATACAGGTCTCTGTTTATAGTTTGACTTGGATTTATCACTCATACAACTCACTCCTACATGTAGGGAATGGGGTTTTCCTGCCTGGCCTTTTTGTGGTTTGGTACTTGTCCTTCTCCATTTTAGGGCCCAGGCTCATGAACAATTAGGCTAAAAGAAGAAGATGGGGGAGAGAGAGAGGGTATGTCAATGTAGCCAGGGTCCTGGCAGGATATGGATGGGATAACTGCTATGTGACATTGAGTTGATTCTAACTCTTGGTGACTCCATGTCAACAGAACAAGAGTTGCTTGGTCTTGTGTTATGTTTACAACCCTTTGGTGTTCTCGAGTCCACTGTTGTGTATTTCAAGTGCTTTCTAATGTGTGGAGCTCATCTTCCAGCACGATATTGGACAATCTTCTGTTGTAATCTACTGGGTTTTATTTGCTAATTTGCAGAAGTAGGTGGATAGGCTTTCCTTCATAGTTTGTTCTAATCTGGCTGCTCTGTTGAAACTCATCCACCATGGGTCATTTGAAATACTGGTGCCATAGCTTCCAGCATCCAGGCAATATGTAAGTCAACACAGCACAACAAGCTGGCATACCAGTGGTGAGACGAGAGTGTAATGAGACTATTTACTGGGGTCTAGAAGGATTAAGGAAAACTAATGAGAGGACATTAGTGGTGCAGTAGTTAAGCACTCTGCTGCTAATGGAAACATTGGTGGTTCAAACCCACCAGTTGCTCTGTGGGAGAAAGATGTGGGGCAATCTACTTCTGTAGAGACTACATAAAGATTAAGCCTTGGAAACCCTATGAGGCAGTTCTACTCTGTTCTATAGGTCTGCTGCAAGTTGGAATCGACTCGTGGCAGCAGATTTTTTTTCAATGAAGGGACAGCAATAATAGGGTCCGTTACCAACCATAGGCCTGAAGGATGGGGGAAAGGTTGGTACCCAGAACCGAGATGCTATCTGAGAGGAACTACAGCTTTTGCAGGAGGAACACAGCCATTGGTGAACCTTGGGAGAATAAATCCCAGCTTCATTCTGATCTTCTGTTGGTGCCTCCCATGGGCCAAACCTAGCTGGAAGGTAGTGGGTGAGAGTACCCTAGAAGAAATCCATGAGATCAGCTCCCTAAGGCACTGAGCAGGGTGGAGGAGGGTGACTAGTATGTTTGAAGAGCACTTGGAGAAGATCTAGCACGGTGAGGATACCAATACACTGGAGCTTTAATAGGTTGATGTGAGAGAAAATTGTGTCTTATAACTGAATTACTCCTAGTTTTCTAAAGGGGTTGAGGGGTCTGGAGGTCCTAAGCTAACTTTTGTTACACACATATACACATTTGCTGTCCAAGAGCCAGGGCCCTGGGGAAATTGCAAGGGTACAGATGTTAGTGTGGTAGGCCCTATCAGTGGGGACAGTTCTCAAGTTGTTCAATACAGCTCAATGAAGTGGGGAGAGAGAGGATATTGGATACCACTTGGTGCCTGTAGCTGATGAGAACATTGGGAGCACTAGAAATAGGCAGAGAACACTTGAGACAAGTTGACATTGTTAACAGAGTCATCACAATTTGGATATCTGTCTATCTACACACATAAGTGAAGTATGACATTTGGATTATACTACAATAATAAATGGCTACATCATATGTGAGGATGTAATAAACATTATTAATTCATTTGAAATAATTATTACATATGATGATTATAAAATATGGTAGTAAATTAAGTTAAATGGTTATCGTTTTTCGTCTATCATATATGGGATCTTTGAGTTTAGTGGTTATTCAAAGATCCACATCCAGTTACAACATGACTGGTAAAAGTTTTTGTTAAAATACTCATGTTGCAATTATAAAACTTTGTTTCAGGTAGCAATTTCTGAATGAGTTGCCATATAAATGCCACTTAGTGTGAATATATACTTACCATATAGCCCCACCTCATAATAAATCCTTAACAGGGCTGTATTTTAAAAATAAATGAATCAAAGTCTAGCCTTGAGCTATCATAGAAAACAATTAGGCAACTGGTTAAAGTAATGAAATAAGACCTTTCTTCCTAAGTTTTAGCATCTTTTAAATGTATTTGATTAATAAAAGTAAAAAGAACAATAGTGTATGTTGGGGTTTTGTAGCATATATAAGGAGCCCTGGTGGTGCAGTGGTTAAGCACTCAGGTGCTAATCAAAAGGTTGACAGTTCGAACTCACCAGCCACTCCAGCCACCTTGAGGGAGAAAAATGGAGCAGTCAATTTCTGTAAAAATTTACAGCCTTGGAAACCTTATGGGACAGTTTTACTCTGTCCTATAGGGTTGTTGTGAATGAGTTTTTAATAGCATATGTAGAAATAAAATGTATAGCAACAATGGCACAAAGGAGAGAAGAACAAAAAAACTAAAGAAGATATACAAATGGCTAATAAACACATGAAAAAGCATTCAACATCATTAGTCATAAAGTAATACAAATTAAAACCACTATGAAATACTACTATACACATACTGATAGTCTCAATTTAAAACAAACAAATAAACAAACATATCAAGATCTAACTGGGAAGTAGAACAGTTGGACATAGAGTTGAATTTAGAGACCATCTGAAGAGATTTGACTGAAGACCAGATGAGTTGTTGGATGAATAAAAAGAACATCACACATGAAGAAAGCAAAAGATCATTGTGGTTGTTAACTTTATGTGTCATTTTGGCTGGGCCTGGTTGAGTGGCTGGGCAGCTGGATGTAGTATTTTCCATGATGAGACTGGTAATCAACTCCATGGTAGGATCTATCATAAGCAGCTGAGTAGCTGCCTAGGGATGTGGTCTGCTTCCTGTATATGAGAAAACCAAAACCAAACAAAATGCACTGCTGTTGGTTTTGATCCGACTCACAGTGACCCCTCCTTGGGTTTCCGAGGCAGTATCACTATGGAAGTAGATTGACCCATCTTCCTTCTGAGGAGTGGCTGGTGAGTTTGAACCGCCAGCCTTCTTATTAGCAGTCAATGCCTTAGGCATTATGCCACCAGAGCTCCTATGTAAGGAGAGCCTTGGGGATAGTCTCTAGCTTATGCATGCTTGAACCCTGCATGCAGCTCTGTCATTGTTCAGCAGCCTGCCATGTTCTGCCATCTTGGGACTTTTAATGGACTTGAATTAATGGCCTCCTGTGCGGTTTGATAACTTTGGGACTGTGCCTTTCTACTTGTCAACCTTGGACTTGTCAGGCTTAGCAGCCAGCAGCTGAGTGAAGAAAATCCTCCAGCTTCAGTGGGCTGGGAGCAGGAGGCAGAGCTGAAGCCCAAGGTTGAGGGGCGTTCACCCAGCCCCTAGAGCCTGGCATTTTGAACTCAGACTTAAAGCCTCCAAACTGGAAGAGAATAAACTCCTGTTTCTTCAAGTCATCCATGTTGTTGTTATGTGCTGTCGAGTCGGACCCAACTCATAGCGACCCTTCCTTGGGTTTCCAAGGCAGTATCACTATGGAAGTAGATTGCCCAACCTTCCTTCTGAGGAGTGGCTGGTGGGTTTGAACCACCAGCCTTCTGGTTAGTAGTCAATTGCCTTAGGCACTACGCTACCAAAGCTCCTCCATATTTGTGGTATATTCCTGTCAAAGTGGCACTAGGTAACCAAAACAATCATTAAATAGGAAAGAAATAAAAGAACAAAATGAAAGAAGAGATTCTGAAACTTGCTCTAGAATAGCTAGAGTAGCTAAAGTGAATAGAAGAAATGATGAAGTAAAAGAGCTGAACAGAAGATTTCAAAGGGAGGCTCAAGAAGACAAAGTGAAAATTATAATGAAATATGCAAAGACCTGGAGTTAGAAATTTTAAAAGGAAGAACACTCAGCATTTCTCATGCTGAAAGAACTGAAGAAAAATTCAAGCCTAGAGTTGTAGATTGAAGGATTCTATGGGCAAAATATTGAACGATGCAGGAAGCATCAAAAGAAGATGGGAGGAATACACAGTCACTGTACCAAAAAGAATTGGTTGATGTTCATCTATTCCAGGAGGCAACATGTGATCAAGAACCAATAGTATTGAATGAAGAGGTCAATGTGCACTGAAGGAAAAAAAAAAAAAAAGAAAGGAAAAAGGACAAAAAACAAGACTCCAGGAATTGACAGAGTACCCACTGAGATGTTTCAATAAACCTGGAATCCCTCATTTTTTTTATGCCAAGAAATTTAGAAGACTGCTATCTGCCCATTTCAAAGAAAGATGACCCAAAAGAATATGCAAATTATTGAACAATATCATTAATATCACACACAAGTAAAATTTTGCTGAAAATTTTTTAAAAACGATTGCAACGGTATGTCAATAAGGAACTGCCAGAAATCCAAGCTGGATTCAGAAAAGGGAGTGGAAAAAGGGGTTGTTGTTATTGTTATGTGTCATTGAATCAGATCCTATTCATAGCGACCCCTCCTTGGATTTCCAAGGCAGTATCACTACAGAAGTAGATTGCCCCGTCTTCCTTCCAAGGAAAAAGAGGTCTCATTACTCATGTCAGATGGATCCTGACTGAAAGCATAGAGTACCAGAAAGATGTTTACCTCTGTTTTATTTACTATGCAAAGGCATTTGATTGTGTAGATCATAACAAATTATGAATGACAGTGCCAAGAATGTGAATTTCAGAACACTTAATTGTGCTCATGAGGAGCCTGTACATAAACTAAGGGGCAGTCGTTCAAACAGAACAAGGGATTACTGCATGATTTAAAATCAGAAAAGTGTGCATCAGGGCTGTAAACCTTCTCTATACTTATTCAATCTGTATGCTCAGCAAGGGAACTCTAGTGGCATAGTGCCTAAGGCATTTGACTGGTAACCAGAAGGCTGGTGGTTCAAACCCACCAGCCACTCTTCAGAAGGAAAGTTAGGCAATCTACTTCCATAGTGATACTGCCTTGGAAATCCAAGGAGGGGTCACTATGAGTCGGATCCAACTCCACAGCAGTGCGTTTGGTTTTGGGTTTTGGTATACTCAGAAATTAATCTAAGAAGTTGGATTACATGAAGAAGAACGTAGCATCAGTTTTGGAGGAAGACTCATTAACAACCTGTCATATGCAGATGATGCAACCTTGCTTGCTGAAAGTGAAAAAGACTTGAAGCACTTACTGTTGAAGAGTAAAGGCCACAGTCTTCAGCATGGATTACACCTCAACATAAAGAAAGCAAAAATCCTCCCAAATGGGCCAATAAACAACATTATGATAAATGGAGAAAAGAATGAAGTGGTCAAGGATTTCATTTTACTCAGTTCCACAATCAATGCCCATGGAAGCAGCAGTCAAGAAATCAATGTATTGCACTGGGCATATCTTCTGCAAAAGACCTCTATAAAGTGTAAAAGAGCAAAGATGTCCCTTTGAAGATTAAGGAGCTTGTGACTCAAGTAATTTTCTTTTCAGTAGCCTCATGAGCAGATGAAACCTGGACAATGAAGGAGGAAGACTGAAGAAGAAATGATATATTTGAATTGCAATGTTGGCAAAGAATACTGAATATAAAAGGGACTGCCAAAAGAATGAACAAATCTGACTTGGAGGAGTACAAACAGAATGCTCCTTAAAAGCAAGGATGGTGAGATTTCATCTCATTTACTTTGGACATGTTATCAGGAGGGACCAGTCCCTGGAGAAGGACATAATGCTTGTTAAAGTACAGGGTAAGTGAAAAAGAAGGTGCTCAATGAGATGGATTGACACAGTGGCTGCAACAATGGGCTCAAGCACAGCAGTGATTGTGAGGGTGGTGTAGGACCAGATGGTATTTTGCATTATTGTACACAGGGGTTGTTATGGGTCGGAACCAACTTGATGGCATCTAACAACAACAACAACAATCACTTTGGAAAAGTTGGACAGTTTCTTATAGAGTTGAACATGCTCTTAACGTATCTAGAAATTTCACTCCTAGATTTTCACCCAGGAGGAAATGAAAAGTTAAGTTTACACAGACCTACACAGGATGTTCATAGCAACTTTATTCATAATAGCCAGAAAATGGAAACAAACCAGGTGTCCATCAACAGATATTTGATAAATTATGATATATTTATGACATGGAAGTTTACTCAGAAATGAAAAAGAACAAAATACTGGTTCATACAGCAACATAGATGCATCTCAAAAATTTTATGTTGAGTAAAAGAAACCAGATCCCAATGAAGACATGCTGTATGATTTCACTTATATGAAAATATAGAAAAGACAACTCTAATCTAGAGTGACAAGATGCAGATCAGTGGTTGCCTGGGGTTAAGGACTGAAGAAAAAGCACAAGGGAACTTTCAGAGGTGATAGCATATGTTATATTTTATGGTGGTTTATGGTATATACAATAGTCAAAAATTGTTGAAACATTATTTATGTGCATTTGAAGTACGTACATTTAAAGTCTCGGAAGGAAGTTTGGGCAATTTATTTCCATAGTGATACCACCTGGGAAACCCAAGGAGGGGTCACTATGAGTTGGGTCTGACTCGACGGCACATAACAACAACAACAACAACACATTTAAAGTGGGTGTATTTGCAGGTTTGTGGGTCTGATAGAACCTAGTGGGACACTTGAGACTATGGTCCCTAGCTGCCCTTCAGGTCTGGAATTGAACCCATACCCGTGGCTTCCAGCCAAACAAAAGACAGGCAGGCATATGAGCTGAACAGTTACCTGAGGTAGATACACTCCTTAGAGAGATCAATCATGGGAGAATAGAAGGGCTATGTATGCACAGGGAGACAGCTCAGGGGGTAGGAGTGCATGGGAGTGAAGGACACAGGGAAGAGGTAACTATGGGGAGGAATTGGAACAGAGCTGTTGCATTGTGAGAAATTGCTGTCAATGTAATGAGATAAAATGTATGTGAACTGCTGTATGGAAAGTGAATTTGCTCTGTAAATTTTGACCCAAATGACAATTAAAAATAAATAAATAAAGTGGGGGTATTTGGTATATGTAAATTATGCCTCAATAAAGTTGATTAAGAAATATGTCATCAATAAAAGAGAAAGGGAAACAATTTGCTTCTTATTTGCTGGAGAGTGGAGCAGGCCCACTCTATGTGTGTTTACTACAAGAAACAGGTTACAAAAATAAGTAACTAAGGCAAGACAGGAATTGTGTCACTCACTAATTTATATCCTTGATTTTTGGCACCTTTGTTCTTGCTTATCTAGAAGCATATCCAGTCTATTATAGTCTGTTTTAACTCAAGTGCCTATTGCAATCAGATTATCCTGTCATCTCACCCCAGCACTAATAACAAAGTTAAAAAACACAGAAAATAACAAATAGCTGATGAGGGTGTAAGGAGACCAGAACCCTCATACACTCCTAGTCAGACTGTGAAATGGTTCAACCAGTGTGGAAAACACCATGATGGTTCCTTAAAAAGCTGGAAATAGAAATACCATATGATCCAGCCATCCCACTGCTAGGTATATAGCCTAGAGAAATAAGAGCCGTGACACGAACGTATGCACACCCACATTCATTGCAACGCAATTCACAATAACAAACCGGTGGAGACAACTTAAATGCCTATCAACAGAGAAGTGGATCATCAAACTATGATATACACACACAACATTAAAGATCAGTGATGAATCTGTGAAACATCTCGTAACACGGATGAACTTAGAAGCCATTTTGCTGAGTGAAGTTAGTCAATCACAAAAGAACAAATATTGTATGAGTCTACTATTGTAAAAAGGCAAGAAAAGAGTTTCACACAAACAAATATTCTTTAATGGTTACCAGAGATGGATGGCGAAGGGAGGCTAAACCACTAACTAGAGGGTAGACACATAGTAATTTAGGGGAAGAGAAAGCAAGAACAAAAAATTATCCTATGAAGCACAAATAACATGTGAACACAAGAACAGATTAATTCTAAGCAATCTTTTCATTGCTGGTGGCTAAGGAATGAAATCTTAGAACAATTTTTGTTAGTTACCATTAAATTAATTCTGATTCATGGGGATCCTATGTGTGCAGACTAGAACTGCTTCGTAGGGTTTTTAAGACTGCATGACCTTTTGGAAGCAGATATCTCAAAATACCACCGAGTGAGTTCAAACCACCAACATTTTGGCTAGTAGTTGAGTGCTTAACCATTTGCGCCACCCAGGACCCCCTAGAACAGTAAATACATAGAAATTACTTTGTCCAATATCTGAGATCCTGGAAGATGAAGGGACTGTCCAAAATCGCAAAACTAGTGAGGAGGCACAGCCTTAACTGATAAGCTGAAATTTCCACTTTTAGTTGCTGTTGAATTTTGAATTGTCGTCTCCCTTCCTGCTTCTTGTTACTCGGACCTTGTTTAGTGTGCCACTTCCTCTGCCTCAATGGGGCTCCTTGTCTTTCTTATGCTTGTCTTTCCTGCTCCCACTTCTGTGCCTAATCTTCCTTCCGGGGAGTGGCTGGTGGGTTTGAACCGCCAGCCTTCTGGTTAGTAGTCAAGTGCCTTAGGCACTACACCACCAGAGCTCCTTGTTAACAACTACACACACACACACACACAAACACACACTAATATATTTTTACCTTTCATCATCTATACCTGGACTTTTATGTCAATCATTCCCTTTGAATATTTAATTAGAATGATCTATTCTAAGAAACTAATTCTAAACCAGAGTTTAGAGTTTCCTCTGTCTTTAGTATCTATTACATTAGAAAATGTATTATCTTTATTTGTTAATTTTTTTTTGTTTTCCTTTACAAGTAGATATCTATATATGTATTTATAATAATGTTTTTCAAAAATGTCTTATCTAGCATCTATTGTAAACTAGAATTATTTGTTGGTTTGACCTGAGAGGTCTATGATGGCTGATTATAGAATTGCTCTATATGCACTTAAACTTTGTAGCCATGTTTGAAATGCACAGTTGAATCTCCTACCAAGGCCTCATCTTCTTCAAAACTTTCATGAAAAAAAAAAAGAATTATCAGTAAAATACAAGGTCATATATGATTTAACAAGTTGTTGTTCTTCACAATACAACAGAAACCTAATTAGTACTTTCTTTTTTCTTTAGATGTTCCCTTTGCACACAAATCAATTGAGGGTTTTTTGACTCCTGTATAGGCATGTCTCATCACTTGTGAAAGAACACAACATGTGTTTTATTTCTTTTGAATCATATTGGCTATTAATAAAAGGAAGGAGGGAAGGGAAGAAAAAAAGGAGGAAGGGAGGGAAGGGAGGGAAAAAAGGGACAGAAGGGGGAGGAATGAGAGGAGGGAGGGAGGGGAGAAGGAGGAAAGAAGGGTAGAAGGAGGGGAGGGAGGAAGAAAGAAAAGGACAGCTCTATATTTCAGCATGCTTTACGGCTTGCTTATAGTAGGAAAAGTATCCAAATCTAGAGGCATGGATCAGTCAATGAACCAGATAACTTGTACATGTTCCTCTTAACAAAAATATTTTGTCTACTCTTACTCTCAATACTTATTGTATTATAAATTACTTTTATTCAGAGAACTCAGAAAGAAATGGCAGACAGATCATCTAAAGTTTATTAAGTGCTTTCTCCAGCCACAGTCTACACCTTCTTAACACTCTTCTAAACAGTACTAGAAATTCTTGTAGAGTTTATGATGTGCTACATATTCTACCTATTTATCATGGGTTTTAATCTATGTAACTGTAGCAATTTAACATTCATTATCTCTGTTAAAGAGTACATTGTGGTTAGCTTGAATATCATCTATCTATCCACTGCCATTGAGTTGATTCTGATTCATAGCGACCCTTTAGCACAGAGTAGAACTGCCCTATAAGGTTTCCAAGGCTATAAAATAATCTTTGGAAGTAGACTCCTTCATCTTTCTGCCACAGAGCGGCTGGTGGGTTCAAATGACCTACCTTTTAGTTGGCAGCCTAATGGTTTAACCACTACACCACCAGAGCTCCTACTGTGGTTAAATTCCTCATTTGCCCACATGAATTTCCTCTCATTTTTTCTTCTTTACATCCTGAGTGAGTAGTCCCCCCAGTCAGAGTTCCTAAGCTGGAAACCTGTCTTTTCTGTCTTCCTCCCTCCTGGAAAAGGGGGAAATATTCAAAGAAGTTTATAGGAAATGTTACTATGTAATATGCCATTGTGATAGTTGGAGCTGTGTGTCAACTTGCTGGATCACAATTCTGTGTGCTTTAAGCAATTTTAATGTGGATTATTCTCATGATGAGATTGAATGTATATGTTTGAGCAGCCAATCCATTGAAACGGAGTTTCCCTAGGGGTGTGGCCTTCTTCCGATATATTTATGGACATCCTTGGAAAAGAGACACTCTTCTGTGGATCGGGATCCTGTTGCACTGCCTACAACTGTCTGTGAGTGAATAATCCACCACTTGGCCTGGAGATATTGGATTCATCCTTCGTTGGAGTCAACAGCTGGTATACTGCCTGCCAACCTTGAACTCGTCAGCCCCTGCAGCTGTGTGAGTCAGGAAAAGCCTCCAGCTTGAAGTTTGATCCAAGAATTTGGGATTTGCCAGCTACTATAAGTGTATGAGCCATTTTCCTAAGATAAATTTCTCTTTCTCTATATGCATTTATAAGCTTTATGGATTTTGCTTCTCTAGAGAACCCAGCCTAACACAGCTATGTGAACCCCTCTTTGGTGATCCACAGAAATTGTCCGTAAAGATTCAGCTTACTTTTAAATTTGAACTTGTGTCTTTTTTTTCAGCCCTCTGTCATCATTTGGATAAAATCCAAATTCCTTGTCATTGCATATAAGACAAAAGTCCCTGCTCTCGTCTATGATTCCATCTTATGGGACCTGCTCCCCACCCCTACCCCCACATATATCCAGTCACACAGACCGTTCAAGCCTGAAGTCTTTTGGGTTCACTGACAAACTATTTCCTTTGTCTCAGAAATATTCTTTGTAATGGTTGCCCAGGATTCTGGTATAAGGATATAATAATCTATCTGATAGGCACTCCCCTAAAAAAAAAAAATACATATTTACATTTTTATTAAATGTTTCTCCACTGTCCTACAAAAGGGCTTTAACCAGTTTATATTTCAATGTTTAATGCACAACTTTCCTCTCACAATCTTCTTTAAAACTAGATATATATTTTTAATTTTGGTTATGAATAGGGAAAAAGTCTCATCATTATTTTGACATATATTTTTGATGCTAAAAAACCAAAAAAACAAAAAAACAAACTGACTGCTGTGAGTCGGGTCTGACTCATAGCGACCCCTCCTTGGGTTTCAGAGGTGGTATCTCTATAGAAGTAGGTTGCCCAATCTTCCTTCTGAGGAGTGGCTGGTAGGCTTGAACTGACAGCCTTCTGGTTAATAGTCACATGCCTTGGGCACTTAGTGAGATGAAATACAAGGAGCCCCGGTGGCACAGTGGTTAAGTGCTTGCCCGCTCCTGGAAGGTTGGTGGTTCCAACCCATCAGTGGCTCTGCTGAAGAAATATGTGGCAGTCTACTTCCATAAAGATTACAGCCTTGGAAATCCTATCAGGCAGCTCTACTCTGTCCTATAGGGTTGCCATGAGTTAGAGTCAACATGATGCCAATGGATTTGCTAAGATGAAACACATCTGACATGAAACACATCAATTATTTATTTTGAAAATCCTTGTTTTTTTTGTGTGTTACTTGTTAATTTTTCTGTTTTATCTTGGAATGTTTGTTTTTTTCTAAATAGTTTTCCAAAACTATATGTGTATTATGGTATTAACCCCTTTTAATTTTTATTGTAAGTATGCTTCCCAATTTTTTTTACATTTGTTTTTCTTAAATTAAATTTTATTTACTGTTAAACTTTTTTTTCTTCATGGGTTTTTGAATTTGGTATCTATTACCTTGCTTAAAGATTAGATTCTTTATTCTAAGTAAATGATTTTTTTTTTGTATTTCAATAAATACAGAATTTTTAAATTTGTGTGTTTAAACATCAAGGAACCAGTCCAGCCAGTATTTTCATAGGCTAATCTCATCAATCAAGGTATTAGCACTTCTTAAAATAAACAACATTTAACCTCTGATGGAGACAAAAAAAAAAAGCCCAAACGCACTGCCTTGGAGTTGGATCCAACTCATAGCGATCCCTTCTTGAGTTTCCAAGGTGGTATCACTACAGAAGTAGATTGCCCAACCTTCCTTCTGAGGAGTGACTAGTGGGTTTGAATAGCCAGCCTTCTGGTTAGCAGTTAAATGCCTTAGTCACTATACCACCAGAGCTCCCTCCAAAGGAGAAGTAGGAGGAAAACCAAAATCCGGTAAGTTGCTAAAAGTTTTTCATGCCATAGATACTAGTCAGCTTTCAACCATTAGCTATAAAGAAATAATATAGTCCCATGTGATGATGTGGTGATAAAATTACATATTTCCAGTTAAAATCTTTAATTCAATTTTATTTACTTTCTAGGAAGACTAAGTGCATAATAATAGATCGTAACATGGGGAAAAGAAAGTAAGAACAAAGTTCGTACTGTTGGGATAAATTACAGGGGCTTGACATTTGGAGTTCTTGTTTGGAAGTGCTGTCATAAAAATAACAGCAAACATGGAAGGGGAAAGATTAAGCAAGGCCTTATCCACTCCGGAGTCATGATTTGTTCAGTGACAATGGGTTTTACTTTCTCTATCATGATATACAATGAACAGGGGGAGGCAGCAGGGGAAAATGGAGGCAGTAAGCTATCCAAGGGACACGTTAAAGATCAGAGACGCATGAACTGGAAAACAATTCTCACTCTAAGACAAAGAAGACAGATGGATCCTGTTGTTGTTAGTTGCCATCAAGTCAGCTCTGACTGATAGCAACTTCTGCACAACAGAGTGAAATGCTGACCAGTCCTTTGCCATCCTCACAATCACTGCAAAGCCTGAGCCCATCGTTACAGCCACTGGGTCAGTACATCTCGTTAAGGGTCTTTCCCTTTTTTGCTGACACTCTACCAAGTGTAACATCCTTCTTCAGGGATTTGTCCCTTCTGAAAACATGACCACAATATGAGAAACTAAGTCTGGCCATTTTTATTTTAAGGAACATTCCAGCTGTACTTCTTCCAAGACAGATTTGTTCTTTCTCTAGAAATCCATGGTATTTTCGTTTTCTTCACCAACAGCATCCAATTCAAAATTCAAAATGCATCCATTCTTCTTCATTCTTCCTTATTCATTGTCTAGCTTTCACATGCATAAGAGGTTATTGAAAATACCATGGCTGGGGTCAGGTACACCTTAATGCAAAGTGATATCTTTGCTCTGTAACAATTTAAAGAGGTCTTTTGCAGGAGATTGGCCCAAGGCAATATGTCATTTGATTTCTTGACTGTTGCTTCCATTGGTGTTGATTGTGGATTTAAGTAAATGAAATTCTTGACAACTTCAATCTTTTCGCCATTATTGGAATGTTGCTTATTGATCCAGTTGTAAGGATTTTTGTTTTCTTTATGTTGAGGTGTAATCCAAATTGAAGCTGCAGTGTTTGATCCTCATCAATAAGTGTTTCAAGTCTCCTTCACTTTCAGTGAGCAAGGTTGTGTCTTTTGCATATGGCAAGTTGTTAATGAATCTTCCTCCAATTCTGAAGCCACCTTCTATTTTATACAGTCCATCTTCTCAGATTGTTTTCTCAGTATATAGATTGAATAAGTATGGTGAAAGGATGCATGCCTTTCCTGATTTTAAACTAAACAGTATCCCCTAGTTCTGTTTGAGTAACTGTCTCTTGGTCTGTGTACAGGTTCCTCATGAGCTCAATTAAGTGTTCTGGAATTCTCATTCTTCACAATGTTATCCATAATTTGTTATGATCCACATGGTTGAATGCCTTTGCATAGACAGTAAAACACAGGTAACATCTTTCTGGTATTCTCTGCTTTCAGTTAAGAGCTGTCTGACATCAGCAAATAATATCCCTCATCCCATATCCTCTTCTGAATCTGGCTTCAATTTCTAGTAGTACCCTGTCGATATACTGCTGCAACTCTTTTTGAATTATTTTCAGCAAAATGTTACAGGCTGATATTATATTGTTCAACAATTTTTGGATTTTGTTGGATCACCTTTCTTTCTTT
>NW_006921594.1:275327-284656 GCF_000298275.1 Orycteropus afer afer
AATTCTTCTGCTAGTTGGGGTATAGTCCACTTCTATATCCTTCCCTTCAAGGCTCAGGGGTCCAGGATTATCTTCTGTTTCTGTGTTAATTGGTTTCCCTTTTCTTTGTTGAAGAGGGTCTGTGCAGTCTTTCTGCCTAGTCCACCATCTTGTCGGCCACCTGGATCACCTTTCTTTGAAATGGGCACAAATATGGATGTCTTCCAGTTAGTTGTCCAGGTAACAGTTTTCCAAATTTCTTGACATAAACAAGTGAGGGCTTCCAGCATTGCATCTGTTTGTCAAAACATCTCCAAGGGCATTCTGTAAATTCCTGGGGCCTTGTTTTTTTGCAGATTCCTTCAGTGCAGCTTGGGCTTCTTCCTTCAATACCATTTCAATGCCATTCGTTCTTGATCATATGCTACCTCCTGCAATCTTTCAACATTGAGCAAACTTTTTCATACATTGACTCTGTATTCCTTCCATCTTCTTTTGATGCTTCTTGCATTGTTCAATATTTTGCCTGTAGAATCTTTGAATATTACAGCTCAAGCTTGAATTTTTTCTTCAGTTCTTTTAGCTAGAGAAATGCTGAATATGTTCTTCCCTTTTGGTTTTCTAACTCTAGGTCTTTGCATATTTCATTATAACACTTTACTTTGTCTTCTAGAGCCTCTCTTTGAAATCTTTTGTTCAGCTCTTTTACTTTATTATTTCTTCCATTTGTTTTAGCTCCTCTCCATTGAAAAGCAAGTTTCAGAGTATTTTCTGACATCCATTTTGGTCTTTTCTTCCTTTCTTGTATTTTTAATGATCTTCTGCTTTTTTTCATGTACAATGTCTTTGATATCATCCCCCAGTTCATCTGATCTTCTGTCACTGGTGTTTAATGCATCAAATCTGTTCTTCAGATGGTCTCTAAAATCAGGTGGGATATACTCAAGGTCAAATTTCGGCTCTTGTAAAATTGTTTCAATTTTCTTCAGCTTCAACTTAAACTTGCATATGAGCAATTGATTTTTTTTTTCCTACTAAGGTGGATCTGAGAGGAAGTGAATGCAATGAGCCCCATCCTTCCACTTAACTTTTCCTGGAAACAAAATAATGTTTTTTGTAAGTTTTACAAAGTAGTTAGTCAAGAAATATACAATATTTCCACATAATATTCCTACATATAGATGCAATTTTCTTAAACTTATTTTGGTTTTGTGTGTGATATTTTGTTCAAATAATAAATGAACATACCTTTCTTCTTATTTTCCCTAAGCAGTTGATGAACTAAATTTTGTTTAAATATATATGATTTTCTCTATTTTTAGTATATAGAAAAAACTATAAAAATGGAAAAACAAACACACTGCAGTCAAGTAAGATCTGACTCATAGTGACCCCTCCTTTGGTTTCTGAGGTGGTGTCACTAAGGGTATCACTAGATTGCCCAACCTGCATTCCTGTGTTTGAGTATAATAATTATATCCAAAAGCATGGTTGCTAAAAGGATACAGAGGTGGGATCTTCTGACCTCCTCTAACTTCACAAGAGGAAAAGAGAATCACCATCAGCAGCCCAAGGCTTATTCCTGTGAGGCTAGCCATGCTTCCATCCTCCAGCCCTTTTACCAACTTTGACACCAACCGTTCCTCTCACGATACTAAATACTTCTCTGCTGGGTTCAATAATTCATTGCAGTGGCCACACAGAGCTCACAGACAATACTCACAATTATGGGGCTTATTAGAGAAGTAACAGGCTACAATTCTGTTTCAGGAACATGCTCAGGATACAATTCTTTGATCGAGACAGTCTGCCCTCTATTGTGCCCTCAGAGACTCCTCTCTGGCCCTTGGCCTCTCATCTTGGCCTCTGCCTCTGTGGGCCAGGTAAGCCTCCTACTCTGTTTCATGCCTCTGGTTCCACTGCCACCATCTCTCCATTGGGGTGTCTCTCTGCTGGGGTGTCTCTCAGTCAAGGAAGTCCAGCACAGGGATCTTTGGTCCAAGGACATGCTCACTTTACCTTCAACTCTTCTCTCTTGATGGCAGAAAGATCTCCTCTCTGCCTCTGTTGTTGTTGTTGTTATGTGCCGTCGAGTCAGCCCCGACTCATAGCAACCCCTCCTTGGGTTTCTGAGGCAGTATCACTACGGAAGTAGGATTGCCCAACCTTCCTTCCGAGGAGTGGCTGGTGGGTTTGAACCGCCAGCCTTCTGGTTAGCAGTCAAGTACTTTAGCCACTATGCTACCAGAGCTCCTACCTCTAGAAGGGCTCATTTTAAGTCTGACAGAGTGACAAAACTAACCAGTCCCAACATCAGAGTTCTACACATCTTATTTGCATTGTCCCACCCAGTAATCTGCTGGGAGTTACAAAGACTATGGCTAGAAAAGCCATTCCAAGTAATTCACTGCACCACAATGGTTTTCCATATTTGTACTAGAATTTTAGAAAGATTGGCAATTTTTGTGTGGGAATGGAAGCAATGGTAGGAACTATCAGGGTCTTTCTTCAAATGTCCATTGGGAAGAGAGTTCTGCTTTACTGGATCTGGTTCATTCCTGTAGCCCAAGGAATTAGTGACTAAAAATAGTGGGCTGGACAAGATGTCCTTTATTGAAATTGTGAATATTGTATACAACTCAAGATATTTAGAAGTGATTATTTTAGAAGCTGTAAAGGAGGTATGGAAATATAGGCTAGACTTTGCTGGATTTTGGATTCAGAATTTTTGGTTTGCAGATGGTGATTTTCTGGGACCAGAAAATTTAAGTGAATCACTCAATGATGTGGTATAATATATTTATTGGATATTGCCAGAGTTGACTTGCTAATACTTCCTGAAAATTCTTGTATCTTTCTTCATAAAAGATGTTATTCTGTTAATCTTTAGGTTGCAATTTTAGAGATTATTTGTTTACTGCATCATCATCTCTTATTCTGCTAACCCATAGATATATGCTGATCTCTATCAGAGTCTTTTGTTTCAATTTATAGTTGCTTCTGTGGCTTCTATGCCCCTCCCCCCATATTCAATATTGGGATACTGCTTCCTTATTAATTATGTCATTACTTAATACCAGTTAAAAAAATCCACAATTTTTATCAATGTAGTTGTTCAAAGCTCACTTTTAGAACCATGATCTTTCCTTTAAGGATCTCAACCTACTTCTTATACTTTTGACCTAGGATTTCTTTAGGTATATTATATGTAATAACTTTTATATCTGATACAAGATAATTTCACTTGGATTGTTTTTCAAATATCTCAACCTAAATGTTTCCCTCCCTTTCCTCAGTCCCAAACATTCCCTTTTCCAGTATGTATTATCTGTTATTGGCAACTCCATACATTTTATTACCCAAATCAGAGAAAGGTAGTTCCCCTGTAATTTTCCATTTTTGATTCATAATCAGATCTGGTCAGTTCTGTATCTTAAAGACGTTTCTCAAGTCCATCTCTTCTTCTGCATCCTTTCAATCCTTGCCTTCAGAGGTTCACCATTTATGTTCTGAATTACCAGAATCATCTTCTAACTAGTTTCTTTTTGCCGATTTTCACCTGTCTTTTTCACATTGCTCCTAACTAGACTGACTTTTCTTAAAAAAACAAAACACTTTTCTGCACAAAATTATTTAATGTCCCTTCTTTGTCTTTAGAATAGAACATAAACTGCTTAGTACAACTTCTAAATCCACTGAGTGTGTTTCTTATTAAAGGAATATCCAAAATAGGTTTGAGCTGAAAATTAATTCCACGTAACTTAGCAAAGTGGAAAACTGTAACACCACCTCTGCAATAACCCTAGTAAACATTTCTCCAACTGTAGTGCAACCAAGAGTTTTACTATTCAGCCGTCTTATCCCCAATCTAGTGTGATCCAAAAATTAAACCAAAAAATGAAACCCACTGGTGTTGATCAGTTCTGACTCATAGTGACCCCATGTGGTACAGAGCAGAACTGCTCCACAGGGTTTCTTGGCTGTAATCTGTATGGAAGCAGATGTCCAGGCCTTTCTTCTGTGGTATCTCTGGGTAGATTGGAACCACCAACCTTCAGGTTAGCAGCCATTTGCAAACTGCTTGTGACACTTAGGCACTTTATACCTTCAAACTTATTTTTAAACTTTGTCAAAAAATTCACATTTTTTGGCTCTAATTTTTGTGAGGCAAAAAATCCCATGGACCTAATAGAAAATTTGTCATAATTCAACTCATAATAGAAAATTATTACAAGCATTTGATGAAATGCCAGTGTTGAAATTGAACCATTTCTTTAGTTCAAGTGGCCCCTCATTCCTAATCCCTTACTCTGCTTCTGAAGCCAGAAATACTTTCTTATTTTGTGCTCTGAAAACCCATTTATCTCACACTGCCTTGTTTTGCAGTTATTTATTTATTTATCTTGTATATCTGTTTTCACAAAAGATTGATATTTTTGAGGCAAAGGTTATGGCTTTTGACTTCCACTGTTTGTATTCACATATAATGTGAATCAAAGAAGGAACTTAGTAAATATGAAGCAACTTCATGAGAAGACTAGAAGTATAAGAGTATAGATAGGGAGTTATTATACATATGAACATTATGTCAAAGCAGATTTTGGAAACTCTGAAAGGTTATTGGGTACCTTTCTGCCCTGAAATCCAGAGTCTCATGTCATTATTAGAAATGCAAACTTAGAATATAAAAAAAACATACCAGCTTCCTAGATGTGTATTAGTTAGATGGTGGCTCTTGTTCACACTTAACTAGTTTTTCCTGAGGTTTCTTAGGGGGATGCTCATGTTTGGCCAACAAGTCAATGTGCCTTTTGTTTTGTCTATCACTTTAAGCCCACTGCCATTGAATTGATTCTAATTTAGATCTCTGCTATTTGATTTGGACATTTTATTATTATTATTATTTTTGTTTTCTATTACTGACTTAATTTTGGTGAAGGAAATACTTTGCTTTCCCTTATTTTTCATTTTATCTAATAATAATGGTATGAAGCAATTTGAGTTTTTTCATATGGGTGGAGAAAAATTTTAATGAGCAATTTGAAATACATTTTGCATATGGCCAACATATTTAAAATCTTCATCTGCTTTTTATTCGAGTCTTGGATATAAGAAAGGCGTCATAAAAACAGTCTTAGCAGATGCATGAGCTTCACAAGTGGTTATGAGCACAGATCACTAGTGACTAATACCAAGTTGTTAATAATTTCCATCTTTTTGTGGAAACTTTGATGATTAGAAAGTTAGATCATGACACAATGATAGTTTTCCTGAAAATAAGCAAGTTGTATTATGGTACATTAAAAAATATGCAGATTTAGTTGAGGCATATCACTATGTTAGACTTATCTTAAAAAATTTTTTTAAACTACCTCAAATTCCTTTTAAATAAATTCAATATATAAAGATAGGAAAAATAGAACCCCCTAGGCATATTAATCCAGAGTATAAGCATGCAAATTAAGAAGACTGTTATCTAGTATCAGAATGAAACTATAAAATTTAAGCTACTTAGTACATTCAGAAAACATAGAGGCCTAGCTGTGTGATATTTGAGAAGTTGTACTTTTACTTCTCTTTATGGATCTACTTATTAACAGTATGATCTTGGGAAAGTTTCCATATCATCTCTGAACCTGTATTATTTATTACCAGTGGAATGTGAATAACAAAATGTCTGCCCCATCCACCTTAATTAATGGAATAAATATTGATTGTGTTTCCATCATGGGGCATACACTGTTGTAGGCATTTAAGTTAAATAATAAAGCAGGCAAAAATATGTAAAGAGACAAACAATAAGCATGATAAATAAGTAAAGGCTGTAACAGATTAGAAAATGAGAAGGGATGTGGGAAAATGCAGGGCAGGGCAAAGGCAGAAAGTCGCTAGTGGAAGGGTGGGCTCATAGCAGTTTAAAACAGGGTGGTCAGAATAGGCTCTTATGAGAAGGTGAGAAGACTCAAAAGATATGAGGGAGTTAACCACGAAGGAAGAACATTCCAGGCTGAGGGAGTCGCTAGGGCAAAGGCTCTAGTGCTTATTTTGTGAGTTGGCAGGACAGTAGCGAGGCCAATGTAGTTGGAATGGAATGAGGGGAAGGTGGCAGAAGTCAGAAACAAACGCACATTATTATTAATTTTCTATTTTTTTTTTGTTTGTTTTTGTTTTAAGTATAGCCTAGCATTAGAAAACATGGAAGCAGCCAATAAAAAGTCCAGCAAGAATCTGGTAAGCCAAACTCATTTAGAACTAGATATATAACCTGTTTATTGGCTCTTGGCAGCAGACTTTCTGGACCATTCACCTCTGCAGAGGTGACACTCTCCAGAGAAGCATATGGAGAGTGAAGGTTATCTTAAAGTATTCCTGTGGAAATACGAATTAGGAATTAAATGAGCTGGGCTGCCTTTGTATAGCCCATAACTCATAGTCATCTATTCACTAACCTGCCACCACCTCCATTTGTAAGTGTTACACAGAAGCAAGCCGCAGCCATTTTCATAGTGCAGTGCTCCGGGTATCAGAAAGCATTTAGGAAAATCATGGGGACCTAGGGGGACTCTTATCTTCCAAATGATAATATTTGTATTTTTACATTATAACATTTACATCCTGTTCTGCAGTTGTAATTTGTTGTTGTTGTTAGGTTATTATTGAGTCAATTTTGACTCCTAGTGACCCTGTGTATAACAAAAAGAAACACTGCCCAGTCCTGGGCCCCTCACAATTGTTGCCATGCTTGAGCCCAATGTTGGAGCCACTTTGTCAATCCATCTTGTTGATGGTCTTTCTCTCTTTCACTGACCCTCTACTTTACCAAACATTATGTCCTTCTCCAGGGATTGGTTCCTCCTGATAATATATCTAAAGTAAGCAAGATGAAGCTGGACAATGAATAAAGGAAGATCAAAGAAAATTGAAACAGTTGAATTATGGTGTTGGTGAAGAATATTGAATATACCATGGACTGTCAGAAGAATAAACAAATCTTTCGTGGAAGAAGTACAGTCAGGATGTTCTTAGAAGCAAGGATGATGAGACTTCATCTTGCAGTCATAATTGATACCTACCTACTTTGGTTATGCTGTCAGAAGGGATCATTCCCTGGAAAAGGATATCATACTTGGTAGAGCAGAGGGTCAGTGAAAAGGGGGAAGACCCTCAACAAGATGGATTGACACAGTGGCTGCAATGATGGGCTCAAGTATAGCAAGGACTGTAAGGATGGTGCATGACTGGGCAGTGTTTCGTTCTGTTGTATATGTTTGTCGCTTTGAGTCAGAGTTGACTTGATAGCACCTGTGATGGTTATGTTTGTGTGTCAACTTGGCTGGGCCTGGTTGAGTGGCTGGGCAACTGGGTGTAGTATTTCCCATTATGAGACTAGTAATCAACTCCATGGTGGAATCTACTATGAGCAGCTGAGTAGCTGCCTTTGGGTACGTGGTCTGCTTCCTGTATATAAACAGAAGCTGAGAATGGTCTCTAGCCTATGGCACGCTTGGACCCTGTGTGTAGCTGTGTCGTTGCTCAGCAGCCTGCCATGCTCTGCTGACCTTGGGACTTACAATGGACTTAAGTTAACAGCTTGCCGTGTGGTTTGGTAACATCGGGACTGTGCCTTTTTACTTGTCAACCCTGGGGCTTCTCAGCCTCAGCAGCCAGCAGCTGTCTGAGTGAAGAAATGCCTCTAGCTCCAGTGGGCCAGGAGCAGGAGGCAGAGCTGGACCCCAACGTTGAGGAGCTTTCACCCAGCCCCTAGAGCCTGGCACTTTGACCTTGGACTTAAAGCCTCCAAATTAAAAGAATAAACTCCTGTTTGTTAGGGCCATCCCATTTGTGGTATTTTCTTGTCAGAGCAGCAGTAGGGAACCAGAACAGCACCTAACAGCAACAATAATAATATGGGATAAAAAGAACTCTCTCATGCCCAGAGTGGTACCTCGGATTTTGACAGGGATTGGCATTTCTGTTGGTTTAGGAATTATCATTTTCTTTTTGGGATGAACTGAATACTCAGATATTTATTTTATTGTGTGTGTGCATTCCTGATTAATTCAAATTGGTAATAATTGAACAATTTAGTCTGTGTGGCACTGGGACTTTTCTAACCTATAACAACCTTATTATTATTATTATTATTATTATTATTATTATTATTAGGATACCATGAAGCTGCCACATTTTAGAAAATGAAGCTATTTTTTTCCTACTATTTTTAAACATGACCAAGAAACACTACCCATCATAGAATCACAGAATTATCTTTCTGACACTGTAGAGATTTGACCTTGGAAGAGTGAAGGAAAGGGTATTTTGTGGCCACGTGATAGCCCATTGCCATCATCTATGGGGTGGTAGCCCACAGCTACAATCTGTATTGCCCAAAGAAGGGAAAGGACTATGAGACAGACTTGCCAGTGGAGCCTCTCTTTAGTTTTGTCATCAAGTCTTCTATGAAAAACACAATTAGTTCATTCTTTTACTATCCTTTTAACAAGATAACAGTTGACCAACTGCCAGGCTTTAATGGCCAGAATAGAAACAGACATCACTATGTCAAAACAACTAGTCCTAAACTGGAACTCCTTCTATATTCTTCTACTGCAGGATTTGAAGATTCTGAATTTTTAATGCATTTGCTTTACATTCCTGCCTTGTATACCAAGATTCAGTTGATATACTGAACACATGGAGGTCCTCAAAATTTTTACTTTTTTCTCATATACATTTAAATTTTTTATAAGCATAGTATTGTTGTTGTTAGCTGCATCAAGTCAGTTCTGACTCATGGTGACCCTGTGTACAACACAACAAAACACTGCCCAGTCTCGTGCCATCCTCACAGTTGCTGCTATGCCCAAGCCCATCATCGCAGCCATTGTGTCAATCCATCCCATTGAGGATCTACCCCTTTTTCTCTGACCCTCAACTTTCCCTAGCATGATATCCTTTTCCAGGAACTGATCCTTTTTGATAACTTGACCAAAGTAGGAGAGATTAAGTCTGGCCATTCTTGCTTCTAAGGAGCATTCCAGTTGCACTTCTTCCAAGACACATTTATTCGTTCTTCTGGCAGTCCATGGTATTTTCTTTCTTTTGTTTAAATTTATTTTATTTTTATTTGGGTGAAGATTTACAGAGCAAATTCACTTTCCATACAGCAGTTCACATTACTTTGTCTCATATCATTAACCACAGTTTACCACAATGCAACAGCTCCCCTCCCACTTCCTCCCCATAGTTACCTCTTCCCAGTGTCCATCCCTCCATCCTCTCCTGCCTCCTGAGCTGTCTCCCTGTGCATAAGCAGCCCTTCCTTCTCCCATGATTGTTCTCTCCAGGGC
>NW_006921594.1:287046-314431 GCF_000298275.1 Orycteropus afer afer
TTTGCTGGTATAGAGGAATCCAACTGATTTTTGGATGTTGATCTTATATCCTGCCACGTTGCTAAATCTCTGAATTAGTTCCAGTAGGTTTTTGACTGAGTCTTTTGGGTTTTCTAGGTATAGGATCATATCATCAACAAATAGGGATAGTTTGACTTCTTCCTTACCAATCCGGATACCTTTGATTTCCCTCTCTTTCCTTATGGCCCTGGCTCAAACTTCCAGTACAATGTTGAATAGAAGTGGTGATAGCGGGCATCCTTGTCTAGTTCCTGTTCTCAAGACGAATGGTTTCAGTCTCTCTCCGTTGAGAATAATGTTGGCTGTTGGTTTTGCATAAAAGCCCTTTATTATGTTGAGGAATATCCCTTCTATTCCTATTTTGCTGAGAGTTTTGATCAGAAATGAGTGAGTCCATGGTATTTTCAATATTATTCACCAATAGTACAATTCAAATACATCAATTTTTCTTCAGTCTTCCTTATTCATTGTCCAGTTTTCACATGCATATGAAGCTATTGAAAATAGCATGGCTCAGGTCAGGCACACCATTGTCTTCAAAGTGACATCTTTGCTCTTTAACATTTTAAAGATTTTAATCTTGCAGCAGATTTGCCCAGTGTGGTACATCTCTTTATTTCTTGACTGCTGTTCCTTTCATGCATTCATTGTATATCCAAGTAAAATGAAATCTTTGGCCACTTCAATCTTTCCTCCATTTTTCATGATGTTGCTTATTGGTCCAGTTGTGAGAATTTTTATTTTGTTTATGTTGAAGTGCAATCCATACCGAAGACTGCTGTAGTCTCAATCCTCATCAATAAGTGCTTCAAATCTTCACTTTCACTGAGCAAAGTTGTGTTATCTGCATATCTCAGGTTGTTAGTGAGTCCTCCTTCAATCCTGATCCTGCATTTTTCATCATATAGTACAGCTTATTGAATTATTTGCTCAGCATACAGATTGAATAAGTATAGTGAAATGACACAGGCCTGAGGCACATTTTTCCTGATTTTAAACCGTGCAGTGTCCCCTTGCTCTGTTTAAGCAACTGTCTCTTGGTCTATGTACAGGTTCTTCATACACACAATTAATTACATGTTCTGGAGTTCAAGTTCTTCACAATGTTATCCACAGTTTGATATGGTCCACAAGGCTGAAAGCCTTTACATAGTTAATAAAATACAGGTAAACATCTTTCTGATATTCTCTGCTTTTAGCTGAGATTCATCTGACTTCAGCAATGATATCCCTCATTTCATGTCCTCTTCTGAAACTGTCTTGGATTTCCCTATTTATGTACTGTGCAACTGTTTTTGAGTTATTGTCAGCAAAATTTTACTTGCTGATATCAATGATATTATTCGATAATTTCCGCATTCTGTTGGATCACTTCTGTTTGGATATACATGTGGACCTTGCCAGATGGAATACTCAATTCCTTATTTAGTCTCTTCCAATTACAGTTTACAATATGCCTGGCAGGCAATTGCCTACTTTGTTATCTTCATCTGTACTGCAGGATAAGATAGTAACAGCCTTTCCTCTTGCCTCTGCTTTCTGTAAAGCTTAGTTTATAGTTCTAATAACTGCTTGGAACAAGTTACTGTACAGTATAAACAAATATTCCTGTTTATTCAGAGTGACAGTCTTGTTATTGCTTTATTATGAAAACAATTATGATTCTAAATAAAATATACACATAAATTAAAACCAAGAGATCAACTTAACTATTGTATATACACAATTTAAGGTTCTAAGAATTTTGTTTCACAAAGTTTATCTAGCTTGAAACAGTTGCCTGCAATAAAGACAATGGCTGGATGATTCATTTTTCTGAATATGTAAAATTTATGTCTCCCTCTTTTCTGAATGGCTACAAATGGTTCAATCTTTTTGAATCCTCGAGTTACCATTTTGTGATGTGTAGGGCATGTCTAGAAGTTCTGGCGACGTAGTGCCTAAGGTATTTGACTGCTACTCAGAAGGCTGGTGGTTCAAACCCACCAGCCACTCCTCTGAAAGAAGATGGGGCAATCTACTTCCATAGAGATACTGCCTCAGAAACCCCATGAGGGGTCGCTATGAGTCAGACCTGATTTGATGGCATTGAGTTTGGTTTTTGGTTTTTTAGGGCATGTCTTGGTTCACCAGCAGAATGGGCTGCCTTTCCTTAGGAGCTTTTTGAAAAGCTGGCTTCAAAAATAAAAGGCAATAGGGTTTAATGGTTACGGGACTTGGCTTGGAAGTCAGGCATTGAGCGCCAGCCCTGGCTCAGCCCTTCTTGGCGGGGTGAGTTGGACTCTTGACTAACTCTTGAAATTTTTGAAATAGGAATAATAAAATGAAAAACCAAACTGCTTTGTTTGGTACCAACTCGACTTATGGTAACTCCATGGGAGTCGGAGTAGAACTGTGCTCATAGGGTTTTTAATGGCTGATTTTTTTGGAAGTGGATCACCAAGGCTTTCTTCTCAGATGCCTGTGGGTGGACTGAAGCTGCCAAATGTTTGGTTAGCAGCCGAGCACGTTAACCATCATCACCCCCGGGCACTTGAGGAGCGACAACGGTACCTACGTCAGAGAGCCGTTTATGTGCATCTAAAACAATGCATGTGAAACATGGAGCAAAATGACATACTAAGTACATATTAAGTGTTACTGATTTTTAGTTTTACTGAGTTGACTGGTGATTACTCAAAAGTTTTAATCTTTTCTGAGCATACAGAAATACCTTTGTGTGCCTTTCTCAAGTTTTTGAGGATTTAAAATGCATTCTAAGGATAATATTTCAATATTGAGAACTTTCCCTTGTTTCCTTTTATAGGCATGAGTCACATATCTAGGAATTTCTTGTACAGTATGAAGACTGAAATATTAAGTCTAACTTCTACTTTTCCTTCAATTAAGAGGTGGAGTTTGTATTTAGCCTGATTATATCCACACCTCTGTGTTTAAGGTGCCTTCAGTGGCTTAAATAGGGATTAGTTACATAAAGCCTCAAATGTCAAGTTAAACCTGTTAAGCCTTTCACTTCACATAGGGAGCAAGTGCCTGCATTTCTAGGAGAAAAGTCTGCGTGTCTCTAACTAGGTAAAGGCAAGAAAAGGGGTAAAGGGGAGTTGGGAAATGCTAAAACTCAGTTTCAGTCCTACCTCTACCACTAACTTCCTTACTGACTTAGCCAAGACCCTTTATTGACTCCTTAATTCATGCATATTTATCAAGTGTTACGAACTAGAATAGAAAGACAAATAAAACATCCTTTGGAAAGTAGAACAAGTAAAACAGACTGTGACAAGTGTTATGGATACCTCACCCAAAAGGGAGAAATGAAAAGAGTGGATGGGACAGGGTTCTCCCAGAAGGTCTCCTGAGGGAGGGATAGCTTACCTGGGTGCAGGACATGTAGGTGGGGTAGATGTAGTAAGTTCAGTGGAGTCAGAAGTTTATTCAATTTGAAAGCGGGCTTAGTTTAAGAAGAAAACAAAATAAAGTAAGTACTTGGCTTTAAAAGGGAAGTGTGAAGGACCTTGCCTTTTCAGCTTCATGGTAAATCTGACATCAAGTCAAGGGAAAAGTGGACAGTGCACTGGGAGTAAGAGGCTGCCACTTGGGAACTCCAGATATTTTGGTGTGGCTGAAGGTACAGAGTGTGATAGGTGGAAGGAAAAGGCACCAAACGGTGATGGAGGTTGGGGCAAGATTATGGAGAGTCTTATACACTTAATCAAAAACCAAAACCAAACCCCCTGCCATCAAGTCAATTGCAACTCATAGTGACCCCCATTGGGTTTCCAAGGCTGTAAATCTTTGTGGAAGTAGATTGCCTCATCTTCCTCCTGCAGAGCAGCTGGTGGGTTTGACTCACCGACCCTCTGGTTAGCAGCCAAGGGTCTTAGCCACCATGCCACTGGAGCTCTATGTATGTAGGACTGAGATATTCTTTCCCATGGGATCCATCTGAATGCTATGGGGAACAACTGAGGGATTTTAAGCAAGATAAAACAAAAAAACCAAACTCATCGCCATCGAGTAGGTTCCTTGGATTTCCGAGGCAGTATCTCTTTGGAGGTGGATTGCCCAGTCCTCCTTCTGAACCTCCCAGCCTTCTGGTTAGCAGTCAAATGCCTTAGGCCATACACCACTAGAGCTCCTGTTTGTCCTTGGGATCATAGAGGCAGCAATGTGAAGAAGGAAGAGGAGCAGGGTGGAGGCAAAGAAGGCCCCCTGGGGCCCAGGCAGTGATCGAGACCTGAAGTGATGTGGGCCTGAATTCACCACAAACGGAAAGGAGGATCTGGGAAAGGATTTTAGAGCACTTAGTGAAGAGGGCAGAAGAAGGAGCGGTAGAATAAAAGGAGAGGAAGAAGGTGAATTCTTACCCTCTGAATCCATTGGCAGTGAGTGGTTGTTCCTTTTTCTTTTAGGAGGGGAGTGGGAACTTAAGGTTGTAGTAAACAGCAGGAGGATGAGCAAGCAGGGAGGGAGGGAGTACAGAGCAGAGGTGTAGGTTGACTGGAAGAGACAGGGTAGATGAGTAGGGACAGATGGAGGTGTAAGATGTTGGGTCTACTATGAGGGTCTGTTTTGGGTTGATTTTTGTCCCCCCTGCTCCTGCATGGCAGTGAATTGCTTAACACGGCCCTTCCAGCCATTGTCCTTCATTTTGTGATGTAGTGTAAATCCTAATCCCTATGCCTGTTTAGGGTGGGATGCATCTTGAGTCCTGCTTTGCTGAAGGGTGTGACTCAAGTCACCCCTCTTAGCTTCTTTGAGGGTATATATGTGATGTGAATGCTCTGGGAATGTTTGTTCTCTCTTGCTCTGGTTCTGCATTTGGTTCATCATCATCTCACCCCTGGACTTGAGACAGCAGCTGTCATTTGACCAGGTGATTTGGGTTCACCAACCCCTGCAACCACGTGAGTTGGGAGAATTCTCCAGACCTACCCACAGACCTGGGACTTACTTGCCAGCCTGCCAGCCTCCCAGCCTCCACTACCACCACATGAGCCATTTCCTTGGTAGTTTGTGAGTTCTGTGAGACATTACAGTGAACTATGGAACCCCAAGACAGGAGATAGGTTATTGAGGGGAGGAGGAGTAGGAGTTGATGTCAGAGATGATGGAGTGACACAGCAGCTTGGAAAAACTGGACATTTGTGACATCTTTAACCTCTGCCCCATAGGGACTGGCCTTGTGCTGATCTTTCTAAGAGAAATTATTCAAGCACCCCTCCCCCCACATGTTCTAATCCCTGGTACCTGTGAATGTGACTGTATTTGGATATAGCATTTGGACTGTATTTGAATGTGACTGTATTTGGATCTTTGCACATGTAATTATTTAAGTTCATATGAGATCATAATTGAGTAGGGTGGGCCATAATCCAATATGCCTGGTGTCCTCATAAGAAATACACACAGAGAGAAAGATGGGGAGGACCACCATATGAAGTTAGAAGCAGAGAGGGAATGTGCTACCACAAGTCAAGGAACACCTGGGGCTACCAGAAGCTGAAAGAGACGGGGAAGGACCTTCCCCCAGAGCCTTCAGAGACAGCATGGCCTTACTGACATACTGCATTCAGATTTCTGAAATTTTCTTTCCAGGCTATCCATTATGAGCTCTTTCATTTGTTGGTATATTCTAAATAGAATTGTTGTAAAGAAATAACTGAGTACCACTGATCTCTGTTCTATTCCAAACTTTAATTAGAAAATGCACATGAGTGAGTAAACAGGATTAGTTCCTTCCCAGCGTTTGTCTTTTTTGTGTGTCTTTTGCCCTAGTGACAAACATGCAACAACTTGCTTCATTATTTACCTTGTATGGTGGCCTCTTTGCCACAGACTAATTTGTTAATGGGATGGATAATAAAGGCAGCTGGTTGACAAATCATCCTCTCTAATGTATTCCCAAATTTTCAATTACTCAAACGCAATGGTCTTGGAAAAAGTTTTCATAAGATTTTTCTAGCACAAAGCCAAAAGAAGTCTCTCTCTCTCTCTTTTTTCTTTTCATTTAGAATTCATCATCTCAAATATAATTTTCACTATTATAAAGGGGAGCACATTATTTTCATACAGCCACCAAAAGAGAAATGATCTGGTAGAATGTCTTTCACTTAGTTATTTTTAATCCATTCATAGTGTGAAATTGTAAAATTTGCATCACTAATTAAGCCTTTAATAATAACATCTCTTTTGCATCACATCAAAATTATTTAATTATGTGGTATTAGTTCCTCGATTACTTAATGTATGACTTGAGCCAATATTATGAAATGGAAGTTTGGTTCCTCTTTGTGTGTCTTACTACTTAACTCTAGGGTCCCCGGTGACCTCATGCTTTCCCTTCTACCCCAAGCACACCCTTCTCAGCTGTACCCCATCGTACAATACCTTCAGCCCTTCCTCTTTTAAGACTACGCCCATTCCGGACATTGTCTGATGTCAACTAGCTCTCAGGAAGGAAACAGATACAGTGAATGTACAAGACTGATGGCTGTTTAATGTGTTACCCCTCTCAGTGTATTTATATTTTTATATAATAATGCCTGGAAAGGAAATGCTTACCCATTCTAATGGGGATATTTGCCACCTGACAAGAGGATCTATTTTTAGCAGGAAGCAGTTCTGCTTATAATATTTTATAGGAAACAAACAATTCCATGTGTAGAGCTAACTTTGTATGTCATGTTTTTTTAAAAAAACTTGGTTGTATATTATTATAAAAGGAACACAAATATTATAGTCACCACTGCTACTGGTACCTGTTCCTGGGATTTAAAAAGAATCAGAAAGAAAGGAATAAATTTTAAGTGCTCCTAAGTTTTCTCCCTTTAGGCTAGCTACATCCAGAAGAGAATTCTATCTTTGATAGCTTGACCTTTTAATTTCTAGGAAATACATTGATCCTACTACCATTTTGGTTCCTGGCCCTCTGTGCCACTGAAAGGGGAATCGGGAATCGAGAAAAGGGATTTACATTGAAATGATTTATTTAAGGGGCTAAAAGGAAGAATGCAGGAGAAAGAAAAAGAGGCTGGAGAGAAAGATTAGGAGCCATATGGGTTTTGTTTGGGGGCTGGATTTTAGTGGGAGTTGAGAGAAAAAGGAAAGGCAGATTCAAGACAGATTCAGGCTGTGATATGTATGATGGAGTGCAAATAGAATTTTAAGAAGTGTCACTGTAGGTAATGATCCAAACCAAAACCAAGCGAAACTCACTGCCACCAAGTTGAGTTCAACTCATAGTGATCCCTGTCAGGTTTCTGATGTGGTCAGTCTTTACAGAAGTAGATTGTTCCAGGGAACAGCTGGTGGGTTTGAAACGACAGCATTTGGTTAGCAGTCAAATGCCTTGGGCACTGCGCCACCAGAGCTCCTTAGGTAATGATCATTACCTCCTCCTCCTCCTCCTCATCAGGTAATGATCAAACCCTCTTTAATGCCTAATGTTTCAATTTAATTTGAAAAATGCAAGCAAAATACTGAAATTACGTTTTGTAACTAAAACATAGATTTTGAATGTAACATAAGGTCATGTGGAGCCCAGAGATTATTTAATCCACTTTATTTAAGTTTTATTTAAGGTTATAATTTCATTAAGTCTTGAAATATATACTTTTTAGAAGGATCAGCACAAGGCTGGTCCCTATGAGGCAGAAGTTAAAGATGTCCCAAATGTCTGACTTTTCCAAACTGCTGTACTACTCCATCATTTCTAACATCAATTACTATTCCTCTCCTCAGTACTCTCCCTTCTGTCTCAGGGTTCTGTATTTCACCATAATGTCTCACAGAACTCACAAACTGCCAAGGAAATAACATATGTGGTGGTGGAGGTTGGGAGGCTGCCAAGTCTCAGATTGGTGGTTCAGGCCTAGGTTTAGAGGTTTCTTCTCACTCAAATGGTGGCAGGGGCTGGCAAAACCAAGTTGGCAGGTCAGGTCCTCTGGCTGCTGTCTCAAGTCCAGAGGTGAGAGGGTGACAAACCAAATGCAGAATCAAGAGCAAGAAAGCAAACTTTCCCAGAACATTCACATATTCATATTCCTCAAGAAAACTAAGGGTAATGAATTAAGTCACACCTTCCACTAAGATGGTACTCAAGATACAGCCCATCCTAGGATTTACTACATGTCATAAAATGGAAGACTATGGCTAGAAGGGCCATATTAAGCAATTCACTGCACTGCACATACCAATGGAAGTAATTGTTCTGGTTACTTAGTACTGCTCTGACAGGAAATATACCACAAATGGGATGGTCTTAACAAACAGGAGTTTATTCTTACAATTTGGAGGCTTTAAGTCCAAGTTCAAAGTGCCACGCTCTAGGGGCTGGGTGGGTAAAAGCCCCTCAGCCTTGGGCTTCAGCTCTGCCTCCAGCTCCCGGCCCACTGAAGCTAGAGGTTTTTCTTCACTCAGACAGCTGCTGGCTGCTGAGGCTCCCAAGTCCAAGGTTGACAAGTAAAAAAGGCACAGTCCTGATGTTACCAAACCACACGGCAGGTCATTAATTCAAGTCCATCGAAAGTCTCAAAGTTGGTAGAACATGGCAGGCTGCTGAACAATGACATGGCTACATGCAGGGTCCAAGCGTGCCATAGGCTAGAGACCATTCCCAAAGCTTCTCCTTAAATACAGGAAGCAGACCACATACTCAAAGGCAGCTACTCAGCTGCTTGTGGTAGACCCCACCATGGAGTTGATTGCCAGTCTCATCATGGGGAATAACTACCACCAGTTGCCCAGCCACTCAACCAGGCCCAGCCAAGTTGACACACAAACATAACTACTATAGTAATAGAAACCTAGAATTGATAGAGAGGAAAAAAAGGAAATGTGAGAATGTCTTCCACATTTTGGACCCGCAATGACTCACTTCTCTTCTCTCATTTCTATACAAGCATTCTTACAGGTATGACCATCCAAATGGGAAGCATCCCCAGTGCATAGCTGATGTGGTGTCCCTGCCCCCCCTTTATTTGCCATCTCTATCTGGCTCACTAACCATTCCTCTCTACCTGCCACTGTCCACCTCTACCACTACCATTTCTATCTTACTGATTAGCACTCCCTGGGTGGCAAAAACGGTCAGGCACTAAACTAGTAGTTGAATTGGTGGCTTGAACCCACCGAGAGGCACCTGGGAAACAGGCCTAGTGATCTGCTTCTGAAAGGTCACAGCCTTGAAAGTCCTGTGGAGCAGTTCTACTCGGCACACGTGGGACGCCATGAGTTAGAGTCACCTAAGGCCACTAACGGCAGCACACACTGATCTTCTTCAATTTTGTTCTAAATTCCTCTCTTTGCTCCCAAGTCTTGTTTAGTTAGTGTAGACTTGTCTCTTTACTTTATGTATTTAATAATACTGATTGCAGCAAATCTGTACCAACAAGAAGGAAAGCCACAGACTGAAAAAATAATTTCATTAACTTTTAATTTTGAAATAACTTCAAAGTTATAAAACATTTGCAAAAGTAAGTAAAAGAGTTGTCATATATTCTACATCCAATTTCCAATTTGTTAACAGTTTACAGCTTTTGTTCTGGTTCTCTCAATTTATCCTGAAATTTAGATATTTTAAATTTTTTTGGAAACACTTGAAACAAAATTATAAATGTGTTGCTCTATTATTTAGTGCATTTATTAAAATATATTTTATTTTATATTTATTGTTAAAAAGGCAGTCTCTTATCTTAGTATACCCATCAAAGTTAGGAAATTAACATGAATACACTGATAGCAGGGATAAATCTTATCAACTGACTTCATTCAAATTTCAGGTATTTTCCGAATAACATCCTTTACAGACAAAGAGACATCTTTCCTTTCTGGTCAAGAACCCAGTTTAGCATCGCACCCTGCGTTCAGTTGCCCGGTTTCGCTTGCTTCTTTCAATCTGGAGGAGTTCCACAACCTTCTTGGTTGTTTATGATTGATATTTTTGAAGATTAAGGCCAATTACATTACAGAATGTATTCGGATTTGTTTGATTTTCCCTTGTGATTAGATACAGAAAATGCAATTCTGGCAAGAATAACACAGAAGGGATACTTTTCAGTGCATTTCATCAGAATGCATATCATGTCCATTTGTCTCATGTATTGATGAAGCGAAACTTTATCACCTGATTAGGATGTTATCTGCTAGGTTTCTGCATGGAAAGGTTAATTAGTAAGTTTTTTTCTTTTGAGAGAGATACTTGAAGCTATGTAAATATTGTGTTCCTCATCAAACTTTCTCCAACTAGTATATGTATCGATTGATGGTTCTTGACTGAAAATATCACTAGAATAGTTGCCTAATAGGAGCTCTGGTGGCATAGTGCCTAAGGCACTTGACTGCTAACCAGAAGGCTGGTGGTTCAAACCCACCAGCCACTCCTTGGAAGGAAGATTGGGCAAACCACTTTCTTAGTGATACTTCCTTGGAAACCCAAGGACGGGTCGCTATGAGTTGGATCTGACTCCATGGCAGTGAGTTTGGTTTTTTGTTTTTTTTTTTGGTAGTTGCCTAATGGAGATTTTCTTTCTTCTACATTTATTAGTTGATATTCAGTTTTAAGATAGAAATTTCCCTATTTATTTATTTACTTGTTTATTATTATCTGTTCCTATGATGCAATGGTTAAGTGCTCAGCTGCTCACCAAAAGGTTGGTGGGTCAAACCTACCAGCTGCTCTGTGGGAGAAAAGACTTCACAATCTGCTCCTGTAAAGATTGAAGCCTAGGAAACCCTACAGGCAGTTCTACTCTGTCTTGTTGTTTTTATGTGCTTTCGAGTCGGACCTGACTAATAGTGACCCCTCCTTGGGTTTCCAAGGCAGTATCACTACGGAAGTAGATCACACAATCTTCCTTCCGAGGAGTAGCTGGTGGTCCTATAGGGTCTCTAAGAGTAGGAATTGACTGGACAACGCACTGCAATAACGATAGCATTCCTATCATTATTTATTTTGATACTCAAATTGTCTGAGATTTGGCCAGTTGGAGCCCCTTCAAGCTCATTCCTGTGTCCTTTTTGTATATCCCCATCATTCTTTGAGTATATCTTAACTTCCTGGCACAAGAGAATGTCCAAGGTTTATCTGGTAGTTTTCCTGCTCCAACCTGCAAGTAGCCATTTCTCTAAAAGCTCATGTTTCCTTTTGGTGGAAAATGGTAATTAGAAACAAATATCTGAATGGTAAGTGTGCTCATACTTCTGGAGATACTTTGCTCTCTGCAGGTAGAGGTGGAAAGTAAATCATACCCACACACTCCTCCACACAAATAATTTTACACACAGACTCTGCTCTATTAGAGTCCTTACTTACTTATTTATTGAAAAATGTGGTTCAGCCTATACCTCCAGTTCTAGTACAATACTACAGGGTTTGCTCCAGCATCTCCTCTTTCCGTGTGTTAGCCCCCATCTCCAACAGTGAGGAACGCGGCTCTCATGATTCTCACTATATCTGTATACTTGTTTGATTTTGTAAAGTTAATCTCTAATGTATCCAGAAATGGACTGACTGCACAGTAAACCTGCATGTAGAGAGAAACAAGTAAAACTAATTGAGCAAATATTTAGAGGAAGATAAGAGGTGTGACTGTGTGTGTTGTGTATATAAAAGCCATTAGTTGCCTAAACTTAAAATATCCTCAAATACCCAACAAAGAATGTTATTATGAATCTATCTGACTATACTTTATTAGTTCTTTCAGTATTGTTGTTGTTGTTGTTGTTATTTGCCATCGAGTCGGCCCCGACTCATAGCGACCCCTCCTTGGGTTTCCCAGACAGTATCACTACGGAAGTAGGAATGCCCAACCTTCCTTCCGATCTTTCAGTATTAGGGTTTTTAATTTATCCTGCCTAATATTTGCTGATTTATGGAATCTGTAAATGTATGTCTTTCACAAAATGTGGGAAAATTTCAGCCATGTTTCTTTAAATATTGTTTTCTGCCCCATTCTCTCTCTCTCTCCTCCTTTCTGGGATTTTAATTATATATAAGTGAGATGTTTTACTATTGCCCCACAAGTCCTTGAGAGACTGTTAGATTTTAAATATTTTTCTATCTTTTCTTTAGAATAGATATTTTCTATTATTTTATCTTAAAGTTCACTGTCTTTCTTTTGTCATATTCAATTCACTCTAAAACTGATCCAGTAAGTTTTTATTTCAGATATTGTATTTTCAATTCTTGAATTTCCACTTGGTACTTATTCGTAGTTTCTATTTCTCTGCTGAGATTTCTTATATGTGTTAATTTATCATGAGCATATATTCTTTTGTTGAGCTTAATTATAATGTTGTTGTTGGATGCCATTGAATCAGTACCAACGCACAGCAATAGAGGAAATACTACCTTGTCACGTACCATCCTCACAATTATTGCTTTGCTTGAGCCCATTGTTCTAGCCACTGTATCAACAATCAATGTCATTGATGGTCTTCCTCTTTTTTGCTGAACCTCTGGTTCACCAAGCATGATATTCCTTCTCCAGGGACTGGTCCCTCCTGATAACATGTCCAAAGGACATGAGGAAAAGTCTTGCCATCCTTGCTTCTAAAAAGCATTCTGACTGTACTTATTCCAAGACAGATTTGTTCATTCTATTGGAAGTTCATGATGTATTCTTCACCAACACCATAATTCAAAGGCATTAATTGCTCTTTGATCTTCATTATCTGCTGCCCAACTTTCACATGTATATGAGGAAATTGAAACTACTACTATGGCTTGGGTCAGGTGCACCTTAGTCTTCAAAATGATGTCATTGCATTTTAACATTTTAAAGAAATCTTTTGCAGCAGAGTTCCCCAGTGCCATAGGTTGATTGATTTCTTGGCCACTACTTCATGAGCATTGACAAGCATGACAATCTTTTCTCCACCTATCATGATGTTCCTTATTGGCCCACTTGTGAGGCTTTTGTTTTCTTTATGTTGAGGTACAATCCTTAGAGTGAAGGCTGTACTCTTTGATCTTCATCAGTAAGTGCTTCAAGTCATCTTCACTTTCAGCAAGCAAGATTGTATCATTTGCATATCACAGGTTAAGGAGTCTTCCTCCAACCATGAAGCCCAATTCTTCTTCATGTAGTCCAGCTTCTCAGATTATTTGCTCAGCATACAGATTGAATAAGATGGGTGAAAGGATACAGCCCTGATGCACATCTTTCCTGATTTGAAATTATGCAGTATTCCCTTGTTCTGTTAGAACTACTGCCTCTTGGTCTATGTACAGGTTCCTCATGAACACAATTGAGTGTTCTAGAATTCCCATTCTTTGCAATGTGATCCATAATTTGATATGATCCACACTGTCTAATGCCTTTGCATAATCAATAAAACACAGATAAACTTTTTTTGTATTCTCTGCTTTCAGCCAAGATCCATCTGACATCAGCAATGATATCCCCTGTTGCATATCCTCTTCTGAATCCTCCTTGTATTTCTGGCAGTTCTCTGAAGATGTACTGCTGCAACCATTTTTAAATTATCCTCAGAAAAATTTATCTTCTTGAAAATACTTATCTGCTAAATCCAATATCTGAGTCATCTCAGGATCTATCTCTGCTGATTACTTTTTTTTCTTGAGCATGGGTCAGGTTTTCCTGCATTGTATGTAAATGAATTTTGAATTGTAGCCTGAACTTTGTAAATAATATGCTATTTGCTGTTGTTGTTAGGTGCCATCAAGTCAGCTCTGACTCATAGCAACCCCATGTACAACAGAATGAAATACTGCCCAGTCCTGCACCATTCTCACTATACTTGCTATGCTTGAGCTCATCAATGCAACCACTGTGTTAATAAATAATATACTATAGAGACTCTGAATTCTCTTATGTTCCCCGGAAGAGTGTTAATTTTGTTGTTATTATTGTTTTAGTAGACAATTAACTTGACTAGATTCCAATCGCAAGGTCTGTGTCTTCAGTGGAGGGTAACAGCTGAAATATCTAGTTAGTTCTTTTAGCCCTAGCTAGGGTACTTGGAGGAGCTCCTGACAGCATAATGCCTAAGGCATTTGACTGCTAACCAGAAGGCTGGCAGTTGAAACCCACCAGCCACTTCTCAGAGGGAAGGTTGGGCAATCTACTTCTGTAGTGATACCACCTCGGAAATCCAAGGAGGGATTTCTGTGAGTTGGGTCTGACTTGACAGCGCATAACAACAACAACAACAGGGTACTTGGTGTCTGCCTTGTGCACTTATAGTCCAGACTTCCGCCAGAGATTTTCGTAGAGTTTAGCACAGATTTTGAAACTCCCCACTGGTGCTCTATCCTGTCTGGGATTTCCCACTCACTCTCCAGCTTTGCTTGCCACTTCTGACTTCCAGTTCTTCACACCAGAAACACTAGAATTTGATCAGAGTGGTAGCCACTCAGCAGTGAATCAAACTGAACTCTACCCTCAAACAAGAGGTTATAAAAATGGGAAACTCACGCAGTGCTGACTGGTTCTTTGTTGTCACTCTCTGTAAACTTTCTTGATTCTGCTTGTTTTTGGTTGTTCTCCAGTATCTTCATATAAATATGTGTTTCAGATTTTATCAAGAGCATATAGTCGTTATCTGCAGGAAGATTGGTCCAATAAGAGTTCCTTAGCTCACACAGAATTGAAACCTTGTATTTGTATTATTACCTACAAAGGTGGAATAATTTATTTGCTTCTGCAACTAGCATTATATCTCATTAAAACCAAATTCACTGCCATCATGTTGATTCCGACTCATAGCAACCCCCATTGGGTTTCCAAATCTGTAAATCTTTACTGCCTCATCTTTCTTATGCAGAGCAGCTGGTGGGTTTGAAACATCAGCTTTCTGGTTAGCAGTCAAATACCTTAACCACCGCACCGCCAGAGCTCCTCCTCATCAAGTAAATAATAAACTCTGTATACTCAGTTTTTCTCATTTGCAAGTACTGAGTTCATAGTTAAGGATTAGTCTGTTGCTATCCATCTAGAAAGGATGGTGTTGAAGGAAGAAGTTCAAGCTGCCCTGAAGGAATTGGTGAAAACCAAGGTTTCTGGAATTGAAGGAATGCCTGTTAGAATGTTTTAACAAACAGATGCAACATCGGAGGCCTTCACTGTTTATACCAGGAAATTTGGAAGACAGCTACCTGGCCAACTGACAAGAAGAGATCCATATTTGTACCCATTCCAAAGAAAGGTGATCCAACAGAATGTGGAAATTATTGAACAGTATCATTAATATCACATGCAAGTAAAATTTTGCTGAAGATATTAAAAAATGGTTGCAGCAGTATATTAACAGGAGACTTCCAAAAATGCAAGCTGGATTCAGAAGATGTATAATGAGGGGGTATCATTACTGATGTCAGATAGATCTTGGCTGAAAGCAAAGAAAAACAGAAAGATGTTTATTTGTTTTATTGACTATGCAAAAGCATTCAACTATGTGGATCATAAGAAATTATGGATAACATTGAGAAGATCGGAAATTCCAGAGCACTCAATTGTGCTCATGAGGAACCTATAAAGAGACCAAGAGGCTATTGTTCTAACAGAACAAGGGGATACTGCATAGTTTGAAATCAGGAAGGGTGTGAGTCAGGGTTGTATCCTTTCATCATACGTACATCTGTATGCTGAGCAAATAATCCAAGAAACTGTACTATATGAAGAAGAACATGGCATCAGGCTTGGAGAAAACTCATTAACAACTTGTGATATATAGATCACACAACCTTGCTTGCTGAAAGTGAAGATGACTTGAAGCACTTACTGATGAAGATCAAAGATTATGGCCTTCAGTATGGATTACACCTCAACAAAAGAAAACAGAAATCTTTACAACTGGACCAATAAACAACATCACAATAAATGGAGGAAATGTTGAAGTTGTCAGGGATCTCATTTTACTTGGATCCACAATCAACACTAATTGATGTCAAAACCAGAACCAAACTCACTGCCGTGGAGTCAGATCCAACTCATTGCCACCCCTCCTTGGGTTTCTGAGGCGATATCATTATGGAAGTTGATTGCCCAACCTTCCTTCTGAGGAGTGGCTGGTGGGTTTGAACCGCCAGCCTTCTGGTTATCAGTCAAATGCCTTAGGCACTACACCACCAGAGCTCCTACTAACTGACACAGCAGTCAAGAAATCAAATGACGTATTGCACTGGGCCAATTTGCTGCAAAAGACCTCTTTAAAGTGTCAAAGAACAAAGACATCACTTTGAAGACTAAAGTGCACCTGACCCATGCCATGGTAGTTTCAATAACCTCATATGCATGTGATAGCTGGACAGGGAATAAGGAAGACTGAAGAAGAATTGATCCATTTGAATTATATTGTTGGTGAAGAATACTGATAATATCATGGACTACCAGAAGAACAGAAAAATTTGTTTTGGAAGAAGTACAGCCGGAATGCTCCTTAGTGGGAATGGTCAGACGTCATCTCATGTTGTTGTGTTGTCAGAAGGGACCATTCCCTGGAGGAGGATATCATGCTTGGTAAAGTGAAGGGTCAGCGAAAAACCAGAAGACATTCAATGAGATGGATTGACACAGTGGCTGCAACTATAAGCTCAAGCATAGCAAGGATTGTGAGGATAGTGTGGGACCGGGCAGTGTTTTGCTCTGTTTTACACAGGATTGCTTTGAGTCAGAGCTCGCTCCATGGCCCTAACAATAAAAAGAACAACATAGATCTAGGAAGTGTATTTATGCCAAGGGTTAGATAACTTAAACATTTAAGTCGCCTACCTATCCTGGATGTTTGTAGTGTACTATAATTTAAGGATGGTGCAAGGTACTTGAACACTTAAAAAAAAAACTGGAGTAATAACAGTGATGAAAGGAGATATTTATCTTAAGTAGTGTATTTTTACACAAATAGCACGTGCCTTTTATGTTCATCTGCCAACTGCTCCCTCCCTGCATGAGGTATTTTCATAAGGACACTATGCTAATTTTTTATCACAACTTGTAAAAAATTGGCATGGCTGTGCCTATAAAAATACCTCACAGTTGGAGGGAGGATGTGGCAAATGAACATAGAATGCTGCATTCTTTATGTGAAAATACAGTACATGATGCCAGCATGGTGTTTATCGTATCTCTTTATATATTCATGATGCCCAAAGCAGTAGCTACTAACCACATGGTGCCATTTAAATTCAAATTAATTAAAATGAAGTAAAGTTAATTTCTCAATAAAATAAAGTCAGTTCCTCAATCACACTGGCCACATCTCATGTTTCTGATAGCCACATTGGACAGAGCATAACAGAATATTCCCATAGTCAGGAAAAGTGCTGTTGGACACCACTGCTTTACAAAAGGCTGCTCTGTAAAACAGACAAGTATATTTATTTGGAATATTGTATGTGTTGTCGATCATCTGAAATCCACAGGTATACAATCCATTACAAGCCAGAGTCTGTCTTGATGAACATTGATATTTACCCTTTGTTGGCATATTGGCTATTTTTCCCCTTTGGCTGTTTTTTTCCCCTTCATGGGTTGACATACTATGCCAGTGACTTCTTTAGACCTGTGAAATATCCAAATTGTTTTAAAGACAGCAATAATTTGAATTGCTTCCCTTTATTGATAAAGCTTAACCTGTGATCTAGTCACTGTGTTCAGCACTTTATCTGCATTGTCTCATTTAATCTTCGTAACAACTTTGTAGCATAGGTGTTACCGTATCCCCAGTTTACTGGTGGGGAAACTGAGGTAGAAGGCCATGTAACTTGCTCCTGGTACCACAAAGGGTAAAGGGCAAAGCCAGGACTTAATCATGGAAGAGGAAGGGAAGTAGAAGACTATGCTGTTTTGGTATTCTTCGTGGAAGCCTTCCAAATGTTAAACTTCAGAGACGGCACTGCTGTACCTAATACAGGAATAAGCACAGAAGGATTACACAGAAGTTAGTCACATCGTTTTAAACTCATATAAAAAAAAATGAGCTGTGTATCATGCCTTTGTCACATAAATTCCTGATCTAGGAGTGTTTGTGGAAAAATATTTGTACTCCTCTCCCTCTTTCACCTCTCGGAGCCACACTTTCCAATTACCAGCATCTCACAGGCTCTTATTTCTCACCCCAATCATTCTCATAGCCTATTTTATGCTCTTTAAATAGTGCAATTTGTTTGTTTTTTTAATTTTCTATTTCAAGTTTATTTGTATTTTACTATCTTCTTCTATCCTATATGCATTTTTATGTTTTTAAAATCGTGATTCCACACAGAAATATTTCTTGCCCTAATTCCTTTACTTTTACCTGAAAAGTTTCACCTTCTTAAAATTCTCATGTATTGATTTTATTTTGGGGGAGTTTGATTGTTCCTCCACTGTTAACCTTCCTTATGTGCCTTAACATTCCATAAAGGTAGCTTCAGTGGATGTGAACTCTTAAATTTAACATTGGACTCAATGTTTCCATGTCTAAGGCAGTGACCAGTCCAGAGAGGAAGCTTGGTGGTCACAGTGCTAAAGCGTGGAGCAGAGCCTCACTTTCTTAGTCTGATTTTTACCACTCAAATCCTGCACCTCTTTACGCCATCATAAAGCATGTCTTGGTGGTGCCACCAGCTCAGGCTTCCGTCCATTTGGAAATAGATTAAACTGGACAAACCGCCTAAAGCTCCTGCAGTTCTATAATTTTAATAAAAGAATAACATCTGTTAAACATATTTTTCCTTACAAAGGAAAGTATGACCTTATTATTGTGGCATATTTTGTCTTAGATGTGAATAAAATTTAAAAAAATCTAAAAGATACAGAAAGACATCAATAAACAGAATTTAATAAAATTCCCTAAAACGCTAAAAAAAAAAAAAAGTGGTTAAAATTAGTAATACAAGTTGTAAAACGGTGATTTTACAGTGGCTTTTGGCCTCATGTCAATGAAGCGACATTGTCCTCATAAAAATATTCTTTGCTTATTGTAGTCATCATATAAGAGAGGAATGATCTGCAGAGATCCTGTGGGTCCAAATCACTGAGCTCTATTTATTTGTGTTTAGGGACAAAGAAAGCAGAGCTCTCATAATCCCATCATGAACCCGGAGAACAATAGCTTTAGCCACATGCAAATTTCCTTTGATACTCAGCTGCAAGGAACTCTTTGAAATAACTTTCCAGCCTGACTTATTTTGGAGATGCAGCTGAATGATTATCCACATGTGGCAGCAACAGGAAGGCCTTATTTCCTCAACATTTCCCCACTCTGCTCTTCAGCAGGAGTGTGAAAATATTTCTGTGAAAGGGTGGGATTCCCTAGGTTTGCTAATAGTTGAAATTAGTTACAGTGTTACATTTTTTCTCCAGGTGGAACACCTGTGTTGTTGCTAATTCTTCTTCTTCTTCTTTTTTTAATTCAAAGGAATTTTTGATAATTACTTGATGGATGAGCTTACTGATACACAGAATTGTAGTCAATTTTTTTGTGAAGCACTCAGTAGATCCATCTGTTGCCTATTGAAAGACTCAGGGAGAAAAGTAAGTTTAAACAGAAAAATTAGGATGATGAGTCATTACTGTGTTTAGAGAGGAATTTGTGCGTTAAAGTAGCATCTCCTCATTGAGGGTGGTTTACTTGCCTTTTTTCTGACTTGTCTATATTTTTCAACTACATCAATAACTGAATATGCATTATTTCTGTGATAAAGAGGTAGGAAGGATAAGAAAATGACACATTTGCTTATACCGTTTTACTCATGAGACAAGGAAGTCAAGATTTATCAGTCTGAAGGGCTCCGGTCTGGTTGTCAGTGTCTCATTTTCTCTCATAGATATGGTTACAGAATTTTCAGAAAAATATAAAGCCCCTGCTTAAAAAGTAACATCATTTAGGTTGGTGCTGTCCAGTAGACTTTCTGGGCAGATGGAGACATTCTTTGCGTGTGCTGTTCAATACTGTAGCCACTATCCACATGTGGCTATTGAGCTCCTGAAGTGTGGCCAGTGTGACCGAAGAACAGGCTTTTTAACTTACATGATTTTAGATAATTTAAATTTACTTAGCCACACATGGCCCATGGCTTCCATATTGGACAGTGCAGATCTAGGTATAGCCAAACTACTAATCAATCAGTCATGAGCATGTAAAAATTATTGCACCAGCATTTGTGATGACTAATAACAAATAGTGCATTTGTTATTCACACATAGTTCTTTGGCTGTTTATTGTCTCCATAATTGATTAGATGTGTCTATAAGATGGAAGTCCATACTTATCAAAAGTAAACTAGAACTTTGTTACAACAGTTAAGTGTAGAGGAAATTACAAATAACACAGGTCAGAAAATGAAAATGAAGTAGTACAAGAATCTTCATAGTTTTTAAGATAGTCACAACATTGTTCTTGATTCTAATAATTCAGAAAGGCTCAGGTGTATGTTAAAGCATGTTCAGCACTCAACAATATTCGCCTTCAGGGGAAGGGAATAAGCTGGAAGTAAACAGGAAACTCCTAGCTGTGGGATTAGACCCTGCGTGAATAGTGAGAGACGCATGGCAAAGACTGAACTTGCTTTTCATTGGTGTCTCTGTGGAAGGCGATACAATCAGGAAAGAGCATCCACAGCCATAACTGTAGTCACACAGCATGGAGACTTCTGGAAAAAGCAAATCTATAGAGTCAGTGAAACAATCAGTGGTTGCCAGGGGTTTGGGTGAAGGAGGGGTAACTACCTGGAGCAAGGAGGATTTTTAGGGCAGTGAAACTATTTACTCTAGGCCATTGTAATGGTAGAAACATGACATTAAGCATTTGTCAAAACCCAGAGATGTGTACCACGCAAAGAGTGAATCCTACTGTAAACAATGGACTTTAGTTAATAAAGATGTGTCAATATTGGCACATCAAATGTATCAAACGTACCACACTAATGCAAGATGTCAATAAAAGAACTAGTGTACAGGGGGAAGAGAGTATATGGGAATTCTCTTTACTTTATTGCATAATTTTTCTGTAAACATAAAACTGCTCTAAAAATAAAGTCCATTAATTTAAAAAAATTGCCAACTTCATAGGGTTTTTGTGATGATTAAATGAGTTACATATCAAGTACTTAGAAAACTGCCTGGTACATGGTGAGCTCTATGGACATGTAAGGTAGGATTATTATAAGAACTAAGTGTGTGCATTGCATATGAATTTAAGAGTAGGGGGCCTGTAATCAATAATCATTTCTGTAGGTACAGTGGATCTTTTATAAATCATAAGGTGGGGAATCAGAAAGAGGTCAGTACTGAACATTTGGGAATGGTTGAGGAGTACTGCTTTATAAATAGAATTTACACTACTCCCAGAGGGCCAGCGAACATCATGCCAGGACATATTTCAACATATTTGGCCAGTAGGGTGCGTGCATTTTTTTTTTTTTTGGTGTTCAGGGAAGGGAGAGTGGTGATGATAGAAGAGAAACAGCAATGCAAACTGCTTATTGTAAATCAATTATTCATTGTTATAAAACAGTAAACTCCATGAAGAGACTGGCTGTTTGATTCATTCCTGCATCCCCTGCACCTGGTAACGGCCTGGCACATGGTTAGTACTGGGTTTAGTTTCCTAATGCTGCTGTAACAACAACCAGCAACGAACTCACAACTTGGATGACTTTACAGAGCAGGAATTTATTTTCTCACCGTTCAGGAGACTAAAAGTCCAAATGCAGGGTGTGGCTCTGGGGAAGTTCTTTGTCTGTTTCAGCTTCTAGTAGCTGCTGGCACTTTGAAGCTCCGTGGCTTGTAGCTGTATCTGCTCCTCGTGTCTGCCTTCATCTGGTGTTTTCCCTGGGTTTATGTCTGTTTTGCTCTTTTTATAACTCAGAAGTGAGTAGGTGTAGGATCCACCCTACCCCTTGAATGACCTCATTTCCAAAACAAAAGAAAACCGTTATTTCCAACTAGAGTCCCATCCACAGGTACAGGGGCTGGGACTTCAATACATATTTTTGAAGAGCATAGTTTGATCCACAACTACCTAACTAACTAACCTACTGGCCATCAAGTTGATTCTGACTCACAGTGACCCTATAGGACAGAGCAGACCTGCCTCATAGGGTTTCAAGGCAGTAAATCTTTACTGAAATAGACTATATCATCTTTCTCCCACTGAGCACCTGGTGGGTTTGAACCACCAACCTTTTGGTTAACAGCCACATGCTTTAAGCACTGTGCCACCAGAGCTCCCTCAACCTACAACAGTACTCTCTCTACAAATACTCATTGGATCAATAAATAAAAGACCCTTTAAAAGCAGCTGGATGATGTATCCTCATGCATTGATTTGGACATTGGCCTTGAGGGTCTGACCATTGGGCCTTTAAGTTGTTCCAACTCTGAAATTACATGATTTCATGTATAAACACTTGATATTTTTCTTCTAGCCAAAATGTCTGTCTATGAAGCTAACAGTTTCCTGGGATGCTAACCTTTATTTGGTATAACCACTTAAGAAATATTATTTGGTCTTTTCTAAAAAATCAAACAGAAACATATTGGATAATTTGAACAGTACATCATGTTTTCAGGATCAAAGTGAACACAGAATCTGTTGTTATACAGCCGATGTTTTACTCTTTATTATTTTTTAAAACCCTCTGAGAAATGGATTAGATATTTGCAGTGACCTGAATCAGTTCAATGAAAATTGGTAACGTACAGTTGCTTTGGGATACACTGGATGCTCTTCAACACTTCCTTCATCTCTTCAGCCCCTTCCTTTGTCAGGAGGCCCCTAAGGCTCTCACCTTTCCTCATCTACTCAATAAGAGCAACAGTTACTTGACAAAATAGCCCTCTCTCTCCTCAGGTCTACAATGGTTAGCATTGCTAACCATTTGGCCCTCAGGGTCTGAGCATGGCCGGTTTCTCTGACTTTGCCCATAGGCAAAGCCATAGTGAGGGATTTGGGCTGTGTCCCACCTCTGTCTCTGCGTGGTTGTAGTCTCTTTTCTCTGTGTTGAGAGTCCATATTGGCCTCTTCCTAATACAGTGAAACCTGTGAAGGCCGAACTCAATATGACTGTCTTGTTTTTCTGGGTCTCACATGTTTTCTGCCTTGAGTGGTACAGTCTGACTACTTTTCTATTGTTCAGTTAGTGGAAAATATTTGAATTGTCTGTCTCTAGCCACTCCTCAGAAGGAAGATTGGACAATCTACTTTCTCAGAAACACAAGGGGGGTCGCTATGAGTCAGATCCGACTCTACAGCAGTGAGTTTGGTTTGGTTTTTGGATCTTACATAGGTTTGTGCCTTACACAGTTTCCAGCTTTCACAGATTTTACTCTACCAACATGCCTGACAAATGCCACTTCCATTTGGAAGCATATCTTCCTGTCTTATCCTCCCTTGCACCCACTACATCATATATTCAACTGTATGATACAACTTATTGCAGTGTCTGGCAGTTTTTAACTTTTCCCTGTTTGGGATTCCAACTGTGTTGTCAGGCTGTGAATAATGTAAGGAGAAAGGATTACTTGGTTATGAAGCTCAGAGAACCACTCCAATGGGAGCTCTGTGAGGGCAGATATTGGGCCTATCTTGTTCACTACTGTAGCCCAAGAACTTAGGACAATAGCTGGCCCACTGTAGTTATTAATAGATGAATATAACTATACATTCAATGTCTTTGATATGAAAGAGCCTCAATATTTACTCAATGACAGAATGGTTCTGAAGTTCTAGATTCTAAGTTGAGAAGTTCTAGGATCTAGTGATGATCTATGATTAATCTTAAGAATTAACTGACTGTGAAGTTTGCACTGAAATTTCTAAGTAGAAGAAATATAATAAATGAAGTAATATATTTATTATTTTATATAAATAATATATGTATAATTTGAGGATCAATTTTTCAGAACTAGGGAACCTTATTGGACATTGACAATGTTCTAAGTGTTTTACACATATTAGCTCTTTGATATTAACTCCTTGTTACTAACTCCTAACATTATGAGAGAAACACTATTTTTATTCCCATTTTACAGATGATGAAACCAAGGCACAGCAAGTTAAACTACTTCCCTAAGTAATTTTGCTAGAGGATGCAGAACTAGAAGTCAGCCCAGCCAATGTGGTTCCAAAGGCCCTCCTCTTAACCTTCATATTAACTGCTGGTTTGTGATGTCATTAGCTATCTTTTTTAAAATCACTTTTTATCCATGGGGGACGCTTTTAGTTGTAAGTTACAGAAAAAAGAAATCAAATGGCTTAAATAATGAAGGAGATACATGGGCTTACAAAACCAAAATGTCCAGAGATAGACATAGCTTTATCTGGTCTCTCTGTGAGACAGATAGCTGTGTCTTTCTCAAGATGTCAACCTCAACCTTGGATGGGTGGACCACTTGGTACGGAGCTGGCTTTAGTTGTTCTAGCTGTGGAAGAAACTGTCTTTTCTAGCTGTTGCTGATAAGGGAAAGCTTCTTTCATAGAAAACAAACAAACAAAACCAAACAACTCTTTGACATTGAGTTGATTGTAATTCATGGTGACCCCGTGTGTTATGTTGTTGTTGTTTTTGCCATCGAGTCGGCCCCGACTCCATAGGCTTTTCTTGGCTGTAATCTTTATAGATGAAGATTGCCAAGTTTTTCCTCCACAGCGCCTTGGGCTTGAACTGCCAACCTTTGGGTCAGTAGTAGAGAGCAAATCATTTGTACCACGCAAGGACCTTCATTCACAGAAGCCTCCTGCAAATATCTTTTCCAGTCTCACAAGCCAAAGTTAGATCATATACACATCCCTGAACCAGTGTCAATGGCCAATGAATAGAACTGTGGGGATCAGTTTATGCCTGCCCCATGTCTAGACCCAGAGATGGAGTTAGCTTTCCCTGAGGCACACAAGTAAGTTCCTCCGTAGGCATGTGAACAGACAAGCTGAGGGTGGCGACTGTTCCTAAGAGGTGGAGAAGTGGCTGGTAGGCAGGGAACCACAGTGACCCCTATACTCTTCATTTAAAGATGAGGATACAGGCACTTGAAGATAAGGTGACTCACCACAAACTTGGTTAGGAATCTATTAATCTCTGAAGTATAAATTTCTAAATCAAATTCTAACAACTTCATCAAAGAACCTTTAAAAACCATGTCCTATTGGAATTTCTCCAGGAGAAACAGTATTTGTTTCTTAAGAATTTTTTTTTTTAAAGTAAAATAAGAAGTTGGAATATTGTAGTGGATTGTGAAAGAGAAAACAGTTCAAAAAATAAGTTATCTAAATATCATGATGTATTTGGTATTTAGCTTTATACTCATGAAAAAAGTATAATTTGCTACTATGTAATACAATTTGCAGCTGGATTACTACTTTAGAGTTAATTTTTAAAATTTTACAGCTAGCCCATGTGCAACTAAATGTGAATAAAATTTATCCTGAAAAGGAAGTGGTTACTCTGTATCCTAGAATGTCAGTTCTGAACAATCGCAGGTCTTTTCTGTTCCATTAAAACTGCATGTGCCATGTTTAAAACTCATCTTCTCAAAGCTAACTCCAATAGACAGTCATTCACTTAATAAGTTAGGTATTTATTGTGAACCAAGCACTTGGGGATAGAGTGGGGGTTGCCTGTCAGTCTTCATTGTAGTTGAATTCTCTGTGGATTCTCAAGCTTTCTTTCCAGAGCGTCTCTCTCGATTGTTCTCTTCTCTCTCACTGACTGAAACTTTTTACTCTTGGTCAGCAGAGCAAACATTTTAAGATGCAAATCCAGTTATACTTTATTTCTTCAGTGACTTCAATGACTTCCTGAAACCTATATGAAATATTCAAATCTTCAAATGTCTTAATAAAAATGTCTTTACAAACTTGCCTGGAACTAACTTCCCAGCCACATCTTGAGCCACTTTCTCACAAATATGCCCCTCCACCTACCATACTGAATTCTCCAATGTACTTTAAATATATATATATATATACACCACATCTTTATACATGCTAGCCCTATCTGAAATATCCTTTCTAACTCGTCTCCACCTACCTCTATGCTACTCATGCTTCAAGACCAGCTCCTATATTACTCATTCTATGACCGTATCTACAAACCCTCTAGGCAGAGTTACTTATTCTTTATGATAGCCTAATAAAACTTGATGTGATTCTATTACTCCGCTTAATACATAGCATTGTAATTTTTTACATGCCTCTCTCATAAAATAAGGAATGTTTATCTGTTTAATCCCTGAGGCTAGTAGAGAGCTGGCATGTGGTGCCAAAAAAATATTTTCTACATTACTTATCAGCGCATCAGTCTGAGTAATACACTGACCACTCAGCACTTCCTTTCATTGTTTTGGTTATATTCACTCTGCTTTTTCTGCACCAGACACCAAATGGACGTTGGTATTTAGCCCCAAAATATGGCAAAGGAACTTCCCTTTAATTGATCACAATTCAGGTACATTTTGGATAATTATTTGTTTGTTTTGGGTTTGGTGACCTTCCATGGAATATCAAAGTAAGAGTTGTAATTGCTAGGAGTTGATTGTATGCTATTATTTTTTTCCTGTATTATAGAACTTTCTTGATGGGCAAGTCTGATTTGACGTTTTTCAACATCATTATTTATGATTATGGTAATTCAGTACTAAAATATTTAATTAATATAGTAAATAAAAAAATATTTAATTATTAAAATAAATATTCCCTATTTTTTTCCCAGATGATTCTTACGTTTTTCATAGAGTTGGATATAACAACTTTTTAATGTTTCACATAAAAAATGAAAGTATCTTTGTTTTGAATTAAGACTCTTGGCCTTTAGATTATAACTTTTTATTACAAACTTTTGTGTAATAGATTCTAATAAAATGTTATGTGAAAAGTTCTATGATTGACATGGGAATCTGAAAAATGCATTTCACAAAAGAAAAATTATGGTACACTTTAGTGATTTTTTTAAAAAGTTCCATCATAGAAGAAACATTGGGACCATAATCTCTGATTCAGAATCTATTGAGGCATGCTGGCTTTGTTCATGAATATTCTTATTTTAAATATGAAAAACATGTCATTTCTCCATCATGAAAAGAATTCATTATGAGTATTTCGGTGAAAAATTGTTAGGTGATATTTCAGAATTGACTTAATCATCTTCAGTTACTATGAACTATATTCATCTTCCTTCTAACTGATAATTACTTAATAATTGTAAAAGCAGAATTGGACTTTTTTTTTTTTTTTAACATTTCCACAAATGGCACTCTACAGGTGGGCCTCACCAGATGGAACATACAGGAATCAGATTGACTACATCTGTGGCAAGAGGCGGTAAAAAAGCTCAATATCTTCAGCCAAAACCAGGCCAGGAGCTGATTGTGGAACAGACCATCAACTACTCATATACAAGTTCAACTTGAGGTTGAAGACAATT
>NW_006921594.1:316316-317628 GCF_000298275.1 Orycteropus afer afer
ATTTTGGTCACGTTGTCAGAAGGGACCATTCCCTGGAAAAGGATGTCATGCTTGGTAGGGTGGAGGGTCGATGAAAGAGGGGGAGGCCTTCAACAAGATGGATTGACACAGTGGCTGTGATGATGGGCTCAAGTATAGCAGGGATCATGGAGCTGGTGCAGGATTGGGCAGTGTTTCGTTCTGCTGTGCATGGGGTCGCTATGAGTTGGAAATGACTCGATGGCACCTAACAACAAAGTAGAGGGTCAGGGGAAAAGGGGAACACCCTCCATGAGATGGATAGACACAGTGGCTGTAACAACGGGCTCAAGCACAGCAACAATTGTGAGAATAGTGCAGGACAGAACAATGTTTTGCTCTGTTGTACATGGGGTTGGTATGACTTGGAACCAACTCGAAGGCACCTGACAACAATATTAACAATGTTTTCTCCCCACAAGAAACATAATTAGCATTTGTGTTGGATGTAGACAGAGAGAGAGAAAGTGAGAAAGAGATCATGTTGTTGGAACAATGTATGCCTAGGGCTACTGTAGCCATCTTCCTTGATACTTGAAGGAAGCTCATTTGCAATAGAAGAAAATAATCCTACAAGAAAGAGAAATTTAGTTAAGGGATGTGGATAGAGAAAAAAGTAGTGATAGAGATAGGAGGAATGGAGAAATAGAGAGAGAGAGAGATAGAAGGAAAGACAGAGACTGAAGGAGAGAGTGAGCCCTTGCCTGGCCTCCTCCCAGGACTCAGACATGCCTGAACCATCCCTAGCCTTGGGAGACATGAATCTCTCTGTGCTTAAACTTGTTCAACTTGATTTTGTTCTTTGTAATAGAAATTAATACAGCACCCATTCTGGTGGCAGTTTGAGAGTTTTCCTAAAGCCACTGTTTAGTTCTCTGGCATGGCTCATTTCTTTGGAATGGCATTGGAAAACACACACACACAAATCATCTACCTAATGGAAACATAGCAAGAAATGGCCCTGAGCAATTCTTTTATGTCTGGTGACTAAAAGAATACCTTAAAGAGCTATAGAATAATATAACAAAAGGCATTACATCTCAAAGGACAAAATAGCAAACATGTTTTTTTAAGGAAATAGGTACATCAAATTCATTCCCTGCTCTTTCTTAATTCCTGAAAAGTCTCAGAATTTTAAGGAGCTCTGGTGGCATAGTGATTAAGGCATTTGGCTGCTAACTGAAAAGTTGGTGGTTTGAACTCACCCGCTGCTCCACAGAAGAAAGATGATAGGTCTGGTTGCTTAACAATTTACAGCCTTGGAAACTCAATGGGGGTCACTGTGAGTTGGAAT
>NW_006921594.1:318260-319909 GCF_000298275.1 Orycteropus afer afer
TAATATCTAAAGAAATCAGCTTACATAAAAAAAATGGAAATAAATTTAATTCTTGGAATTTCTAACCAGGTTTCTTCTCTACTGAAGTTACACAGAGGTGAAAAAAAAAAATCCCGGTTTAGAGCTCATGAGGAAAAGTTGTGATAATTTCTTAGCCACAGCCAAGTACGTTGTGGGAGTGAGTTGCTGGGTTCATGGGCTCTGGACCATGGTGGCAGGGGACAACAAATCAATTGGCATGACATACTACACAAAAATATTGTTCTACATCCTACTTTGGTGAGTAGCAACTGGGTTCTTAAAAGCTTGTGAGTGGCCATCTAAGATGCAACAATTGTCCTCTCCTCATCTGGAGCAAAGAATAATGAAGGAAATCAAAGACAGATGGAAATAATTAGTCCAAGGGACTAGTGGGTCATGCAAACCTCAGCCTACGCGACCTTGAGACCAGAAGAACTAGTTGGTACCTGGCTACCACTGCCAACCACCTGGAATGGTATCAAAATAGGAGAGCTTGGGTAGAGTGGTAGAAAAATGTGGAGCAAAATTCAAAATCATAAAAAAAAAAAACAGGCTTACTGGTCTGATAGGGACTGATGAAACCCCAGAGACTATGGACCCTAGTCAACCTTCAAATCTGGAATTGAAGTCACTCTTGTGTCTTCCAGCCAGACAATGGACAGGCCTGTAATGTGAACATTTATGCTAGGCAGGTACACTACTTAGACCAATAAACCATGGGAGATCAGAAGGGGGTCAGTATTTGCTCAGAGAGATAGCTCATAGGGCAAGAATGAATAGGAAAGAAAAACGCAAGGAGAAGGTAAACACAGGGAGGAACTGGGAAGAACATTGCTACATTATGGGGATTGCAATCAACATCATGAAACAAAATGTGTATGGAGTGTTGAATGGCAAATGAATTTTCTCTGTAAACTTTCACCAAAATCACAATAAAAATAAAGCAAATCACAATAAATAAATAAATAGATCACTGTTGACCCAATCTTCTATTATCTTTTATTTCACTAGAGATATGTGTGTTTGAACAGTGGATTAAATATGAAGATTTTCTAAAGAGAAAAGTACCTACAATGAAGATTAATGCAAAATGCAAGCCCCAAAGTGTTGAGTCAATCTGTGGGAGGTGGAGTTGGGGGGAAGTGTCCAATTGACATTAGGGAGATGGAATAGCAAGTGTTAGGAATTCAACCAGGAAGAATGAAGTTATGTGACCATTGGAGGGTGGTCACAAGGAGAATCCATCCTAAATACTCCCTCTATAACAAAGACATAGAATCTTTCAATATTGCAACTTGAGGCTTATTTTTTTCTTCAGTTCTTTCAGCTTGAGAAATGCCAAGCATGTTAATGATGTGGATAGACTAAAGCTTTAGGGACCTCCATTTACTGATGTGGAACAACTCAAGATGAGAAGAAACAGCTGCAAACATCCATTAATAATCAGAACATGAAATGTACAAAGTATAAATACAGGAAAATTAGAAGTTGACAGAAATGAAATGGAACATATAAAGATTGATATCCTAGGCATTGTTGTTGTTGTTGTTGTTATGTGCCGTCGAGTCGGCCCCGACTCATAGCGACCCCTCCTTGGGTTTCCGAGGCAGTATCACTACGGAAGTAGG
>NW_006921594.1:320744-322654 GCF_000298275.1 Orycteropus afer afer
GAAGAAAGCAAAAAGTCATTAAAAAGACAGGAAAGGAAGAAAAGACCAAAATGGATGTCAGAAGAGACTCTGAAACTTGCCCTTGAATGGAGAGTAGCTAAAGTGAATGTAAGAAATGACAAGATGAAAAACTGAACAAATTTCAAAGAGCAGCTCTAGAAGACAAAGTCAATTATTACAATGAAATGTGCAAAGATTTGGAGTTAGAAAAGCAAAAGGGAAGAAGATAGTATTTCTCAAGCTGAAAGAACAGAAGAAAAAAATTAAGCCTAAAGTTGCAATATTGAAAGATTGGTCTTTTTTATGGAAATATTGGATTGGAGAAAGACAAACAACCTGAGATATGCAGGTGATGCAACCTTGCCTGCTGAAAGCAAAGAGAACTTGAAGCACTTACTGATGATGGTCAAAGACTATAGCCTTCAGTATGGATTACACCTCACATAAAGAAAGCAAAAATCCTCACAACTGGAACAATAAAAAAATAAAATGATATTCCTACATATGTACTTGTATATGCTATAAATATGCAGCAAAATTTTATTTACATGTGACATTAATGATATTGCTTGATAATATCTGCATTCTGCTGAGAGGTGAAGTCTTGCCTTTCTTTGGAATGGGCACAAATATGAATCTCTTCCAGTTGGTTGACCAGGTAGCTCTCTTCCAAATTTCTTGACATAGATGAGTGAGTGCTTCCAGCATTGCATCTGTTTGTTGAAACATCTCAACTGGTGTTCTGTCAATTCCTGGAGGCTTTTTTTTTTTTCCCCCTCCAATGCTATCATTGCATCTGGAACTTCTTCCTTGGACTTGGTTCTTGGTCTATGATACCTGCTGAGATGGTTACAAGTTGTCCAATTCTTGGTGCTACAGTGACTCTGTATAAGCTTTTCATCTTCTTTTGATGCTTCCTGCATCACTCAGTATTTTACCCACAGAATCCTTCAATATTGCAACTCAAGGCTTGAATTTTCCTTTAGTTATTTCAGCTTGAGAAATGCCATATTATTCTTCTTTTGGTTCTCTAACTCCAGGTCTTTGCACATTTCATTATAGTACTTCACTATTTCTTCTTGAGCTACTCTTTGGGTTCATTTGTTCAGCTCTTTTATTTAATCATTTCTTCCATTTGCTGTAGCTACTCTACCTATACCACAAGTAGAGGGGTTAGGGTTTATAACACACATTTTAGGGGACACATTTCAATCTACAACAAAATCCTAGATCCTCTTCTGTCATCTACTCCTTGGTTTCATATATGAGGTCCCAAATTTAGGAATCTGTGTGGATCAATTTCCAGAGTTTCCATCCTGCTAGGATTTTTCATATACAGTCATCAAAATTACTGAAACATGAAACCTGGGTAATATCCTTGAAAATTACCTCTCCTTTATTCTTGCTTCCAATTCATCACTAACCAAAGCAAACCAAACCTGTTGCTGATTGGTCAATTTTGACTCTATCAACTAGCTACCTGTAGGACAGAGTAGAACTGCCCCATAGGGTTGTCAAGGCTGTGGTGTCTATAGGAGCAGACTGACACATCTTTCTACCATGGAGCAGCTCATGAGTTCAAACCACTGACCTTATGTTTAGTAGTTGAGTGCTTAACCACTGCACCACCAGGATCCTAATTCATTTCTAAATGCTACTAATTCTATCTTATCAATAGTTCTCAAATGTATCAAATTCACCCTTGTTGTGGTTATCTATTGCCTCTCCAACAAGAATATGCCATGAAAAGAATGGCTTGAACAAGCAGGAGTTTATTCTCTCACAGTTTGGAGACTTTAAGTCCGAGTTCAAAGTGCCAGGCCGTAGGGGCTGGGTGAAAGCTCCTCAACCCTGAGCTTCAGCTCTGCCTCCTGCTCCTGGTTCACTGAAGCTGGAGGCTTTTCTTCACT
>NW_006921594.1:323004-330150 GCF_000298275.1 Orycteropus afer afer
ATCCAACTACCCAGCCACTCAACCAGGCCCAGCCAAGTTGACACACAAACTTAATTACCACAACCCTATTCCATATAATTAGGTCATTGTTGTTTTTCATTTTAAATAGCTTAATAACCTTCAACTGGTCTCTTTTCTTCAATCTTGTTTACTATTGACACTTTCCTTCCTTCCAATCTGTACTCCACATTGTAGACAGAAAAATCTTTCCAAAATTCAAATATGATTAAAACATAATTTTATAATTTTCCTGATTAAAATCCTAAAAGTTTTTTCTATTTCTTGTAATGTGAAAGTTCAAAATCCTTAACAGATGAAAATATATACTGGACCTTGTGGCCATTCCTGTAGACTCATACCCCTTTTTAGAAGAATGTTTTTTTTTGGTACTACTTCACTTGGCCATGTTTGCTTACAGCAAATGTGGATAATTTTTACAAAAGACATAAATCTAAGAGTGGCTGAACCAATCAGATTTTCTCTCTGAATTGTGAGATAAAGTTTAGACAATAAAGGCAGAAAAAAAAAAAAAAAACTGTGTGCATAGGCAGGTAGAAATGATTAGCTTGAAAAACCAAGAATGGAATACAGAAGCTTAAGTTGAGTAGAAGGGTCATGTGGACCAGTGACTTGATGGGTTTCTGAGGCTGTATCTCTACAGAAGTAGATTGCCCAGTCTTCTTTCTGAGGAGTGGCTGGTGGGTTTGAACAGCCAGACTTCTGGTTAGCAGTCAAATGCCTTAGGCCCTAGGCCACCAGGGCGTCTGATGACCTTCTAGTCCTGACTATACTATCTGCACATTACTTCTGTGAAAATATTTAGTATTCTTCAAAACAATCAATCATCTTGCTTCCAAAGATCTTGCCCAAAATAGAAACTCTAAATACTCTGGCCTCTGCTTAGTTCTCCAGCCTTCCATTTCATCCCCTTTCTCCTTTTTCTATATTCTTTATACACTGTGTACACCATGAGACAGAGTCTGCCTTGTTCACCATTGTATCCTAGCTAATTGCCTTACAGAGTAAGTGCAGTAAATATTTCTTTAATTAAATGTAATTGAACCTAAATCACCTGATCTCAGTAATGGTTTCTTTCTTTCAGGAAGGTAGAATTATTGTTGTTAGGTGCCATCGAATCTGCACTAAGGTAGACTTAGCAGACTTATAACTTACTTTTTTAGTGTGTGTGTGTGATGGGGCATAAATATTAGCCAAACTTTCAAACACTTTTATAGGGACTTCATATCTGTGTTGTTGCTGCTGTTAGCTGCTGTCATGTTGGTTCTGACTCATAGCAACTCTATGTACAACACAACAAATCGCTGCCCAGTCCATCCTCACAATCATTGCTATGCTTGAGTTCATCGTCACAACCACTGTGTCAGTCCATCTTGTTGAGGGTCTTCACCTTTTGCACTGACCATCTACTTAGCCAAGCATGATATCCTTCGCCAGGGACTGGTTCCTTCTGACAATATGACCAAAGTACATGAGACAAAGTCAGGCAATTCTCATTTCTAAGAGGCATTCTAGCTGTACTTCCTCCAGAACAGATTTGTTTGTTCTGGCAATCCATGTTTTTTTCAGTATTCTTCACTAACGCCACAATTCAAAGGCATCAACTATTGTTTTTCTTACTCATTGTCCAGCTTTCACACGCATGAGAGACTGTTGAAAAGACTGTGGCTTGGGTCAGATGCACGTTAGTCTTCGGAGTAACGTCTTTGCTCCTTAACACTTTAAAGAGGTTTTTTTGCAGCAGATTTGCCCAGTGCAATACATCATTTGATTTCTCGACTGCTACTTTCGTTGGTGTTGACTGTGGATCCAAGCAAAATGAAATTCTTGAACAACTTTAATGTTTTCTCCATTTGTCATAATGTTGCTTATTGGTCCCATTGTAGAGGATTTTGTTTTCTTCATGTAGAGATGTCATCCATACTGAAGGCTGTAGTCTTTGATGTTCATCTGTAAGTGCTTCAAGTCATCTTCACTTTCAGCAAGCAAAGTTGTGTCATCTGCATATCTCAGGTTGTTAAGGAGTCTTCCTCCAACCACAAAGCCCCATTCTTCTTCATATAGTCCAGCTTCTCAGATTATTTGTTCAGCATACAGATTGAAGAAGTATAGTATATAAAAGTATGGCCATCTTTACAGCAATATTATTTTTCCAGTTCAATACCCAGCCATATTTATTTACTTTAAAAAGAATGTCAACTATTTCCTGAAATGACATTTTAAATTTATCTTTATGATTATACTCTTGAGGTCACACAACTCACATCTACACTCAATCTATTCAGGCTATGGCTCCAAGCCCAGCTAGGAAAAAAAAAAAAAAAATGCCTTTGACTTCTAGTGTGTGGAATTTCTGAGTCACACATCCTCACTTCATATGCAGATGCATCCTCAGAAGTCATTCTGAAGAGGCATTTCCCTTTATGGTCAAGGATCTCCAAAACAACTAACTAATTATTTCTTTTAGTCAAAGGTGTTTTTTCCCCCCATCTGTGTAGAAGAGATTCATTCCAGGATCCCTTGATATGCTTATCACTTATATTTTCTGATGAATTCTTGAAAGTCAAAGGTTCTTAGGGAACTATAATCCAAAACAACAGGACTGTTCAAGAATCCTCTGGAAACTTGCTCTGTGATGGTTTTATTGTGACAATGTGCTGACTCCTCTTGAAAGCCACATCTGTTTGGTAGAACTACATCATGGACACAAAGGGGAGGTACCTAAAAAACTCATCTCCCCAGTGGAGGCAGGCAAGCTTTCATAATCTAGGAAGACTTTGAATTTAGAATACCCACAAACTACATGAAAGTATACCCAGTAGCAGAGTTACAGGATTCTGTTCTACTGGTATTTTATTTATGGTTCAATATGCTCCAATGTCCCAGAACTTTATGGTAGGCTCTCTTTTTCCAAATCCCTCATCCTTTGACATTTCAGTTCATTCAACCTGGATTTATTGTGTCTCTGCTGTGTGCCAAGCATGGTGCTAGCACTGTGAATGCTGTTTTGAAGTTAGAAATATCGCTGCACCTTAAGAGCTCATATTCTAGAGTGGCAAAATAACTCATAAGCATATAGTTAGAGAACAATCTGCTGTGATAGAAGTATGTCCATGGAAGTATGGAAGCACCAAGGAGAAGCAGTTCACTTGACTTGGGGGTTTAAGGAAGACTTTCTGTTGGATATGATAGTGGAGGTGAGTTAAATAGGTGAAGAATGGGAGAGAGGCCATTTCAGAGAGAGAAGGCTGTTTGAGTTAAGGCATAGTGGGTGAGTTTACAAGCAACTCAGTGGCATACAGGAAGACTGAGAGTGATGAGTAATGACCTAGGCCAGTGGAGGGCCATGTGTGCAATGATAGGGAATATTAACATAATATTGTGAGTTAGTTGGACCAGTATGGTCATTCATATTTTATATCTTTTCTATTTGTATGTGTAGAGAATGGAATTGAAGTCCAAATCGGTAGTCAGAGAAACTTTTTAAAATGCTCTTACCAGGATGATGAGCCTACTAAGCAAAAGACGGAGAAGAGGGGGTGAGTTGGAGATATAGTTAAGGTGTTAAATCAGGAATACTTGGTGTTAAGATGTGAGGTATAATGTAGAATGTGGAGGCAAGAATGACTGAGATTTCTGATTTGGGTGATAGGATGGATTATAAATTAGGGAGTTAAATATGGGGCTCCGAAGAAACATCTGCAATGAGATACTTGTCTAAGTTTCATAAGCATGAAAGGTTTTAGTATAGACATGTAAGACGTTGTTGTTATTTGCCATCGAGTCGGCCCCGACACATAGCGACCCCTCCTTGGGTTTCCAAGGCAGTATCACATTACTAGGAAAGAAATTGGAGGCCTCCACCTTGTGCTCCAATATTTTTTCTAGAACTATGATCCATTTCACACACAAGTAAACATTTGCTGAAGATAATTCAAAAACAGTTGCAGCAGCATATTGAAAGGGAACTTCCAGAGAGGTGTATTCAGAAGAGGATGTGGAATGAAGGATATCATTGCTGATGTCAGGTGGATCTTAGGTGAAAGCAAAGAATACCAGAAAGATGTTTACTTGTGTTTTATTGATGATGCTAAGGCATCCAATTATGTGGATCATAACAAATTATGGATAGCATTGCAAAGAATGGGAATTCCAGAACACTTAATTGTGCTCATGAGGAACCTGTACATAGATGAGGAGGCTGTTGTTTGAACAGAACAAAGAGTTACTGTATGGTTTAAAATCAGGAAAGGTATGTGTCAGGGTTGTATCCTTCACCATATTTATTCAATGAGTATACTGAGGAAACAATCAGGGAAGCTGGACTTTATGAAGAAGAATGTGGTATCAGGATTGGAAGAACACTCATTAACAACCTGCAGTATGCAGATAATACCAACTTGCTTGCTGAAAGTGAAGATGACTTGAAGCACTTACTGATGAAGATCAAAGACAATAGCTTTCAGTACAGATTACAACTCAACATAAGGAAAACAAAAATCCTCACAGGTGGACCAATAAGCAGTATCTTGATAGAGAAAAGATTGAAGTTGTTCAAGAATTTCATTTTACTTGCATTCATCATTAGTACCCATGGAAACAGCAGTCATATAATCAGATGTCATATTGTGCTGGGCAGACCTGCTGCAAAACATGTCTTTAAAGTGTTAAGGAGCAAAGATGTCACTTTGAAGGCTGAGACGCACGTAACCTAAGCCATGATATTTTCAATTGGCTCCTATTCATGTGAAAGCTGGACAATGAATGAAGAAGAAAGAATAGTTGATGCCTTTGAATTCTGGTGTGGTGAAGAATAGTGAAATATCATGGACTGCCCGAAGAATAAGCAAATCTGTCCTGGAAGAAGTGCAGTCGGAATGCTCCTTGTTGTTGTTGTTGTTATGTGCCGTCGAGTCAAACCCGACTCATAGCGACCCCTCCTTGGGTTTCCGAGGCAGTATCACTACGGAAGTAGGATTGCCCAACCTTCCTTAGAAGTGAGAATTGCCAGACTTTGTCTCATGTACTTTGGTCACGTTGTCAGAAGAGACCATTCTCTAGAGAAGGATATCATGGTTGGTAAAGTAGAAGGTCAGCAAAAAAGGGGAAGGCCCTCAATGAGATGGAGTGATGTAGTGTCTGCAACGATGGGCTCAAGCACAGCAAGGATTGTGAGGATGGCACAGGACAGGGCAGTGTTTCGTTCTGTTGTCCACGGGGTCACTGTGAGTCACACCAACTCAACTGCACCTAACAACAACAATGATCTATTGGAACTTATTGGTCATGATTTGAGAATAAAGGTTATTCTTCTACCTAATTCTCATATACTAGTAATTTGAATGTAAAATTATACAGTCACTATGGAAATAAATTTTGGCAGTTTGTTAAACAATTAATTATAGACCTTTCATGTGATCCAGTTCTACTCCTAGGTATTTGCCCAAGTGAAATGAAAGCACGTGTACACACAAAGACTTGTACATGTCTATCTTTAGCAGCTTTATTTTTAATAGTCAAAAACTGGAAATAACCCAAATTTCCACCCACTTTTGGATAGATAAAAAAATTATGGTATATCCATACAATAGAATGTTACTAACAAATGAAAATGAATGACCTATTGATATGCTGAGTGAAAAGATGACAGACAAATAAAATACATACTATATAATTTATTCTTAAGGAGCACTGGTAGCATAGTACCTAAGGCACTTGACTGCTAACCAGAAGGCTGGTGGTTCAAACCCTCCAGCCACTGCTCGGAAGGAAGATGGGGCAATCCTTCTTCTGTAGTGATACTGCCTCAGAAACCCAAGGAGGGGTCGCTATGAGTAGGGTCCAACTCGACGGCACATAACGACAACAACAGCAACAACAACAACAACAACAACAATTTATTCTTAAAAAATTCTAGGACAAGCAAACTAACATATGGGGACAATGCAGATCAGAAGTTGTTTGGGAGAAGTGAGTCAAGAGGGAGAGATTGAGAAAGGGCACAGGGAAACTTCTGGAAGAAGGTATAGAAATGTTTGTTGTCTTGATTGGGTAATGATTTCACAAATGTATAGTTGTTGTTATGTGCTGTCGAGTGGGCTCTGACTCATAGTGACTTTTTGTACAACAGAACAAAGCACTGCCTCATTCTGCACCATCCTCACAATCCTTCCCATGTTTGAGCCCATCGTTGCAGCCATGGTGTCAATCCATCTCGTTGAGGATCTTCCCCTTTTTCTCTGACATTTCACTTTACTGAGCATGATATCCTTCTTTAGGGACAGTCCCTTCTGACAGCATGGCCAGAGTAGGTGAGACAAAGTCTGGCCATTCTTGATTCTAAGGAGCATTCCAGCTGCACTTCCTCCAGGACAGATTTTTTTCATTCTTCTGCCCATGGTATTTTCAGTATTCTTCACCAGCACCACAATTCAAAGGCATCAACTCTTCTGTTTTTCTTATTCATTGTCCAGCTTTCACATGCATATGGGGCAATTGAAAACACCCTAGTTTGGGTCAGGCACACCTTAATTTTCAAAGTGACTTTGCCTCTTAACACTTTAAAGAAGTCTTTTGCACCAGATTTGCCCAATGCAATACAATGTTTGATTTCTTGACTACTGCTTCCATGAGCATTGATTGTGGAAACAAGTAAAATGAAATTCTTGAAAAACTTCTATCTTTTCTCCATTTATCATGATGTTATTTATTGGTCTTGTGAAGATTTTTGTTTTCTTTATGCTGAGGTGTAACCCACACTGAAGACTGTAGTTTTTGATCTTCATCAGTAAGTGCTTCAAGTCATCTTCATTTGCAGCAAACAAGGTTGTGTCATCTGCATATCACAGGTTGATGATGAGCTTCCTCCAATCCTGATGTTACATTCTTCTACATATAGTCCAGCTTCTTGGATTATTTGCTTAGCATACAGATTGAATAAATATGGTGAAAGTGTACAACCCTGATGCACAGCCGACCTGATTTTAAACTGTGCAGTATCCCCTTGTTCTGTTTGAACAACAGCCTCCTGGTCTATGTACAGGTTCCTCATGAGCACAATTAAGTATTCTGGAATTCACATTCTTCTCAATGTTAACCGTAATTTGTTGTGATCCACAGAAACAAATG
>NW_006921594.1:330634-333557 GCF_000298275.1 Orycteropus afer afer
AAAAAAAAAAAATAAAAAGCATTTGGAAGCAATCAGCTTAGAGTGGGAGGAAAAACATGAAACAAAATCCAAAAACTCAATAAAGACCAGAATTACTGGTTGGATGGAGTCTGGTGAGATGCCCAATACTATGGCCCTGGGATACATTCTGGGCCTGGAATAAACTCACTCCTAGGGGCTAGCTCTCAGCCCAATAGTAAACAAGATGTACACACAGACCACTGAACCCAGTGTGGCGCACCCACATACTCTATGGAAATGCATCCCTTGGAGTGATCAACCACAGGGCACCAGAGGTGCAACATTTGCACAGGGAAATGCAAGACGCACAGGAATGCATAACAATGAGGGGCATGGGGGGGTTAGGGGAGGGGAGCTACCGGGTAGGGAGAAGAGGAGACTGGGTTAGGGTTGGGGATGGTAAATGAGGAGTGAAACTAAATGTACATGTAATGTTGAATGTAAAACAAACTGCTCTGTAAACTTTCACCTAAAGCACAATAAAAATAAATAAATTAATAATAAAGGAACTCTAGGGAGCTCTGGTGGCATAGTGCCCAAGGCATTTGACTGCTAACCAGAAGGCTGGTGGTTCAAACCCACCAACCACTCCTCAGAAGAAGATTAGGGAATCTACTTCCGTAGAGATACAGCCTCAGAAACCCAAGAAGGGTCACTATAAGTCAGGATCAACTTTTTTTTTTTTTGATAGTGGTGGAGTGGTTAAGGCATTCGGCTGCTAATCAAAAGGTTGGTGGTTCAAACCCAGTGGCTGCTCCACTGAAGGAAAATGAGGCAGTCACTATGATTGGAATTGACTTGCTGGCAGTAAATTTGGTTTTTTAGAGTGATATGAATAATATTGTTCTATAATTTCCACATTCTGTTGGATCACCTTTCTTTGGAATGGTCACACATATCATTCTCCTCCAATCAGTTGGTCAGGCAGCTGTCTTCCAAATTTCTTCCCTTTAGCCATTTGTTGAATCAGCTCAGTGGGTATTCTGTAAATTCCTGGAGTTTTGTTGTTTTGCCAATTCTTTTAGTGTGGCTTGGACTTCTTTCTTCAATACTATTGGTTCTTGATCATATGGTACCTCCTGAAATTATTGAACATCAATCAATTCTTTTTGGTACAGTGACTCTGTATTCCTTCTATCTTCTTTTGACGCTTTCTTCATCATTCAGTATTTTTTCCATTGAATCTTTCAAAATTGCAACTTGAAGCTTGAATTTTCTCTTCAGTTCTTTCAGTCTGAGAAATGCTGAGAGTGTTCTTCCCTTTTGGTTTTCTAACTCCAGGTCTTTGCACATTTCATTATAATACTTTAATTGTCTTCTCGAGCTGCCCTTTAAAATCTGTTCAACTCTTATTTTGTCATTTCTTCTATTCGCTTAGCTATTCTCCATTCAAGAGCAAGTGTCAGAGTCTCTTCTGACATCCATTTTAGTCTTTTTTTCATTTCCTGTCTTTTTAATGACCTTTTGCTTTCTTCATGTATGATGTTCTTGATGTCATCCCACAACTTGTCTGGTCTGTTGATGTCATCCCACAACTTGTCTGGTCTGTGGTCAGTGTTCAATGCATCACATCTATTCTTCAGATGGTCTCTAAATTCAAGTAGGATATAATCAAGGTCATATTTTGGCTCTCATAGACTTGTTTTAATTTTCTTCAGCTTCACCTTCAAGATGCATATGAACAATTGATAGTCTGTTCCATAGTCAGTTCCTGGCCTTGTTTTGGCAGAAGATATTGAGTTTCTCTATTGCTTCTTTCCACACATGTAGTCAGTCTGATTCCTGTGTATTCCATCTGGCAAGGTCCATGTGTATAGCTCCTGTTTTTGTTGTTGAAAAAGTATCTGCAATGAATAATTCAGTGTTCTTGCAAAATTCTATCTTGCTATCTGCAGCCCAATGATTCTTCTGTTTCCAACTTTTGCATTCCAATCAACAGTAATAATCAATATATCTTGATTGCATATTTGGTCAATTTCAGACTGCAGATATTGGTAAAAATCTTCAATTCTTCACCTTTGGCTTTAGTGGTTGGTGAGAAAATTTCAATAATAGTAGTATTAACTGGTCTTTCTGGTAGGTGTAAAGATATCATCTTATCACTGACAGCATTGTACTTTAGGATAGATCTTAAAACATTCTTTTTATGATGAACATGATGCCATTCCTCTTTAATTTGTCATTCTCAGCAAAGAATATCATCTGATTATATAATTTAAAAAGGCCAATATTGGTCCATTTCAGCTCACTAATGTCTAGGATATTTATCTTTATGTGTTCCACCTTGGTTTTGACAACTTCCAGTTTTCCTAGATTCATTCTTCATGCATTCTGTGTTCCATTTATTAATGGATGTTTGCAACTGTTTCTTCCCATTTGTGTCATCAGCAAACAAAGGTGCCACAAGTTTTACTCCATCCATGTCATTAAGGTTGACTCTACTCTGAGGAAGTAGCTCTCTCCCAGTCCTATTTTGAGTGCCTTTCAACCTGAGGAGCTCATTATCTGGCACTATATCAGACCAAGTTTCATGGTTATTCATAATGTTTTCCAGTAATATATCAGATAGTGTTTCATATTATTCATAAGTGGCCAATTTTTTCAGAAGTGGATGGCCCAGTCCATTTTAGTCTGGAAGCACTGCTGAAAACTGTCCACCTTGGGTGACCCTGCTGACATTTGAAATACTGGTGGCATAGCCTCCAGCCTCACAGCAGCATGCAAGCCACCACAGTATTACAAACTGATATATGTACACATATATCAAAACTTTTTAAATTGTACATTTTAAATATGTGTAGTTGTGTGCTGAAATGGACTGGTTTTGGCCATTTTGAATCAGACAACCATATGATCTACTATGCCGGGAATGACAGTTTGAAAAGGAATGGTGTGGCATTCA
>NW_006921594.1:336077-337424 GCF_000298275.1 Orycteropus afer afer
ATAGCAGGGATTGTGGGGCTGGTGAGGGATCGGGCAGTGTTTCGTTCTGCTGTGCATGGGGTCGCTATGAGTCGGAAACGACTCGACGGCACTTAATAACAACAACAACAACAGTTGTGTGTATGCCAATTACACCTCAATATAAAAACCCACTGCCATCGAGTCAAATCCGACTCATAGTGACCCCACCTTGGGTTTCCAAAATGGTATCACTATGGAAGTAGATTCCCCAAACTTCCTTCCAAGGAGACAAAAGCTTACTGGTTTCTTAATCCCCAGTCAATGGGTAATCAGAAGTTTCATGTTGATTTCTATGAATAAATGATGATGTGTTGATGTTATGTGCCATGAGTCAGACCAACTCATAGCAACCCCTCTTTGGGTTTCCGAGGTGATATCACTATGGAAGTAGATTGCCAACCTTCCTTCCAAGGAGTGGCTGGTGGGTTTGAACCACCAGCCTTTTGGTTAGCAGTCAAGTGCCTTTGACACTATGCTACCAGAGCTCCCATGAATGAAAGTATATGAATTATTTCCCCAAAATGGCCACTTACAATTCCTTGACAAAGTAGAGGGACACATATTTTGATAAGAGCATAGTCTTTGTTAGCAATTATTTTCTAAAAAGTGAAATATTCTCCTAGGTATTATAATGAATTCAAGAATAGTACATTGCTGGAGCAAAGAATGATGAAGAAAACCAAAGAACATGAAAACAATTAGTCCAAGGGACTAGTTGACCATGTGAACCTCAGCCTATATGACCATAAGACCAGAAGAACTAGATGGTGCCTGGCTACCACTGTCAACCACTTAGAAAGGGATCAGTGCAAGAAATCCTGGGTAGAGTGGGAAAACAATGTGGAACAAAACTCAGTCATAAAAAAAAAAAAAAAATACCTGGCTTATTGTCTGATAGAACCTGGTGAAACCCCCAAGATTATGGGCTATAGTTATACTTCAGGCCTGGAACTGAACTTTCTCCTGTGGCTTCCAGCCAAGTAATAGGCATGTTGTTGTTGTTGTTGTTAGGTGCCGTTGAGTCATCTCCAACTCATAGTGACCCTTTGCACAGCAGAGCGAAACACTGCCTGGTCCTGAGCCAGCTCTATGAGTCTGGCAAGAATGGCCAGACTTCGTCTCACTCCCTTCTTGATTTTAAACCATGTAGTGTTCCCTTGTTCTGTTTGGACGACAGCCTCCTGGTCTATGTACAGGTTCCTCATGAGTACAATTAAGTGTTCTGGAATTCCCATTTTTCTCAATGTTATACACAATTTGTTATGATCCACGCAACCAAATGTTTTTGCATAGTCAATAAAACACAAGTAAACACCTTTCTGGTAT
>NW_006921594.1:337769-338616 GCF_000298275.1 Orycteropus afer afer
TTCAGTGCAGCTTCAACTTCTTCCTTCAATACCATTGGTTCTTGAACATATGCCACCTCCTAAAATGGATGAAGATCAACCAGTTCTTTTTGGTACAGTGACTCTCTGTATTCCTTCCATCTTCTTTTGATGTTTCCTGCATAATTCAATATTTTGCCCATAGAACGTTACAATATTGCAACTCAAGGCTTAAATTTTTTCCTCAATTCTTTCAGCTTGAGAAATGCTGAGCGTGTTTTTCCCTTTTGGTTTTCTAATTCCAGGTCTTTGCACATTTCATTATAGTAATTGGCTTTGTCTGCTCGAGCTGCTCTTTGAAATCTTCTGTTCTGCTTTTTTATTCTGTCATTTCTTCCATTTGCTTTAGTTACTCTTCGCTCAAGGACAAGTTTCAGAGTCTCTTATGACATCCATGTTGGTCTTTTCTTTCTTTCTTGTCTTTTTAATGACCTCTTGCTTCTTCATGGATGATGCTCTTGATGTCATCCCACAGTTCTTCTGGTTTTTGGTCATTGGTGTTCAATGCATCAAATCTATTCTTCAGATGGTCTCTAAATTCAGGAGGAATATATTCAAGGTCATATTTTGGCTGTTGTGGACTTGTTTCAATTGTCTTCAAATTCAAGTTGAACTTGCATATGCGCAGTTTATGGTCTGTTCCACAATCAGCTCCTGGCCTTGTTTTGGCTGAAGATATTGAGGTTTTCCATCTCCTCTTGCCACAGATGTAGTTAATCTGAATCCTGTGTACTCCATCTGGTGACGTCCACCTGTATTGCCACCATTTGTGTTGTTGAAAAAAGGTATTTGTAATGAATAAGTCATTGGTCTTGCAAAATTCTATCAT
>NW_006921594.1:340260-341067 GCF_000298275.1 Orycteropus afer afer
ACCTTTTAAAATACAAACTTGTACTTTCCCAGTATATTCTGTGGTTTGAGGACTTTGCATTTAGCAAATTGTTTCCAATTAATGAAAAATAACCTCAATATAAAGGAGAAGAAATGAATGCCCTCATTAATTTTGTTCCAGACTACAGTCTGAAATCTGATGAATACATAAATAAGCAAGCAAATGAAACCCACTGGAACATCACATCTGTGCACCATAATGGCACAAAAAGATGCATTGTGTGGTCCGAAGAAAGATGACACAGTATCAGAAGGAAGAAGCTCTTGCTTTAAGAGAAACAGATGAATAACTAGGGAAGCAAAGGATTCTCTGAGAAAATCAAAGAATGGGTGGGGACAGCCGGAATTAGAGGAATAATTTAGACAAGAGGAAAAGCCAAGGACAAATAGAGCTTTAACTGGACATCCAGGCTGGCAGGCACTGTCCAAAATTGCAGATGAAAAAAAAAAAAATTGAACTGAGGCTGTGATTAAGCCAGTTGCCGTGGAGTCAGCCGTGACTCATGGTGAGCCATGTGTGTCAGAATGAACCATGCATTTTCAGCTGATGGTTTTGCAGAAGTACATTGCCAGGTCTTTATTCTGAGGCATCTCTGGGCAGACTCAATCCTCCAACTTTTGGGGTAGCAGTTGCACATGATAACCGCTGTACTGCTCAGGAACTTCCTGGGATGTGCTTAGTTAGTCATATTGTATATGTTGAACAAAATACAGTACACAAATAAACAGGATGGATTAAGAGGGGTGCAAAAACTGCAAGGAGGCCACATGTTCTGACCTCCTCTAA
>NW_006921594.1:341167-347094 GCF_000298275.1 Orycteropus afer afer
GATATCAATCTTTATGCATTCCATTTCATTTTTGACAACTTCTGATTTTCCTAAATTCATACTTTGTAAATTCCATGTTCTGATTATTAATGGATGTTTGCAGCTGTTTTTCCTCAATTTGAGTTGTGCCATGTCAACATATGGAGGTCCTGAAAGACTTACTTTATTCATATCATTAAGGCTGGTTCTACTCTAATGAGACAGCTCCTTCCCAGTTCTATTTTGAGTGCCTTCTGACCCAAGGGCCTCGTCTTCCTGCACTGTGTTGGACAATATTTTTGAGCTATTCATAAAGTTGTCCAGTAATGTATCAGACAGTGTTTCTCTGCTATTCATAAGGTTTTCCCTGGCCAATTTTTGAGAAATGGATGGCCTCCTCCTTCTTCCTTGTCTGTCTTAGTCTGTAATCTGCATTCAAACCTGTGCACCATGTGCAAATCTACTGGCGTCTGAAACACCAATGGCACAGCCTTAAGCCTCACAGCAATGTACAAGCTCCACAGGATGACAAACTGCAGACAAGTTTGTCTCCCTTAGCTGTTGGAAAACTCTGTGCCTTCCCCTTACCTAATTCCTATCTTGAACCTGCCACATTGTGGTCCCTGATCACTCCCTCCCTTTCCTGGCTCTAGGGGACTTGGGGCCTAGCCTTGCCTCCTGCCCCTTTTTACCTGGATATACTGCCACTCCGGAGGTCCCTGGCCTCTCTTGCTCCCTCTCTTTCCTGGTTCTAGGGGGCTTAGGGCCTAGCCTTGGCTCCTGACCCTTTTTACCTGGATATCCTGCTACTCCGCAGGTCCCCAGCCTTTCAATAGGCATGTAGGTTGAGCATTTATACCGGGGAGACACACTTCTTAAAACGATCAATCATGGGAGAACAGAAGGGCGGTATTTGTACAGGGAGATAGCCCAGGGGGCAGGACGGAAGGGAGGAAGGGAAGAGGTAACTACAGGGAGGAAGTAGGAAAAGAGCTGTTACATTGTGGGGATTGTAGTCAATGTCATGAAACAAAATGTGTATGAACTGCTGTATGGAAAATGAATTTGCTCTGTAAACTTTCACCCAAATCACGATAATTTTTTTAAAAGTGCATTGACCCTGCTACATTTGTCCTTTTAAAATAAAACTATAGATAAAGATCTTTTCCATATAGGTTTGGGGGTGGGAGGCAGCAGGATGAGAGAATGTGTCCTCTGCTCTTATTTTCTCTTCTCATGCTTAAAAGGCAAATTGGACAGATTTGATGCATTATTAAAAGAGTACAGGATACTGAGACAGTGTAAATGGAGGTTTTAGAGTTAGTCCCTCTGAGTTAGACTTCAGCCCTGGGGCACACTGTCATTCACCTTTGGAGAGAGAATTAATCTCTTTAAGCTCTAGTTTCCTCATCTTTAAAATGGGGATAATAGTTGTTCCTATCTCACAGATATAAGATAATGCATGAAAAGCACTTAGCATAGTACCAGGTGTAACATACAGAATGTTAGCTAGTGTCTAAAATCCTTGAGAAGTTCCCACTGACTGTGGGATCATACTAGAACGGAGCTACCTGAAATGGTAAGGGACTAAGGAGGAATATTTTGGCTGGCAAAGACCACTGTAAAATTGTCCTTTGGTACTTTTCCACTGATGTAACACCAAGGAAATAAACATGGAGGGAGACCACAATGTGAGAAACAATGATGAGACAAACTAACACTCTATGCAAATAAATAGGCAACCTAGGAAAAAGATGTCTGAAACACCATTATCTGTCTCCCCTGTCCCAAAGCACTACAGTACTATTTCAAACTGAACAGAGCTTCATTTTTCTCATGCTGGGTAGAAGTTGAAGATTGAGTATAGAAGTGGTATGTGGTGCATTTGGCCGAGTCATCAGTGGCCTGCCATGTTGTCTGCCAATCTTGGGACTGTTAATGGACTTGAATTAGTGGCCTGCTGTGTTGCTTGATAATTTTGGGACTGTGCCATTTTTACTTGTTGACCTCAGCAGCCAGCAGCTGCCTGAGTCAAGAGAAGCCTCCAGCCTCAGTGGGCAGGGAGCAAGAGGCAAAGCTGAAGCCCAAGGTTGAGGGGCTTTCACTCAGCCCCTAGAGCTGGCACTTTGAACTCAGACTTCTAGCCTCCTAAACTGTAAGAGAATAAATCTCTGTTTGTTCAAGTAAAAAAAGAAGTGGTAAGGGGAGAAAGCAGAGAATTAGGAAGGTAACGAACTCTTGTGTACTCCTGGGTTCCACCCTCAACAAATCAGTCAATGGAGCCCAAGCCCAATCCCAAACAAAATGGAGCAGCCAGGTTCACAGGTCAGGGTTTAACCAATGCTTGAACTTTTTTGCTTTTATGTTTTTTCTCTCCATTCCTGTGCTCAGCTACCTTTCATTGCTTGAATTAAAATAAACTTCCCATATCAATACAACAAGTGTTTATTAACAACAAGTTTCTTCATGAATTTGTTTCTCATGAAAACTTTAAAAGGTGAGGCTGAATTCCTCACATTTCTTTTGTCTACACCCTGGTTTCTTTGGCATAGCATCAGTTCTTAGGTTTTGGACACTAAACATATGTTAATAATCATTGATTAGACTAATCTGGCAAATATATCAGAAGCCAGCTAACTTTTCTACAGTGTAGTGATAATGCACAAATACAAGAAATAACTAGCACCTTCACTTCTATTATGAAAGGAAATATGTTTTGACAGCTTAACCTTCCCAATGATAGAACATATTTTTTGTTTAATTTTTTTAAATTTTTCTTTCCTCACTATATCATATTTACATTTTTCATTGCTTAAATTGATGTTGGTTTGAGATTTTAGGAAAATTTCACAAGACCACCTTAGATCCCTCTCTTTGGAGAATGATTTGGGTAACATTGTTTCCTGCTGAAGATCTTCATGTCATTATTTAATGGGGAGAGTACAGTCCAAGATGTTTGAACATAAGTTTTATTACCTTTTCATGTTAGCTATAATGTGACAGGGACTGGGTGAGGCAGCTATCTTTCAAATTCTTTTTTCCTTGCTGTTGTGTTTTTATTGAGATCACCCATTCCATCTACTATGCAAAACATTTTTTTTTTTTTAAATGGATGTTTGCTTTTCTTGATGATAATCTTCCTAGTGGCAGTTTGCCCAAATTCCTGGAAATGATAATCAGGCAGTCCTATTATACTAGGCTGTAGAGGTGGTTTGGGGAAAGAAAAAGGCACTGTTTGGGCAATAGAATCAGCTGGAAAATGTGTTTAAAATACTTTTATTTGGACTCACAAGGTCTATGGCTTGAAGTTTATCCAAAATATTTACTGAAGGGATAATAGAAGTCAAAACAATGATAAAAATATGTACTAAAGATATTTGTAATGGCATATACATGAAATTACATAATAATAATATATACATATTACATATAAGTATGCACTCGTTTCTTACTTATCAACATGGCTAGGTTCCAAAGACCAGGTCATTATAGGAAAACTGACATTATGTGAAAATGGAAGATGACCACATCGGATCACAAAATGAAGGATGACTACATCATTGACTAACTACCAAATTATATCATTACATAACTGCCAAATTACATCATTATATAACTGCCAAACCACTGAGAGTCATGGCCCAGCCAAGTTGACACAAAATCTTAACCATCACAGCCAGTGTGTTACTCTTGCCTTGCGCCTTGGGGTTTGCTACTGCCAGATGTGCATCATTAATGTGCAAACTGTTTGGAGAGGAAGTAATTTGTATGTGAATTAATTATACATCCTAACTAGAAAGTAAGATGATTTTCTTCTTCACTCCTACTTCCCATCATTTATCAAGATGGAATATAAACTTATTAGTTGTTGTTGTTATGTGCTGTCGAGTCGGACCTGACTCATAGCAACCCCTCCTTGGGTTTCCAAGGAGGTATCACTACGGAAGTAGATTGCCCAACCTTCCTTCTGAGGAGTGATTGGTGGGTTTGAACTGTCAGCCTTCTGGTTAGCAGTCAAGTGCCTTAGGCACTACGCTACCAGAGCTCCTAAACTTATCAGTAGACTATAACAGCAATGCTAAGTCATGCAACAAGCAATAATATTAACAAGAGATAGATATGTTTCTTACATACGTTTTGCTCTGAAGATCGTGGGGCCTTAAAGTCCCCTCCAGCGATACAGGATTCACAGAATTTGGCTCTACCCCTCCACGTTAGAGCTAGGACCCTAAGGGGAGTTATCCAGGCATTGATTCTACTCAGAGAATAACTATTACATGCAAGGACATATTTAGTTAGTTTGCATCTTCATTTGCATGCATTTTACACTAACACAGACTCTTTCTCTTTAATCTTTTTTTTCGGAATACCAGGAGTGGGAGTGAATGTGGAGAGATGGAGGACAAAACAAAATCCTTCCATACAATTAAAGTACATAAAACATCTTTATGCAAGATGATGAGGACAGTTCTCTGAAGTTAAAAAAAGAGTATCACTTAATGTTACCATTTCAACTCTGCAATTTGTTTAGGTACTATACTTACTTGTGACTAGATTTTAAATGACCCAAGGCAGGGGTTCAGGCTAAGTGTATATACCTTTTGAATGAGTGTACCCTGAACACAGCCTATTCTCTCACGGCCAATTCTTTTAGGAGTGGTTTGTTTACAGATTTAAAATGCAAGAAGATAAGATGAATTGCTTTTCTAATATGACAGATTGGAATTGTTTACTCTGAACAGAAACACAGTAACATATTTCAAATTGGCAGAACATACATTTATAAACACTTTAAAAGAAGGATTTCATGTTTTCTAAGCCTTCATCACATGAATGAAAATCTATCTCTGTACTGTAAATATAGACAATGATTAAGATGTTTGGAATATAGTAGATAATTCCTATATTTGATGACTGAATGGATGAATGGATAAATAAAAAAGAAGAGCTAAAAAGCAGACTAAGTGAAACAAGGATTTTTTTCCAGAGTAAACATGCTTCTAAAAGGGACATTAGCCATGCTGCTGGTTCAAGTCCTTGGCAAATGTTCTCAGCCCAGGAATAATTTTTTCTTTTCCTCTCACTCCACTTCATCACACTTAAGTTTTTTTCCTTATTATAGTGAAATATATATTACAAGGCTTATGCCAATTCAACATATATAATCCCATGACATTGATTACCTTCTCATGTTGTGCAAACCATCACCAGTATCCTCTTCCAAATTGTTCCATCACCATTAAAAGAAACTCAGTGGCCCCTAAGCAATGATTTCTTTTTACCCCTCTCTCTCACTCCTGGTAACCACTAACAAGCTTTGTTGTCTATAAATTTGCCTAGTTCTAACTAGTGGGGTCATACAATTTTTGTCCTTTTCACTTGACTTACTTCACTCAGCATAGTGTTTTCAAGGTTCATCCGTGTGGTAGCATGTATCAGGACTTCATTTCTAGATATGACTGAATATCTCATTATACTTTTTTTTTTGTCTCATAATTTATTGTTGTTGTTGTTGAGAATATACACAGTGGAACATACACAATGCAACAATTTTTACATAGACGACTCAGTGACATTGATTACATTCTTCCAGCTGTGTAACTATTCTAACTTTCCTTTTCTGAATTGTTCCTCTCCCGTTAACATAAACTCACTGGCTCCTGTGTTCCTATCTACTCTTTGAGTTGTTGTTGTCAATTTGATCTCATAGTGATCATTAACAGAACACAATGCTCAAGGCAGACATTCTTTACTAGCTCTGGTGGCGTAGTAGCATTCGACTGCTAACCAGAAGGCTGGTGGTTCAAACCCACTGGCCACTCCTGGGTAAGAAGGTTGGGTAATCTACTTCTGTAGAGATATCACCAAAGAAACCCACAGAGGGGTTGCTATGTGTCGGATCTGACTCGACGGCAGTGAGTTTGGCGGGTATTTTTTTTGTTTTTATT
>NW_006921594.1:350919-356452 GCF_000298275.1 Orycteropus afer afer
GGGAACCTCCCAGAACATTGTATTGTGCCACGCCCAACAGAAATAACCCAGGTGGATAGCTCCTCAGTTGCTCATAGAAAATCCCACCTTGGAATTTACAAAGACTTATGGGTAGAAAAGCCACACTAAGTAATTTACTACACTGCAAGGGGATATATCTTTCTTTTTAGTTTCTTTACCCACTGTGGTAGTTAAGGTTATGTGTCAACTTGACTGGGCCTGGTTTTGAGTGGCTGGGCAGCTGGATGCCGTTATTCCCCATGAAGAGACTGGCAATTAACTCCATGGCGGAATCTGCAATGAGTAGCTCCTTTAGGGATGTGGTCTGCTTCCAGTATATAAGGAGAAACTTTGGGAATGGTCTGCAGCTTTTTGGCACACTTGGACTCTGCATGTTGCCGGATCTTCATTCAGCAGCTTGCCATGTGGTCTGCTGATCTTGAGACTTTTAATGGACTAGAATCAGTGGCCTGCCATTTTGTTTGGTAATATTGGGACTGTGCCGTTTTCCTTCATGACCTTGGGTTTCCAGCCTCAGCAGCCAGCAGCTGCTTGAGTGAAGAGATGCCTCTAGCTTCAGTGGGAAGATCTGAAGCCCAAGGTCAAAGGGCCCCTCAAGCTTGGCACTTTGAACTCAGACTTCTAGCCTCCCAAACTTTAAGAGAATAAACTCCTGTTTGTTATAGTCACCCATTTGTGGTATTTTCTGTTAGAGCAGCATGAAGTAACCCAAACACCCAGAATTTAATATTTAAATTCTGAATACATGTATATAACCTCAGTAATAGCTGAATTTTAGCAAGCAGTGTAGCTGAGTCATCTAAAGATAAAACTCTAACACGAAAAACACATAATTTTCTCAAATTCTATGAAACAGGAAAAGAACTCTCCAACTCATACATGTGCAGTGGTATTAGAATTTAGAAGCCTACTCAAATGGATGTTGCACAACCTGTGTGGTGTCCTTCCTGCCAAACCAAAACCAAACTCACTGCCTTCAAGTCGGATCCAACTCGCAGCGACCCCTCCTTGGGTTTCTGAGGCGGTATCACTACGGAAGTAGATTGCCCAACCTTCCTTCCGAGGAGCAGTTTGGTGTCCTTCCTAGGTATGTCTCATAAAAGAAAAAGAAATGGAAAACTCTGACCTTGGGTTCCCTTCTGTCAGTTGGCTTGCTTATGTACTCATTCTCAACCCTGTCTTGCTTTGCTGCCCCAGTTATGTTGTTGTTGGGTACCATTGAGTGGATTCTGACTCACAGCCACCCTATAGCATGGAGGAGAACTGCACCATAGGGTTTTCTATGCTGTAATTTTTATGGGCACAGATCATCATGTCTTTTCTGTCATGGAAACTCTTACATGAGTTTCACCACCTCAAAGACAAGTGAAACTGTTCACTACAGATTAGTAAGTAAGCACAAGTAGGCTTGTGCTTATCTTGCTTAATGGGTACTCTGTGCCTGTCAGGGATTTGAAAAGAGGTTTTGATTCTGTAGGAAAGCGCTGTGGGGTTGGGAGAGAGAGAGATGCCAGCCATACCTAGAAACAGAATCTTTGATGTGGGGGAAAAAATGTGAAATTGTTCACTCCAGCCAAGTAAGTAAGCACAAGTAAGCCTGTGCTTACTTTGCTTATTGGGTAACCTGACCTTTCAGGAAGTAGCTGAGTGCTTAACCACTGCACCACCATGCCTCCTTACTCCAGTTACAGAGGCTGAGAAAGTTATACACCTGTTTTCCCAGCTTTCCTTAGAAGTAAAGGTAGCCACGTGGCATGAAGGTAAGCCATTGTTAGAACAGCTGTCTTCTCCCTGTTCTTCCTTCTCTAAATGAGGACCTGTTCCCTATGGCTGTGGCAATTTACCTCTAGATTTTTTTATTCTGCAATAAGATTAATTTCCCATTTGTTTAAACCTCTGTGCATTAATTTCCTATGGCTTCTGTAACAAATTACCATAAAATGGATGGCTTGAAATGACAGAAATCTATTCTCTCACAGTTTTGGGGACTAGAGGTGTGAATTTAGGGTGACACAGAGCCATGCTCTCTCTGAAGTTTCTAGGGGAAGAGCTGTCCTTGTCTCTTTCAGCTTCTGGTGGCCCAGGTATTCCTCGACTTGTGGCAGCACCACTCCAAGTCTGCCTCTGTCTTCCCACGACAGTCCCCCTCTGCATCCGCCTTGGTGTCTTCACACAGCACTCTTTCCTATATATCTCTCTATCTCTGTGTTTCTTTTCCTCTTCCTATAAGGATGCCAGTTATATTGGATTGGAGGCAGTTCTAATGACCCCATCTTTAGTTCATTACATCTGCAAAAACCCTATTTCTAAAAAAGGTGCATTCATAGGTAACTGGGGTTAGAACTTCAATGTACCTTTTTCTGGGAAACAAATGAACCTATGGCACTCTGTAATAAGTTTTAATCGATCTTGTAAATGAATGCATCATGATAGTTTCCAGAATTTCTGGGTAAATTCTATTACATGCTCCCACGTCAGGGCAGCAGTGCTCTAATTCCTCTGGAAGCTGAGACTTGTTTGCCGCAGGCCTCTAATCCAGCTCCCTGCTTTCTATGAAAGAACACAATCCCTTCCCAGGCATCTTGGCAGACAGACAGGGGTGCTAGCGAGCTCACTCTGCCATCCTGTGTGATGGAAGGAGTGGGGCTAAGGCTGCTCTCACAAACGTAAACCCTCGGCCCTGAGTGCAAGCAGATTATGGTACAAAAACTTGGCATTTTCCTTCTCCTGCACCTTCCTTTTTTCCCTCTGCCCTCCATAGGACAACTGGAAAGACACACAGCTTAGTGCTTTTCTTTGCCTAAGGATCCATGGTGTGTGTGTGTGTGAGAGAGAGAGAGAGAGAGAAAGAGAGAGAAAGAGAAAGTGAGAGAAAGAGAAAGAGAGAGAGTATATAAGAGAGAGTGTTTGTGTATGGGAGTATGAGTGTAAGAGAGTGTGTGTGAATTAGTGTTTAAGACAGAATGTGTGTGTGAGTGTGTATGAGAGAGTGTGTATATGTGTCTGTGACAGGGAGTGTGTCTCTGTGTAAGTATTGTGGTTTCCATGTTGTTTCCTCCACTTCCAGGAGGGATAGTCGGTCAGGGGAAGTGGGAAAGGAGTTCACACCACAATCAGGGGAATAGTTCCCCTTGAGATCAGCAGTGGGAAGGGAACTTTGCTTGCTGCAACAGAGGTAGTAAAGGAGAAAGTTTGGTGTAGAGGTACAAGAGCCTTAAGTGTAATGGGAAATCAACTGGAAAAAAAAGTTGAGAAAATTTATGTAGAATAATCATTTTGGGTGGAAAAATAAAAGATGTCCACATAAAAGGGACAAGAAAGTGTGGAAATACTATTCTGATGGGCATGTTTTCTCTTCTAATTTTGCATATTATATTAGGCATGAAAATAACTGGCCATGTAAATAAAATATGCAAAAATGAAATCTGAATCACATTGGATATGCAGCTACTCATGGTTACATTCCATGGAAGGCCTAGTTGATGGAATCCCCAAATCTACAGGAAGCTTCCAAAAATTAATGGAGAATATCTGGGCTACCAGTCTGACCCACAAAAAGGAGAATAAATGTGAATGAAAAAATGGTACTCACTGGGGCAGCTGTCTTCTACAATGTCCACACATAGTCACTAGCAGGGATTAAGAAAATCGTTGTTACTGTATCCTGAGTTGTTACTCAATGAAAGTTGTGAAATCAATGACAGAGGCCACTGTCACCATAGAACAAGCAGAGAAATTGAGGTATCAAGCATTAATAATTAGTCACTAATATTATTATTGGGAGCTCTGGTAGCATAGTGCCTAAGGCACCTGACAGCTAACTAGGAGGCTGGAGGTTCAAACCCACCAGCCACTCCTCAGAAGGAAGGTTGGGCAATCTACTTTCGTAGTGATGCTGCCTTGGAAACCCAAGGAGGGGTCACTATGAGTTGGGTCTGACTCGACGGCCCGTAACAACAAACAACAATATTATTATTAATTGTTTTGTGACTTAACATCTTATTTCTGCTAAGGTGGCATCTAACAATATTAATATAGAACAACTGGTTTACTTTGTCTAATGCTCAAACAGATTTAAGGAGAACTGTCTTAATCATGATGGGACACTGGTGAATCAGAATTCTCACCTGTGTGTAGGAGACCTGGGTTCAATTCCTGGGCAATGCACCTCATGCACAGCTACCACCTGTCTGTCAGGGGAAGTCTCTGTGTTGCTATGTTGAACAAGATGCAGTAGAGCCTGCAGAAGAAAAATCACATGATCTACTTCCAAAAAAAAAAAAACCAGCCAAAGAAAGCCATACAGTTCACAGCAATCTCCTCCACAACCCATCATGGGCATAGTACAGGACCAGGCAGTGTTTGTTTCATTGTGCATGGGGTCACCACGAGTCAGGGACCTACTGCGTGGCAGCTAGCAACAACATCATCTTAATCATGAAGGAAATGTCACTTCAGTTGTAAAGAACTAAGAATTCTATGGTCTGGTTCAGAGACCAGATTTCTTCTGTTTATTATGAGAATTTGAAACTATCCCATATATTCTAGAGAACTGAGATTTTTATCTATACGCATATTGACTTTCTGTCATTGAAATTGTAGCTGCAATAGTATTACAAGGATGATTTACATAACACTCATCAACTACTGCCAAAAGGTCCAGGCATCAGTGTCTGACCTCCTTTCACTTCACAAGAGGGAGGAGGGTCAACATCAACATCAACAACCCAGGGATGATTCCTGTGAGGTGGAGGTCAGACAGGCCTCCACACGACACTTTTACCAGTTCTGATACCAACTGTCCCTCCCACAGCACTCCTTATTTTTCTTCTGGGTTTGATTATCCATTGCAATGGTCACACAGAACTCACAGGCAATGCTTCCAATTATGGGGTTTATTAGGGAAATAACAAGTTACAGTTCAGGATCAGGAACACTCAGGATACAGTTCTTTGATCTGGACAGCCTCCTCTCAGCTGTGCCTGAAGGCAGGACTCTCTCTGGCACTGGGCCCCTTGGCCTTTTAGCTCTGCCAATAGATTCCTAAAGGCGCCCCACACGGCCAGTAAGCCTTGGCCCCAAGCACTCAGCTTTCTCACTCTGTGGGCTGGGAAACTCCCCACTCTGTCTCATGCCAGTATCTTGGTTCTGCTACCCCTGCTGCTGCCATTTCTCTGTCACTGCTCCTTGCTCTCGTTTGCCATCTCCAGTGTTGCAACTGTCTGTCTCCTGTGTAGAAGAGATTCAGCGAAGGGCTTTTGGGTCCAAAGCACGCATTCTACTTCTGGTTCTTCTTTCTTGATAGTAGTTTGAATCTCTGCTTCTGCCCCCAGGATGGCTCATTTTAAGCCTAGCAGGATGGCAAAACTGACCCATCCCCACATTATGGTTCCATACACTTTTTTTTTTTTTTTAATTAGGATTTGCGTGAAGATTTACAGAGTAAATTCACTTTTCATACAGCAGTTCACATATACTTTGTCTCATGTCATTGACCAAAATTTACAATGCA
>NW_006921594.1:356552-357060 GCF_000298275.1 Orycteropus afer afer
GCTAGTACCTGTGCCCGTGTCCCACCATCCCGGCTTTAGCAGGTCCATTTCTGCTCCATCTTTTACCCTCTCTTTTTGTTTCTTACCCTCTGCCCAATATTTTGTTCTGGATAAGACCCAGCAAAGCAGCAATTTTGGCTGTTTGGGCCTCTAACCCCATGAGCTACCAGACTCTGATGGTACTTGCAGTTGCTTATCATTAGAGTGGGAAGAAAGGCTTGGTGATCTATGTCTGAAAATGCACCAGTGAAAACCCTGTGGATCACAAAGGTCCCACTTCATTGTGCATGGGGTGGCCATGAGTGAGGAGCTCACTCAACGGTAACAAGAACATCGTTAGGGCAAGCCCTGGAGCCATTGGTGATTGTGAGATGGGATTGGGGTTGGAAGTCAAGAACCTGATTTTGCCACTCACAAGATGTGAACCCTTGGGTAGGTTATTCAGCTTCTGTAGCTTCTGTAGTCTCATCTGTGTTGTTGTTGTTGTTATATGCCATCGAGTTGGCCC
>NW_006921594.1:378701-386242 GCF_000298275.1 Orycteropus afer afer
TTAGTCCAATTCTGCATCCTTTCCTTCAAGGCTCAGGGGTCCAAGATTATCTTCTGTGTCTGTGTTAATTGGTTTCCCTTTTCTTTGTTGAAGAGTGTCTGTGCAATCCTTCTGCCTAGTCCGCCATCTTGCCCCGCCTCCAAAATGCCCGGTTCCATACACTTTATTTGCACTATTAACAAGCTATCTTATTCCCTTGGTGGGCCATCACCATCTCACATTTGCATAGTCTCACACAGTCATCTATTGGAAGTCATGAAGACCATGGTTAGAACTGCCATTCCCTGCACCACACAACTCATGCCCTTCACCAAAAAGATTATGTGGATTAAGATAGTATCTGGGAGTCAGAATTGGATTCTTCTCATTTATACTTTGGTCACCTGTCACATTTATTGCTTCTTCCTGGTTATTGTTGATCATTGATGAAGGTGGAGTTTGTAAAAAAGGTAATCCAAAATGTAAAGAACTCTTTAGTCAGGCACAATGCATATATTTCCTAGAGTGTGAAGTTGAGAAGGGGAAATACAAGACTGGGTTTATATTCTGAACAATGTGGTAAGTATGATCTAATTGATGGATTTTCCATTGACTCCCTAGGGACTTAAACAATTTCACTGTAAGGAAACTTCTCTCCTGTTTCTTCTTTCCTTTTTGTGCTTTCCAATCATTATTCCTTATTAATATCCCTTGATGGACCACCTGGAGTGATTCTTCATTTTAATGGCATTCACCCTCTTCATATTCCCCCTTTAGTTGCTATTTTTCCAAATCACACATCTCGCTTTCTTAATCTTCATTTCATAAATTAATTTCCCCAACGACATTTTACTGCTCATCAAATAGTCCTTGAAATATGCCTCTATCTTTAAAATATCAGATCAGGATGTTGCAGTGTCATCAGCATCATTTAGACATTTTTAATTTTACTGATGTGCTACAGTGGCAAAGTCTGGAGGTCCATATGATAGTTCACTATTGTTGAAACGAAACAACCATAAGGTAATATTTAAGCTCATCAACTTTTGTCCTTACATCATTCGCTTCAATGGACTTTCTCCAGAACCAATGCCTTTGTCTTTATGTTCTTTAAATTAACACATTTTCTCTGATGAAAGTCTGGATTGGTGTGTGTCTGTATGCCTGCAGATTTTTTTTGTGTCTGAAACAGCAAAGTGAACACACCCTGTACCTTTAACATTTCTGACATATTTCATACTGTTTCACACCCATTATTTCTGGGATTTCCTGCTGAAGCATGTAGCAATAATCCTGGGGCAATTCTCAGGGGAGTACTTGTTATTCTTCCTTACAAATGAATATAAGTAACTTGTACACCAGGAACACCTCTGCTGGGGGGAGGTTTGGATGGTTTGTGAATGGCTAATCTCTGATGTGCAAACCCAAAATCTAGTATAAGAAATAATATGTGCCTCCTAAAGCAACCAGAGGGAAATCCCTTCTGTCATCAGTTTTACTGAGCAATTTGTGACTAATTTTAAAAGGAGTTTGTCAATAAAAGTATCATATGCAAGGGATTTGAATAAAATGTACAACCATACATGCTCTTATCTTCTTATCCTAGTCAGAATAATCTCAGTTTTATATTCCAGCTTTTCAGATTGATAGACTTGGGGAGAAAAGAGGTTAGGAAAAACCAGGTCTATTAATTTTTGGAGGCATAGAGTCAGTTTTCTTTGCAGGCATTTGGTACTCCTGCTGTCCTTAGCCTGTCTGTGTGGTGAATGAGCTTTCAGCCCTGGCGAGTAAAGGGCAATTGTGCCTCTTTCCTGCAGAGGTATTCTCTAGCCTGGAGTGACTGTGAGGGGGCTTTGAAGGGTTTCGGTAATCCCCTTTGTTCTGGTTACGTAGTGCTACTCTGACAAAAATATATCACAAATGGGATGGCCTTAACAAACAGGAGTTTCTTCTCTTAGAGTCTGGAGGCTTTAAGTGCAAGTTCAAAGTGCCAAGCTAGGGGCTGGGTGAAAGCCACGTGTTGGGGTTCAGCTCTGCTTCCTGCTCCTGGCCCACTGGAGCTAGAGGTATTTCTTCACTCAGACAGCTGCTGGCTGCTGAGACTGACAAGCCCAAGGCTGACAAGTAAAAAGGCACAGTCCCAATGTTACCAAACCACACAGCAGGCCATTAACTCAAGTCCATTCAAAGTTCCAAGGCTGGCAGAGCATGCCAGGCTGCTGAGCAATGACATGACTACATGCAGGGTTCAAGCATGCCATAAGCTAGAGACCATTCCCAAAGCTGCTGCTTATATATGGGAAGCAGACCACATCCCTAAAGCAGCTACTCGGCTGCTCCAATACATTCCATCTTGGAGTTAATTACCAATCTTACCATGGGGAATAACTACATCCAGCTGCCCAGCCATTCAACCAGGCCTAGCCAAGGTGACACACAAACTTAACTACAACACCCTTGAAGCTGTTATCTACAACTACTCGAACCCAGACATCTTTCGTGATCTCTGAGAGATACTAATCCATTTGGTTTTAATTGCTGGAAATGAGGCCTATGCAAGTATTCCCTGCTTTTTGAAAGTTCACTTTATGCTACTGTACTTTTATAGAAGACCTGTGTTAGTATGTACCTGTTTATGCTAACTGAAATCTGAAGAGGTGTGTATTGCTGGAACTGCTGCCATATGAACAGTTCTAGATTCCTCTCATCCTAAGAAAAGTCTAGCTCTCTGTCTGTATGTACCCCTGTACCTTCTTGACGCTTGCTCCCACCTACCCATCCGTTTGTTGTGCTGTCGTGGCTTGCACGTTGTTAGAATGCTGGAAGCTATGCCACCAGTATTTTCAATATCAGCAGGGTACCTGTGGGACAGGCTTCAGCAGGGCTTCCGGACTAAGACAGACTAGGAAGAAAGGCCTGGAGACCTACTTCCTAAAATCAGTCCATGAGAACCTGTGGATCACAGCAGAATATTGCCCAACTTACTGGCGGAAGTTGAGCCCTCTAAGTTGGAAGGCACACAAATACCCAGGGGCTGCAACAATGGACTTGAGCACATCATTGACCATGAAGATGATGTGAGACCAGGCAATGCTTCATTCTGTTATACATAAAGTCATTGCAAGTTGGAGCTAACCAGCTAACAACAGTTCCTGAATGATACAGGTATCCCCTGCTTTACGAAAGTTCACTTTACGCCTCTTCACTTTTACAATAAGCTTAGTTAGTACCTGTTTTGAGCTCTGGGGTGGTGTATTGCCTGAGGCATTTGACTTCTAACCAGAAGGCTGGCGGTTCAAACCCACCAGCCACTCCTCGGAAGGAAGGTTGGGCAATCTACTTCCGTAGTGATACTGTCTCAGAAACCCAAGGAGAGGTCACTATGAGTTGGATCGGACTCCACGGCAGTGGGTTTGGTTTGGGTAGTACTTGTTTTCACTAACCAAAAGAAATTTTAAGAGGATTTTTACTTTTACAAAAACAGGCAAGGTGAAAAGAAGCTAGAATTCAAAGTTTGTTTTGCAGCCAGCTGTTAAAGAGGCAGCGGGCAATGTCCCCATCCCCCAGCAACTAGAGTGGTGTTGCCAAGCTCCTTCTCTGGGAACTGCACTCAACACTTCAGCATCAAGCTGCCATAGTTTTTAACTATGTGGGTGAACACTATATGTTAATGTTGTTTTAGGTTTTATGGGCTATTTGGTAGGTTATTTTTTGGGTCTGGGAACACTAAAAAATATTTACCCATAAATTAGTAGTAATTGCTTCTTTGGGAGCTCTGGTGGCATAGTGCCTAAGGCATTTGACGCTAACCAGAAGGCTAGAGATTCAAACCCACCAGTCACCCTTAGGAAGAAAGATGGAGCAATGTACTTCCCTAATGATACTACCTCAGAAACCCAAGGAGGGGTCGCTATGAGTTGAAATTGACTCCATGGCATATTACAACAACAATAGCAATTGCTTCTTTGCTTTCTTTATGCCATTTGGCTTAGGAAAATTTTCATAGCAATGCTCTACTTTTGGACAGCAGGGGAAATCTTTATTAAACCAGATTATAGCTAAATTATATAAATCCAGAATGCATTAAAAAACAAAAAAAAGTAGCAGAGATTTTAAGGACTGTAGTTCTATATGGGATTAAATTGACAACAGCAACTCAAGAGGTTAGATATGGAGTTAAGAGGGCAGCGAGTTTCTTCGGTGAGTTGGGGAGGAACAATTGAGAAAAGGACGATGAGAGTAGCTGCACAACTTGAATGTAATCAATGCCACTGACCTGTTTATGTAGAAATAGTTGCATTGGTGCGTGTTCTGTTGAGTATATTTTCAACAACAACAAAAAGTAATGATTAAAAGAAAGACAAGCACAGTGAAAAAAAAAAGAAGTGTAGGATAGTATTAATGCACTATTTAACCTCAGCTAAGAGTTCTACACAATTAAGCTTTATTGTCCTAAAAAATGATTAAAGCCATAGGAAAAGCTGCCTTTGGCATCTAAGCATTTTACAAATCCAGGGAGTCTGTGTGAAGTATCACTTGCTTATTTGTTTAATGTTTCCCTAAATGACTAGAGTCATCTCTCGGTGGTCATTAATATTCTGCACTGGCTCCATCTGCCAGAAGGGGTGAGATGTGACCCAGTGTCAATAAAACGAGGTATTTTCATTGGTACCTGTGGTCCACCACGGCTTACTGCTGTTCCCAAAGGGAGACAGAAGTTCTGTTCAACACAGTTGGAAAGTGTCAAAGCTCCAAGTGTCATACCAGAGCAGAGACACAGCAGTTTTCAAAGGAAAACAGCACAAACTGCTAATAAATCTCTCTCTTTCTCTCTTCTGGTGTATATTCTACCATTTCCTCATTTAAATTTCTCTTTCACCTTTGTTTGACCTAAAGCATGTGTTCATTTTGAGCCAATAAAAACTACAAGGAGGAAACATCTGTATCATTAAGTAACTAGTGCTAATATGAGAGTCCCGCAAAGTGATGACATTTTAACAAAGAAGAAATACAAATGGCCAATAAGCAGGTGAAAAGATGCTCAATGTTGTTACCATAGCAGTTTTCTTCAAGTTGATTCTGATTCATGGTGACCCCATGTATATCAGAGTAGAACTTGCTCCAGGGGTTTTCAGTGGTTGATTTTGGGAACTAGATGATCAGCCGTTTCTTTTAAGGGACCTTTGGGTGGACTTGCACCCACAACCTTTTGCTTCGCAGCTAAGTGCATTAACTATTTGTACCACTCAGAAACTCCCATTAGTCAGTAGGGAAATGCAAATCAAAACCATCCTGAGATACTACTTCACACTCACTAAGATGGTTACGATTAAAAAGAAAGAAAAAGAAAACAACAGGTGTTAGCAAGGATTTGGAGAAATTGAAACCTTCGTTCATTGCTGGTGGGATTGTAAAATTGCACAGCTGCTGTGGAAAATAATTTGGGAGTTCCTCAAAAAGATAAACATAGACCTATCATATGATCCAGCAACTGAAAGCGGGAATGCAAGCAGATCCTGGTCCACCAGTGTTCACTGCAGCACTCTTCAGAGTAGCCAAAATGTGGAAACAACCTAAATGTCCATCGACAGATGAATGGATAAACAAAATGTGGTATATACGTGAAATGAAGTGAAATATAACTCAGTTATAAAGAGAAATAAAGTCTTGCTACAACACAGATGGACAATGAAAACATTATAATGAGTAAAATAAGTCAATCACAAGAACACAAATATTGTGTGATCCCCCGTGTATGAAATATCTAAATAGGCAAGTACATAGAGACCAACATTTCTGAGTGGTTACCGAAGGTGGGAAGGAGGGAGCAGGAATGGGAGGACTCACTGCTTGGCAGTCACTGAGCTTCTGTTAAGGGTGATGGGAAAATTTAGAAACAGATAATGGTGTTTCTTTTTTTGCAGAAGCAATCTTCATCAAAAGAATACAGATGACACTGGATGAATAAATATTTGATAATAATGTTTTTATCTTAGTATTAGAACACTTACTAGTCTGTTTTTGGTACTTAAAGTACAGATAAAAAGGAACTGTATACATAAAATGAAGCAGCTCCATTTAAAAAGAAAACATGACATATCAGCTTTCCACTTCTAGTAACTCTAGCATTCCAAAGTGTTATTTCTATTGGCTCCTTAATTAATACCAAAGCTCACAATTGTAATTACTACAGAAACCAGGGAGGTGGAAGAATATAGAACCAATGTAGTAAAGTAACTTTGAGATCCATTTCAATTTGATTTCTCTTTGTGAGTTCCTCACTGTTGGTCACTTCTGTGTTGAATGTTTGTCATGCTTGGTTTCACAATCTACCCCTTGAAGGTTTTAGGGGGTGGGTGGAGCTGTCGGCTTTTCATTTCATAGCAGTAGTGTGTCTGTGACTGACCTCAGATTCAGGTGATCTTAAACCTTACTTGCTGTTGTTTCCTGGGGGAGTTTGGCCATCGTGAGTTATATTTCATTAATAAAACAATATGTTGACAGAAAAGGCCTTGCAATGTAGGAGAAAGAAAACCAATTGCCAGTAATTTCACAAGTAACTCATGAAATGGAGTTAAGGGTCTGACATTTCACATACATTTCTTTATAGGATAAGGGGTCATTTGAAGACTGAAAATGCCTCACATCTGTCTGTGCCCTACTATTCTTCTAGCTGTGTCTCAATGACTGGGACACAAGCTAGACAATATCCTAAAAATTAGCACTGCATTTGGGAATTGAAGAAGAACTTAGGTTCAAATCTCAGTTTGTGGTTGGGTTGTGAGGTAGAGACTGAATAGAAAAGGCAGGCTACATGAGAATCTCTCTAGAGGTCATGGCAGATTCTTTTTTCAATAAAGAATTGGATTGGGTTTTTTAGTTATAATTTTTTTCTATATGACTTTGGAGACATTAATGTTATTCTGTGAGAGTCTACCAATGCCAAGGAGAATTGCTAAACTGGTGTACAAAAGTGATGCTTCCTGTTATTGAACTTGTCTTTTGGATGACTAGACTTATCACTCTGAGTTGTATACTTGTTCTTTGTCACAATAAGCATTCAGATATACTGAGATTATTCTCTCTTAACTGAATGGATACACCCAGAATGCAGTCTGCCTGAGCAATTCCAAAAATTCTGTTAGGAATTTAGCCCTACCTTAGTGGTGTCTCTTCCCCACATGACAATAGCCATCTATTGATGGCTGAGAGAGGATTTTATTTCCTAGTATTTGGTCTTGCCATGGGAAAACAGAAACAATATGGAAGGAAAGAGCAAATTCCTGGTCATTCTTTGCATGGGGAGGAGCAGGCGGCATTATGTTGTTGCTGTTAGGTGCTGTCCAGTCGGCTCGGACTCATAGCAAGCCTACGTACAACAGAACAAAACACTGTCTGGCTCTGCACCATCCTGACAGTCCTTACTATGCTTACGTCCATCGTTACAGCCACTGTGTCACTCCATCTCATTAAGGGTCTTCCCCTTTTCTCTGACTCTCTACTTTACCAAGCATGATACCCTTCTCCAGGGACCAGTCCCTTCTGACAACATGTCCAAAGTA
>NW_006921594.1:392632-396897 GCF_000298275.1 Orycteropus afer afer
ACTACCAGAGCTCCCTCACAGATAAGACTTTAGGCAAAGTAAACCCTCTACCTCAATTTCTATATCTGGGGAAATACGATTGTATTCATAGTGTAGTAGTGAGGATTAGCTGAGATTACATATTTAAATTTCTTTGTGTAGCATCTGGCACATAGTAAGTAACTTACTTGCTCAGTAGATGTAAACAACATAAAGTCTCTTGTTCAGAAAGCAGCTTCTCTGCTGGCTTGAAGGTTACGGGGCTCAAAATTTGTAGTTTCTTGTGACACTATTTGTGTTCAACACATGGAGCAGTCACTATGGATTCACCAAGGACAATGTTCTCTGGTGAGTCTGGATCCTCATTCTTTATGGAATGTAGTCAGTTGGATGTGACCTGCCACCAACTAATTGCAATTTAAATGAATGCAAATGGAAACCCAGACTTCTATCCCACAGCGAAGTGAGTCAGGAATTCCAACCCACCAAACTGCCTGTTTATGGAATAAACAGTTGAAAGCTCTCTCTGTGTGGCATTTTCCAGTTCTACCTGAAATCTGTTACCAAGGCCAGTGGTGCTCTGAAAGAGAGGGTGTGTGAGGAATTTAACCGTGAAAAATCTTATCTTAATCTTTTTAGCAAGTATCCTGTGCCTTAACAATCTCAGGAATTTTATTGGCGGGTTGTCCTAAGCCTTCTGTCCTAGAAACTGGAGGGCACCCTGGATGGGACAAACAGATGGTGTGGATCAGAGGTTTTCCACTTTCCACTCAGATGTTTGAAAATATGGGGAAAAAGTAGAATCACCCTCCAAGGAGAGTGAACTTCCAGATTCCTTATCAGTTAGAACCATTACCTGGGGCAAAGGTCCTTCTTCAAGCACATAACTCTGTTGTATTTAAAGTTATTTTTTTTTTCACTTCCTGTTGTGCTCAGATAATTCTAAGAATGAAAGTGGAAAGTTATATGGCATATGGAACAGCACAAGTTTGTGATGTGGACTAGGCCATCTTCTTCCAGTACTCATTTTTCATCATTTTGAAATGATTTTGAAATAGTTTGTCTCTGAGACATCACCACATATGAGAAACACAAAACTGAGATGTGGCATATTTGATCATATTTGCAAACTGCTCTAAATAGCACTATTGATATAAAAAGACTTGATTGAGGCCCCACATAGCTTTCATCAAACCACTTGATTTCCAGAATTTTCAGGCTCCCCTCCGTTATAGTTCATAGATGCATTCAAGGCACAGGGAAAAATACAACATCATACTTATTATTTTGTTGAACATTTTGTTGTAGGCGTGCAGTGCCATTATTCTTTAGGACAGGATCTTTCAAGTCTTTTCTTTTTGGGGAAAAAGTCCATGAGGGAGACTAGTGCCCAGGGCTGGATAAAATAATTTCCAATATGAATAATTGGTCAAATGGGAGCCTGCAGTGGTTGGATAGTGTGGACAAGAGAACAATACTCCTAAAGATGTATGCGGACATGCTACTTTACACAGCAAAGGGACTTTGCAGGTGTGATTAAGTTATAGAGCTGATGTGGGGGAATTGTCCTGCACTATTCTGGTGGATCCAGTGCAATCCCCTGGGACCTTGTTAATGAAAAAGGGGGGTGGAAGAGTCTCAGTCAGAAGAGAAGGTATGATGGAAGCAGAGCCTGGAGTGACGTGACTGCTGTGGAAGGAGGCCAATGGCCCAGGAATGTAGGCTGCAAGGGAAGAAATGCAGCTCTGCACGCTCATTTTGGATTATTATTACAAGATAAATTGGAATTGCTTTAAGTCACTAAATAGGAGCCCTGTTGATGCAGTGGTTAAGTGTTTGGCTACTAACTGAAAGGCTAGCATTTGGAACCCACCTAAAAGTTCAAGGAGAAATGACTGGCCACCTGCACTAGGAAAGTCTGCAGCCTAGAAAACCCTATGAGGCAGTTCTACTCCATAACATGGAGTCAGCATGAGTTGAAAATTGACTCAATGAATGACATCTTAAAACAACAACAATCCACTAAATTTGTGGTAATGAGATACAACAACAATAGAAAACTAATATATATAGGAATCAGTTCACAACCTATACAAATGAGAACCCAGAGTTGAGAACTTGCTTGCTATGATAAATATAGAAGCATCAGCATCGATTGCCACTCCACTGTCCATGTTTTCCAGTCTCCGAGTACCTCCGCTGAGATTTCCTGCCTCTACAATGATGCTCTTATGGTTCCTGCTCCTGACACGTCCCCCAGTTAATTCTGTTCGGATTCTTTTCCAGCCAGCAGGTTCACATGGTTTTATAGAAGCAGGTTCACCTGTTTTTATAGATATAAAGTTGTCTCTTTGTCCTGCAATTCAATCATTTAGCAAGAGAGAATCATTTAGCTTAATTGTGGAAAACATAGACTACCTTCTGTGAGCAAATTTTAAGTGTAAATGAGTCTCAAATCTACTTACTGCCTCTAGTTGAGGTGAGGAAGGTCAATTGCAACTCAGGAAATGTTTGGCAAATAGTTACTGTGTTCCAACGACAGTAGGAGAGGGTATATAGGTATCATAGGTGAGGACATAAGTAGGCTTACAAGGTGGAGTGTGACAAGTGATGTCAAATGGGAACAATAAGGGCTTTGATATCAGAGGGACCTGGACTATTTACATTACTGATTAGTTTTCTGTTCTCTTTAATTGCTTCATATTAATTTTTAATCTGAAGAATGTGCAGATTAATACCTGTTTTCACAAAATTGCTATGAGGATGAAACAAACTGATTGGTTGATATGATGACTGGTCCAGCAAATATGTGATGAGTGCCTATTATGCTTTGGGCACTATTCTAAGCTCAGGGAGTAGCTTTGTGGGTGAAATAAAGTCTCAGTTCATGGGTCTTATACTGAGGTAAGAGGAGATGTGCATTAAACAAATGAATACATATTCTAGCAGGTAATGAAAAATGCAACAAAATTAAAAAAAAAAAAAAGCAGCAGAAGCAGAAACAAGGTCAGAGGGTATCTGGGACAGGGAGAGGGAGCTTAGGAGGACTTCCCTAGCTGGTTGCAGGGTTCCTGACATAGTGTACTTACCAAATAGATGTAGATTCCTATCCTCTGAGGAAAAGCTTCCAGATTGTGGAACTATTCTAAGTTTTAAGATATTATGGAGGAGGTAATGTTTGAGTTTTAAGGTTGAGGCGGATTTCAGCAGGAAGGGATGGTCAGGAAAGACCTTGAGGTTGAGAGAAGAGAATATACAGGGACACGAGTCCCGAGGTGCATGCTGTTTCTCGTAAGACCCCACCTCACACTAGACACAGGTTCCATTTTTGGGTTAGGGGCTTATTAACACGCCTCAGAGCTTCATCTCTCCTGTGGTAACCTAGGTGACTGATTGCCTCTGCAGCTTTTTCATACCAGGGCTTTGAACTGGCCTAGAACCAAAAACTGAAACGGAGAAATCTAGAATTTTCACTGGAGTGAAACCAAAGCCCAAACTGCAGGAAAAAAAAAAAAAAATTTTTTTTTGAACCCAAACCAAAATGGAAAACCATTATTTTTTTTCACTCTGCAATTATTGTTTCAATGATAATTTTTTCAGCTGAAAGCAAGACCATTGGACCATTTTGTTTGATTTTACCTGGTGCCGGTGTATGTCAAATGCTCCTCTAGCACATGGCTGGTAAGAGCTCGGGTCATTGCTTCAGCAAGCAGCGCTGTGTAGACTCAGCTAAAGGTGATGACTGCTGTTCGTGAGAGGGTTCACAGGCCGGTCAGAGTTGGCTGTTTCCACCCTGTGCTGGACCCCTCTCGCAGTAACCCCAGCTGTGCCTAATGAAGACGAGAGAAACACCTGGCAATTGAGAACACTCATAATCAGAAATTTCCAAGAGTTTATTAAACTGCATCGAGTTCTGAACAGAGTTTCATGTGAACAAAAATTTGTCAGGTGAGTGTAAACATTTTAAATGTTCATCATTCATATTTTTAAAGTGTGATATTTAAATTCAAGAAGTAGAACATAGTATGTAATGTTTTGATGATTCCATTCTTGAATTCAATCTCTAGTTAAATGTACTGTCACATATTGTTGGTACTTATATATTTAAATTGATATTTATTTCACAAATCAAAATGTTAACAAACATTTGTTAACTAGAGGGAAAAAAATTAATGTTTCCATTGTGATATACTCTTATTTCATTGAAAATAACTCGATAGCATCACTATGAAGTGAGAGCTTTCTTCAAAAAGTGCTGGATAAATATACAAGAATGTTGTAAAGTG
>NW_006921594.1:397357-423173 GCF_000298275.1 Orycteropus afer afer
TAGCTGCTGGTTGTCAAGGTTGATAAACCCAAGGGCAGCAGGAAAATGGTACAATCCCAAGATCGGCAGGCAACACAGCAGGCCACTGGTTCAAGTTCAGGAACTGGAGATGAAGATTCGGCCAAATGCAGGCCAAAATGTGACAAAAAGCTAGAGACCTTTCAAAGCTTCTCCATCTATACTGGAAGCAGGCCACACTCCAAGGGCAACTCATTAGGTGCTCACAGCAGATTCTACCACGGTGGTTGTGGTGCTTATGTTTGTGTGCCACTTGGCTGGGCTTGGTTGAGTGGGTGGGCAGCTGGTGGTAGTTATTCCCCCAGTTCCATGGTGGGATCTACCACAAGCAGCTGAGTAGCTGCCTTTGGGATGTGGTCGGCTTCCTGTATATAAGGAGAAGCCTTGGGAATGGTTTCTAGCCTATGGTACACCTGGACCCTGCATGTAGCTGTGTCATTGCTCAGCAGCTTGCAGTGCTCTGCCTACTTTGAGACTTACAAAGGACTTAAGTTAATGGCCTGCCGTGTGGTTTGGTAACATCGGGACTGTGCCTTTTTACTTGTCAACATTGGGTTTGTCAGCCCAGCAGCCAGCAGCTGTCTGAGTGAAGCAATGCCTCTAGCTCCAGTGGACCAGGAACAGGAGGCAGAGCTGAACCCTAAGGTTGAGGGGCTTTCACCCAGCCCCTAGAGCCTGGCACTTTGAACTTAAAGCCTCCAAACTGTAAGAGAATAAACTCCTGTTTGTTAAGGCCATCCCATTTGTGGTATATTCTTGTCTGAGTGGCACTAGGTAACCAGAACAGTGTGATTACAATCTCATTATGGGAAATAACTACATTAAGCTGCCAAGCTACTCAAAACCACAGCCCAGCCAAGTTGATGTACAATCTTAACTATCACAATAACCAATTCTGCCTCATAGTGATCCTATAGGAGAGAGTAGAATTGCCCCATAGGGTTTCCAAGGATGTAATATTTATGGAAGCAGACTGCCACATCTTTCCTTCCTAGAGCAGCTGGTGGGTGTCAATCACCCACCTTTCCATGAGCAGCCACTGTGCTGTCAGGGTTCCTTGTAATATACTCATTCACTGCTGTCAAGTCAATTCTGACTGATAGTCCTACGACTATGTCCTACAGGACATAGTAGAACTGCCCCTTTGGGTTTCTAAGGCTGTGAGTCTTTATGGAAGCAGATTGCCACATCTTTCTCCCACGGAGTGGCTGGTGGATTTGAATCACTGAACTTTCTCACTTAGCAACCAAGCACTTTAACCACTGTGCCGCCTGGAGTCCTGTAATATATTATAAAGAAAAAAGAAAAGAAAAATGCCTTACTGCATCAAGTCAGTCCTGACTCATAGTGACCCCCATTGGGTTTCCAAAGTTGTAAATCTTTACAGAAGCAGACTGACTCATCTCTCTTCTGGAAAGCAGCTGGTGGGTTGAAACTACTGACCTTTTGGTTAGCAGCCAAATACCTTAACCACTATACCACCAGAGCTCCTTGTAATGTAGTGACTATCAAGTATGCCTTGATGTTAGTACTATTTATTACCCTTTGAATTCTAGTATGGGGCAAACTAGAGAAAATTCATGTTGAGAATTTTTTAAGTATGAAAAGATTGGGGGGGAAAAAAAAGCATGTGTAAAATTTGCAACACAGATATGATTCGAGATCATGCAGCAAATTTAGACAGACATCTGAAGTATCACTATATGGATGAATACAATGCAGTATAAAGCAAGAAAACAAAGAAGATTGAAGAAAGCATCAGGAATGTTCCACACAAGCAATCATTAACATTAGAGGAGTTCACTGTTCCAGAATGCTTTAAGGTGCTTTTTTAAGGTGAAATTAGATAAACACTCAACTGTCCATGCTTGTGCTGAATTAGTGACTGTCATGGTTCATTTGAGTTACTTGAATATTCAAAATTCCATGAAATTTAATATCCAATTGTTACTTCAATTAGTCAACATTTTTCAATCAACTGTGAGAATATTAAACCAAAAATCAAACCAAACTCACTGCCATTGAGTCGATTCTGACTCATAGCAACCCCTTTGGGTTTCCAAAGCGGTAAATCTTTACAGAAGTAGATTGCCCTGTCTTCCTTCCATGGTGTGGCTGAAGGATTTGAACTGCCAACGTGGTTAGCAGTCAAATGAATTAGGCACTATGCCACCAGAGCTCCTGAGGGAAATGATAACTAGTCCTTAAAATTTAGCTCCGAAATTAGTAATAATCTAGAAAAATGGATATTCTTTCTTGAAAATGGATGTTGTCAGTAGATTAAGTCAGCCAGTTCTAGGAATTAACACTCAGTTCACACAAGATGGTATATTTTACCATCTATGTATTTCACCATGTATTTCATCTGTTGACATTGGGAATGTATCTATGTATTTTCACCATGCATTTTATCTATTGACATTGGGAATGAAAGAATTAAAAGACACACAGGTCTGTACATGAAAACACAGTGTATCAAATTTTGGGGAAGTACAACATTGATTTACAACAGATTTATTCTGTAACCATGGATAATGGCTCTAATATGGCCCTAATAATTTGTTGATTTGCTCAGAAATGATAGTGAAATCAAATGGCAAATGTCAGGGCAAAATGACAATTTTGAAGACTGTGGCTCAGTGCACTCTGACCTGGTGACATTAACCATCAGAGAATGTGGTGAAAGTGGTAAGGTTTATAAGAGAAGACTGACTGGTATAAAGTGTGCTGCATACAAACTTCAATTAATTGTTAAAAACTCAATAAAAGTTGCTGAAATAGAAGAATTTTTAGGAGAATGCTGTGAGCTCATTTGAATACTTCATATTCTGACATTATTTAGCAAATTTTTAGAAAATAATCTAAGGAAACCATGGAGCATGATAAACATCACAATAGAAAACTTACTAGGGTACAAAAATCTGTGGTGAGGTATATGAAATATTAATTATTCATCTGTGGTGAATAGTATGAAATATTATTTTTCTGATGATAAATGGACATATGTCAAATTAATTTTGGAAACTTTGAAATCTTTAAAGAAAGTTACAGTAAGATTACAAAGTGAGCAATTAAGCATGAATGATGTTATTGGTATGTGGTTGGAAAATAAGCTACAGTTAAGAACTCTTAATACATTTGCAAACACATTGATTGAAAAATTGAATGGCAAGGAAAAAGCTATCACTGAAAATGATAGTAAATTAGGAGCAGCTTATCTAGATCCTTGTTATCAAATTGCACTTAGTTCTTAAGATGACAGCCAAATTACATTTAAAAAGCATTTGGGAAATGAGAAAATCTGAAAAGGAGCAACACTGAAAGTGTAACAAAAGAAAACAATTCAGGAAATACTTCATTTCAGATGATGCTGTTGAGATAGAATTATTTCTCCAAATGAAAGGAAAAAAGCTAAATTGAGACCCAATGACTGAAATGTTAATATTGACTCTATATTAACAAGTTTGATGGTCTACAAAGAGTTAAGAAAAAAAGTATTCTGGAATTTGGGAAGGAAATTGTTCACAATATCCCCAGTTATTTGAAATTACTAAGGTAGCTTTGGGTGCACCAGCTGCTCAAGTCAGTCTTGAGAGAGCTTTCTCAGGCTTGAAATTCATTTTGCAAGACAACAGAGATAGCCTAAATGGAAAAGTTTTAGAGGACCTTCCCTTAATTAATATAATTATGTTTTTTTGTAATGATGTTTTCTGTATAATGTTGTTGTTGTTAGGTGCCGTCGAGTCATCTCCGACTCGTAGTGGCCCCATGCACAGTAGAACAAAACCCTGCCCTGTCCTGTGCCAGCTCCACGATCTTTGCTATACCTGAGCCCATCGTTGTAACCACTGTGTCAGTCCATCTTGTTGATGGCCTTCCCCTCTTTCATTGACCCTCCACTTTACCAAGCATGATATCCTTCTCCAGGGAATGGTCTCTTTTTACAACCTGACCAAAGTAGGTGAGACAAAGTCTGCCCATTCTCTCTTCCAAGGATCATTCTGGCTGCACTTCTTCCAGGACAAATTTGTTAGTTCTTTTAGCAGTCTATGGGACTTTCAGCATTCTTCTCTAGCAACACAACTCAAACGCATCAACTCTTCTTTGGTCTTCCTTGTTCATTGTTCAGCTCTCACATGCATATGGGGCAACTGAAAATACCATGCCTTGGGTTAGGCACACCTTAGTCCTTAAGGAGACATCTTTGCTCTTCAGAACTTGAAAGAAGTCTTTTGCAGCCAATATGCCCAGTGCTATAGGTTGTCCGATATCTTGACTGCTGCTTCCATTGGAGTTGATTGTAGAACCAAGTAATATGAACTCTTCAACAACTTCAATCTTTTCTCCATTTATCATGATGCTGCCTACAGGTCCAGTTGTGAGGATTTTTGTTTTCTTTATATTGTGGTGTAATCCATACTGCAGACTGTATTCTTCAGTCTTCATCAGTAAGTGCTTCAAGTCATCCTCACTTTCAGCAAGCAAAATTGTGTCGTCAGTATACCGTAGGTTGTTAATGATTCTTTCTCCAATCCTGATGCCATGTTCTTCTTCATATAGTCTAGCTTCCCAGATTATTTTTGGGACCTCTGGTGGCATAGTGCCTAAGGCATTTGACTGTTAACCAGAAGTCTGGTGGTTCAAACTCACCAGCCACTCCTTGGAAGGAAGATTGGGCAATCTACTTGCATAGGGATACCACCTCGGAAACCTGAGGAGGGGTCGCTATGAATCACAATCTACTAGGTGGCAGTGAGTTTGAGTTTTAGTTCTCAGACTGTTTGCTCAGCCTACAGATTGAATAAATATGGAGAAAGGATACAACCCTGCTGCACTCCCTTCTTGATTTTAAACCATGTAGTGTCCCCTTGTTCTGTTTGAACAACAGCCTCCTGGTCTATGTACAAGTTCCTCATGAATACAATGAAGTGTTCTGGAATTCTCATTCTTCTCAATGTTATCCATAATTTGTCATGATCCACACAATCCAATGCTTTTGCATAGACAATAAAACACAAGTAAACATCTTTCTGGTATTCTTTGCTTTCAGCCAAGATCCACATGACATCAGCAATGGTATCCCTTGTTCTATGTCCTCTTCTGAACCCAGCTTGCATTTCTGGAAGTTCTCTGTCAATATACTGTTGCAACAGTTTTTTAACTATCTCCAGTAAGATTTTACTTGTGTGTGATATTAATTATATTGTTTGATAATTTCCACATTCTGTGGGATCATCTTTCTTTGGAATGGGTACAAATATGGATCTCTTCCAGCTAGTTGTCCAGGTAGCTGTCTTCCAAATCTCTTGGCATAGTCAAATAAGTGCCTCCAATGTGGCAACCATTTGTTGAAACATCTCAGTAGGTATTCTGTCAATTCCTGGAGCCTTGTTTTTCTCCACTTCCTTCAGTGTGGCTTTGACTTCTTCCTTCAGTACCATTGGTTCTTGATCATATGCTACTTCCTGAAATGGATGAACATTAACCAACTCTTATTGGTACAGTGACCCTGTGTGTTCCTTCCATCTTCTTTGATGTTTCCTGCATCATTTAATATTTTGCCCATAGAATCTTTCAAAATTGCAACACAAGGCTTAAATTTTTTCTTCAGTTCTTTCAGCTTGAGTAATGCTGAGCATGTTTTTCCCTTTTGGTTTTCTAACTCCAGGTCTTTGCACATTTCATTATAACTGACTTTGTCTTCTCGAACTGCTCTTTGAAATCTTCTGTTCAACTCTTTTATCTTGTCATTTCTTCCATTTGCTTTAGCTTTGTTCCATTCAAGGGCATGTTTCAGAGTCTCTTCTGACATCTATTTTGTTCTTTTCTTCTTTTCCTGTCTTTTTAGTGACTTTTTGTTTTCTTCAAGGATGATGTTCCTGATGTTATCCCACAGTTCCTCTGGTTTTCAGTCATTGGTGTTCAGTGCATCAAATCTATTTTTTAGATGGTCTGTAACTTCAGAAGCAGTATATTCAAGATCATATTTTGGCTCTTGTGGATTGTTTTAATTGTCTTTAACTTCAAGTTGAACTTGCAAATGAGCAGTTGATTGTCTGTTCCACAGTCAGCTCCTGGCCTTATTTTGATACAGATGTAGTCAATCTGATTCCTATGTACTCTATCTGGCGAAGTCCATGTGTATAGCCACCATCTGTATTGTTGAAGAAAGGTATTTGCAATGAATAAGTCATTGGTCTCGCAAAATTCTATCTTGCGATCTCCAACATTGTTTCTATCACCAAGGCCATATTTTCCAACTACTGGTGATTCTTCTTTGTTTCCAACTTTTGCATTCCAATCACCAGTGATAATCAGCACATCTTAATTGCATGTTTGGTCAATTTCAGACTGCAGAAGTTGGTAAAAATCTTCAAATTCCTCATCTTTGGCTTTGGTGGTTGATGCATAAATTTGAATAATAGTAGCATTAACTGGTCTTCCTTGTAGGCATATGGCTATTATTCTATCACTGACAGCATTGTACTTCAGGACAGATCTTGAAACATCCTTTGCGATGATGAATGCTATGCCATTTCTCTTCATATTCTTTCCCAGCATAGTAGATCATATAGTTGTCTCATTCAAAATGGCCCAAACCAGTCCATTTCAGCTTAGGATATCAATCTTTATGCATTCCATTTCATTTTTGACAACTTCCAATTATCCTAGATTCATACTTTATACATTCCTGTTTTGATTATTAATGGATGTTTGCAGTTGTTTCTCCTCAATTTGAATCATGCCACATCAGCAAATGGAGGTCCCAAAAGTTTTATCCATATCATTAAGGTCAGTTCTACTCTGATGAGGCAGTTCTTTCCTAGTTATTCTTTGAGTGCCTTCCGATCTAAGGGGCTCATCTTCTGGCACTCTATTGGACAAAGTTTCAGGACTATTCATAAAGTTGTCCAGTAATGTATCAGACAGTGTTTCTCTGCTATTCATAAGGTTTTCCCTCGCCAATTCTTTGAGAAGTGGATGGACTCTTCCTTTTTCCAAGTCTGTCTCAGTCTGGAAGCTCCACTGAAACATGTCCACCATGTGCAGCCCTGCTGGTGTTTGAAACGTCAGTAGCACAGCCTCCAGCCTCATAGCAACGTGCAAGCCACCACCACAGTATGATAAACTGACAGATAAGTTTGTCTCCCTTAGTTGTTCCAAACCTCTCCACCCTCCCTTTACCAGGATCTGGCCGTCGTTGGGCCTGGCTTCCCACTTCCTGCCTTGGGTGGGGCTCTCTGCCTCCCCTTACCTGCATTTCATAATTTTGTAATATTATATATTATAATATCATATATATTATAATATATATAATAGCATATATTATAATAGTATAATATTGTATGAATTAATCTATATTTGTAATAACATGTTTATTTTATGCAATGTTATGGTAATTCTTCAACTTAGAACTGGGGTCAATATTAAAATTTCTTGAATAAATTTTTGTCAGTTTTATGTGACTATTAAGTTGTAAAATGTCACTCACCTCAAAATTGAGTTTGTGTTCAGTGTATTTTATAGCATTAAGTTGAGGATTTCTTACTAAATAGTATATTTTGAACGTTTAATTTAATATTTTATAGTATATTAGGAGTATTTTTATCATAATACTATTATTAAACTGACTCAGTGCTCCAGTAAATTCCAATATATTTAAATATATATATATTTTAAAAAATATTTTACATTATGTTTTTCTTTGTATTGAAATGTTTTCAGACTGATTATATTTAAAGATCATTGTCACTTTAGATTTAATTATTAATGAATGTGTAGAAAGAAATAGTTTAATAAGTTTATTATTGTTACTTTTAAAACTAATAAAAAAAATATTGGGATTAACAAAATTTGAGTTAATGTAAAAATGCAATATCATGTGTTGTACAAGGAATGAATCTGGTAACCATATTTCTTCAGATGAAATTGCTCCAGATTGTCCATTTGCAGAACATAAATTTGAGATCAAAGGGTAAAAAGCAGGTTTGAACTGCTTCAGTCATGGTCGATAAAGTGAAATTGGAAAAGAATCAGTTTTTTAAATTTTGTTGAACAGGAACAATAACTGCAAAGGAAAAATATAACAGTTTGAGGCCCTCTTCTGCAAGTCAGCCTTTCTGCAAGTTTGGGCTCGTTTGTTTACCCAGGAAACTGGACCACCAAACAAGCTCTCAGTAATCAAGTTTTAGCGCCATTCCTTGTTCAACTCCCCTTTCCCTTTTTTCTTTGGCTGCTATTTCCAGTAGGATAAATCCCTCCTTGATTGCCAGACATATTTGGCTAACTTATTTTCATAATCTTAATTTCCAAGACAAACTCAGTTTGAGGGGGTGAAAAAAAAGGTGTGGGACGCTAGAGGGTGGGTAGGGTAGGAGAGGGCAGGGATGCCTTTGGTTCACCACAGGATGTGCAGACTCTCCCAGAGGGAACGCAAACAAACAGGCCCAGTGCCTGAATCATGGGTTATAGCCCATGGCTATTTCCGAAAAGGGGATTCCTGAAGGCTGACTGGGGTGGCTAACTACGTGCGTGTGCCAAGTAATGGCTTAAATCCTAATTTGCAGATCTTTGGAACTTTTGGTCTTCTTTCTGGTTTTCTTATTGCCTTGAAGATAAAAGTTAAATAATCATCTTACTCCTACCATTCTTCCTCTCCATTTCAATGCTGAATCCCCACCACTTGGGCTTTTCCTTTTCAAAAGCCAAAAGCTGTCCTCCAGCTTTATCTCCACTGAAGTTTCTGCCCCTTCCTGTCCACCATCAAATGTTTGAAAGAATGATCTATTCATGCTTCCTCCACTGACTCACCAGACACTCATTTGCAATTTGAATCTTCTACAAATCTGGCTCCAACTGCTGCTGACCCCACACATGTTACTTCTTTACATGGTAGCTTTCTAAGTTCCAAGTTGTCTTAGCCTGAAAGATGTTTTTGTTTGTATTTCTTAGAAGTCTTTTTGCAAATATCACAATTCTTCAATACAGTGTGGGGAAGATGGTAGTGATAATGAATTTAAAAAAAAAAAATCCCCATCAGCCTTCCCATCTCACCCTCACCTGATGCTTTAGTGTACAAACATCAGGGTTAGAAAGTGTTTTCTTTCCGGGTCTCCAGCTGCTACCCTGCCAGGCCCTGAGCAAGGCTTGTGTGGCTCCAGCTCCGTCACAGGCCGGGTTTCCTGTCAACAGGAGAGAGGAAGTGGTGCTGTTGGATGAACCCTCATTGTCCAGGGCTGGAACAGTGATCAGCAGGCAGAGATAAGGAGCTTTTGTAACCTTATGTGATCTGCTTGCATCTGACTAACCTTGTTAGGGAGAAGAGGAAAGAAGGGGGTGGTCACAAGTAGTGTTGGGAACACAATTTCTTTCCTGGACTCTCATACTGCAACAACCAAAAGAATGTAAAACACACCGAGTAAGATGACTCTTTTAAAGACAGTGATTGGAATGTTTATCTTGCTAAGGCTTTGTAGCTTGCTGCTTTGCAAAGTAAAATTACATCATGATATCAATTTAAAAAAAAAAAAGGGTAGACTCTTAGTTTTTATTAAAAACTAGATATATGTTCTAGATTGTGTTTGGTTTATTTTTACTCTTTAATTTTGGAGTATTTCATGATTTTAGCACCTTCCGTTTAAGAAGGCCATGCCAGAATATTCTTTTATTTCACATTCCATCAAATTACATTCCATCAAGTGTCAAGTATATTCTTTTAAGTATAATCTTGTTATTGTTGTTAGGTGCCATCAAGTTGGCCCCAACTCATAGCAACCCCATGCACAACAGAACAAAACACTGCCCTGTCCTGTGACATCCTCATAGTTGCTGCTATTCTTGAGCCCATTGTTGTAGCCACTGTGTCAATCCATTTCGTTAAGGGTTGTCTTCTTTCTTCTGAGCCTCTACCTTACCAAGGAGCTGTGGTGGTGCAGTGCCTAGGGCATTTGACTGCTAACCAGGCATGGCAGCCTTCTCCAGGAATTGCTCCTTCTTGATAACGTATTAAAAGTACGTGTGTGAGACATCTCACCATTCTCTCTTCTAAGGAGTATTCTGGCTATATTTCTTCCAAGGCAGATTTGTTCATTCTTCTGGAAGTTCAAGGTATATTCAGTATTCTTCACCAACACAATGGTCAGTAAATATTATTTGCTTGAGTGATTGTCAAGACGATGTGGCCGAAGTACTCTTTCCTTTTTCACTTTGAACCATCCTTTAAAAAGTTAGGTTTTAGGGTGTATAGAAAGCAGGGCTTTGAACCGGTTCACTCCTGTTTGACCTCCTGCTGAGAATTTGCATTTCCATCCCAGATATACTTAGAATCTTCCATTTTAGCAAGATCCCTAAGTGAGTGTTATAGATTCCCAGGTGATTCTGACATATACATCATCTAGAGATCTTGTTAAACTGTAGACCTAGAATATCTAGGGTGGGAATAAATTCTCAGCAGGGGATCAAGCTGGAATGAACCAGTTAGAAGCCTTGATAGAAAGTAGCCTTAACTAGCCCATGGATCCCTTTCTCACTTAGGTGATTTCATCATAGAATTAAGAAATGATAGTTAACACCTGCACTAGATAGAGGCAGCTTCAATTGCTCCGACCCTTGGAAAGTACTTAATTAGTTCTTAAAGGGTCTATTACAATCTGTTCCACTTCTCTGACACCAACTAAATTGAAGGAATTCAATTATAATTGAAATCAATGCACATCAGTTTCAAATCACCTATACATGCACGTACTTCTTCCTCTGATCGTAACCACCGGAGCTAGGTCAGATATCACAAATGAAAAGGGTACTACTACCAAACTGACTTATCTTGTGAAAATTTAACTGTTACTTCTCGCTACTCCTCGGAAGGAAGGTTGGGCAATCTACTTTCATAGTGATACCACCTTGGAAACCCAAGGAGGGGTGGCCGTGACTGGACCGCTGTAAGTTTGGTTGATTTTTTTTTTTTGTCTATTATTTTGCCAAATGAGAAAAAAGGTAAGACTTTTGAACAGCCTTCTTTTTTTGGGGAAAAAAATCCATTTCTCTAGCCACAATGAATTAAAATCAAATCTCTGGCAACTGGCACTATTCATCTAAGATACAGCCATCTGTTGCTTGATAGATTCCGGTTGTCCATTCCCCCACAATCTGATCTTGACAAGGCTTTTTATAAATGTGTTCTAGTTCTCATGAGATTTTCTCTCTGGGTTAGTTTCTCATAACATCCTAAATCAAGATTTTAGGTCAATTCTTTCTTAGAAATATAAACTGAGAAACCAGGCTTAGAATTATAACAATCATAGACTTTGGACTCCAGAAGTAACCAGGCCTCATTTATGGATCCTTTCTCTGGAATCCATCTCAAGTTATTTGTTAGAATGTTATGTTGACAGAGGCCCCACTGCTCCCATGCCAGTCTCTTCCAGTTTTAGAGAACAATTATAAATAGCTTACTCACAACCGTTCTTTTAAAAGTTCTTAGTCTTTCTAATCTAAAAGAATGCTATATTTAGTAACAAAACAGATGGGCACCAAAAAAAAAAAAAAAAAAAAAACCCACAGAAACTCATTTTTTTTACCTATTTTCACAAAGAAAGCAGGGCGAAATTCTCAATCCTTTTTGACTAGCCCATCTCCATTTTCCAACTTGGCATCACTCTCAGTTCAACCTTCTGTTGGCCAGTTTCACACCTACAACAGGGTTATGGAGTGAAGGATTTCACTTTATCCTAAGAATTTGGTCTTTGTCCTTGGTTCTGAGAGAGCATCTCTAAAACCTTGGGATTTTCCCAGTGATTAAAGTATCTTTGTTGAGGCCTCCAGAACACACCTGAGGGTTTACGCTGATGAGGTGAGTCTTGGGTGGAGCCTAGCCAATCTCAGGGGAGGGGGACATGATTCAATCAGTCATGACTTCATTATGAGGCCCCAATAAAGGCTCTGGGAGAGTGTGCCTTTCAAAACTGTGAGATTTGACCTACTTCTGGTGGTTAGGATCAGAGGAGGAAGTACTTCCTGGGCAAGTGAATTACAACTGATTCGAATTGATTTCAATTGGAGGAGTTCTTGAGTGGCACAAATGGCCAAGCACTAGCCTACTAACCAAAAGGCTGGCTCTGCATTGGAACTGAATTACTTCAATTTATTTGGTGTCAGAGAAGTAGAGTAGATTGTAATTGATCTTTACAGGGGTAAATCTAGCAACGTTGCTGTTGTTGTTATGTGCTGTCTAGTAGGACCTGACTCTAGTGACCCCTCCTTGGGTTTCCAAGGCAGTTATCACTACAGAAGTAGATTGCTAATACAGTGGACTAATTACGTACTTTCCCAAGGATCAGAGCAATTTAGGTAAATTCAAAGTTAAGCTGATTATAAAAGGGAAATATTTAATGACTGGATACTTTTATTTATTTAATAATTTATAAAATATTTATAGTACACCTACTTTGTGCCAGACACTGTTGTACATGCCTCACAAATATAAACTGATTTAGTTTGTGTGGACATTTTATGAAGTAGATATGATTGTCCCCATTTTACAGGTGAGAAAACTGAGGCACAGTGAGATTAAGCAATTTACTCCTGGTCACACTGCTTTTAAATGGAGGAACTGGAATAAAAACCCATCTGGCTCCAGAGACTTACAAGGTTAACCATTGTTGTATGCTGAATAAATCTAAGACATCATATAAGAGTATGTAGTTACATTTTTTCCCCTATAGTGTTACTAATTTCACAATTACTTTTGAATTCCAGGTGAAGTAACTGATTCAACAAATTTTAATGACTAACTTATATCAGGAGCTCTGGTAGCATAGTGCCTAAGACACTTGACTGCTAACCAGAAGGCTGGCATTTCAAACCCACCAGCCACTCCTCAGAAGGAAGATTGGGCAATCTACTTCCATAGTGACACTGCCTTGGCAACCCAAGGAGGGGTCGCTATGAGTCGGGGCAGACTTGATGGCACATAACAACAATGACAACTTATACCAACTGTTATAGTTGGTTACGGCTCAGGGAAGATTTGGGAGATGTGGAAATGAGGATGAGAAGCCAATCAAGAAGTGGTCAAGAGGACCAAGGTAGGCATCTGGTAAAATGAACATCAGTGTACCTGTGGGGGAGTGGGAGGGGGTTGGTCCAAAGGACTGAATGCTACAAAGACTAGAAACAGATGTCCACAGGCATTGAGTAGGATAGTTAGTACTTCATTGGTGATGGTAAAAATGGCATGGTGTCATCAAGCCTCCTCTCACTTTACAAGAGGGAGGAGAGAGAGTCAAAACCATCAGCCCCAGACTGATTCCTTTGAGGTAGAGGTCAGTTCCACCCTCTCTCCAACCTTTTTACCAATCTGACACCAGCTATCTCTCTCATGGCACTCATTCCCTACTTCTTTGCTAGGTTTGATAATTTATTGCAATGGCCATATAGAACTCACCAACCAGACTCATAGAGTTTATTGGGGAAGTAATAGATTAAAATTCAGGATCAAAAGTGACTCAGGACTGTACTTCAGTTGGGACAGCTTCATGGCTGTTTCTAAAGGCAGGCTTCTCTCTCATCTCTTGGCCACTCCACCCCTTGGCCTATTCTCTGCCCTGTTTGGGCAAGTGTTAGTTGCACCAATAAGTTTAGTTCCACCGATAAGTGCCCAGAGGCACCCTACCCTGCCAGTAAATCTCCTGCCTGAAGGTGTTCAGCTCTCTTGCTCCAGGTTGGGCAAACCCAATGGAGCCACCTCGCTCCATGGGCCATCATTTCACACTGGTCTCCTGGTTCTGCTGCCACCATTTCTCTATCACCACTTCTCACCATTTCTGGTGTTACAGCTCTCTCTCTGTTTCCTGGGTCTAGAATGTCCTCAGCGCAGGGATCCTGGGTCCAAAGGATGTGCTCCATTCCTGACTCTTCTTGATGGTAGTGAGTTCCCCTTATTAGTCTCTGGGATTAGATCATTTTAAGCTTAATGAGATAGCAAAACTGGCTGTTCACCTCATTAATGTTCTATACATCTTATTTACATGGCCCCACCCCTGTCAGTGTCCCATGCATCTTATTTGCATTATTAGCAGGTTGTCCAGTCCCCTTAGTAGGCCACAAACACCCTATTTGCATAGTGCTACCAAATGGTCTTGTGAATCTCACAAAATTCATAATAAGCTTATGGTGTCAGAAAGTGAAATGCAGTATATAGAAGAGTCTTGTCCATTGTCATCAAATGGGATAATCAATTGCATTTTCCACCTCTGTAACTTTCAGAGTAGAAGATACATATATTTTCATAAATCTAAGCTCATGTCTACAAAGGTGTTTCTCCAAAAATGGAACTTATTTCTATTATAAGTCACTTTCATCTGATGATACAAACTCAATTATGTTCAAGTAAGTTCAGTTAACATGGTGACTTGTTTACTTGCAGGCCTTGAACTTTGTCAGAGCAGGACTCTGTCCTCTGCTCCTCACCAGTGTCACCAACATTCTTGCACATTTAGCAAGCAGGCTTCTGTAGGGAGGGCACTTGGCCTTGGCTGTCCTCTGACATGTGCTGTCATCGACTGAGATGGAAATCATCCAGTTTGCTTATTGGTCTATTTCCAATGAGATATCCCTTATCAAGGATGAGTCCCCGATGAACCCTATGGACCCCCATCATCAGGTCTATTTTTACCTGGTGTTTCTCCTTGCCCTTTTCCCCATCTACCAGACTTATCCAGCACACCCCATTCACAGCCACCATACTTCTGCCAATGAAGGCTGGATGTTGCTATGATGCTGAATAGATTTAAGCAGAACTTCCAGAGGAAGACAGACTAGGAAGAAAGTCTGGCTGTGTCCTCCTGAAAATCAGCCAATGAAAACCCGATGGCTCAGAGTGGTCTAATTTGCAATCCATCATGGGGATGGTGTAGGACCTGGCAGTATTTCATTCCATTGTGCATGGGCTAATCATGAGTTTAGGGCAATTCAATGGCAGTGAACAACAACCATATTTACTTGGCATTGATAGTTCACTCTCAGCCTCTTCTATGCCTCACTTAGGGAGGTCAGAAAACTATCAGATGCTCACTTGAGCTGTGCAGGGCCAAACCCACCCTGTAATCATTTCTACCCAGTGGCTGTCACACATGCTGGAGCAGATGGCTTCTCCAAAGGTTCATTATCTCCTTGGGCTTTACTTCTCCTCTCAGACAGCCTGAAACATATCTGGCTTCAGTGTCCAAATTTTCCCCGTATACCCAGGCATTCACTCAACCCAAGGGTACAGGGAGTTGGGCCCCTTCTCAGGAGCTCAGAGGTTTCTGAGCTGGCTTCCACCCTCCACAGATCCTCCTATCTAAGCCTAGTCACTCTTTATCTTGTCTGTAGGGGTAAGATGAAATAGCTCTTCATATTTTTTTCTTTCCAGCCTATTTTTTAAATGGCATAAAATCTAAGTTAGACTTAACTTCCTACAGGGATTAGCCTTTTGAGTTTCAAAATACCCAGATCTCATGATTTAGAATCCTGAACTTTCACAACTATGACCCCTGCTATGACTTTCAAGAGCCTATTTGGAGCGAAAGCGAAGAACTTGCTTCTGATTTTGCATGCAGCTGGGAGTCATACCTTGGGCCATGCATGCGGTTCATTTAAGAAGGTGGTGATCTCAAGGAGCAGTGTGTGTAAGGGAGGATGGGGTCAGGGTGGCAGTGCTGCTGGGGAGAAAGGGTAGGGGTGCCAAGGAGTGGAGAACCTAAGTTAATATCCCAAATTCTTATCCTTTAACACATTTATGCAATGTATGAAACTGAAACGTCTGTTAAGCTTTATGAAAGCTTTCCTTTGGCTCTTTTTATAAGAAATTGTTAAAGGACCTAAGGATTTTTAGCCTAGAGAATAAACTCTGGGAGTGGTGGACTGGTATTACTAAATGTCTACTGAGTTATTTTTGGTAGAGCAGCCACCAAAAAGTAAGAGGAAGGGAAATCATATGTATTGAATCTCTATTTTGTGTCCATATCTTTAGATATTTTACTTTTGTTATTAGATTTATTCTTTACAACAACCACCTGAAAGTAGATGTTATCACCCTATCTTCACCACAACTTGAAAAACATGTGAAACTATTCACTTCAGATTAGTAAATCAGCATTAGTAAGGCTGTGCTTACCTTGCTGCATAATTCACCCCTGCATATTTTCATAGTTGAGAAACAAAGGCTCAGAAAAACTAACTGACTTACCTTTAAAGTAGCAATAAAGCAATGTGATCATAAGAATAGAGTCTGGAGTCAGACCCTCTGTGTTAAACCCAGGCTCTCCACTTACTAGCTGTGTGACTTTGGACAATTTACTACCCTTCCCCTCTATGCCTTAATTTTCTTACCTATAATATGGAGAAAATGATAGTACCTATACATAGGGTAGTTTTGAGGATTAAATGTGAAGGTAGCTATAAAAAACTCACTGACATTGAGTTGATTCTGATTCATAGTGACCTCATTAGGTGTCCAAAGCTGTAAATATTTACAGAAGCTGACTGCCTCATTTTTCTTCCACAGAGTGGCTAGTGGGTTTCAACCACTGACCTTTTGGTTAGCAGCTAAATGCCTTAACCATTATACCATCAGAGCTCCTTATAGAGAGCTATATGTGTATGTATATAGATATGTATATGTAGATATAGTCTGTCTTTTCCCCATACTTATTCAATCTGTGTGCTGAACAAATAATCGGAGATGCTGGACTGTTTGAGGAAGAATGTGGCATCAGGATTGGAGGACGATTCATTAACAGCCTGTGATACAATCTTGCTTGTTTAAAGTGAGAAGGACTTGATGCACTTACTGATGAAGATCAAAGACTACAGCCTTCAGTATGGATTATACACATAAAGATAAGTGAAAAGGTTCTGAAAAGGCTTTCCACATATGAAGAGCAGTACGATCAAATGCACTGGAGAAATAATTAGCATGATGTGTATAGAAGACAACCCATCACATGTTGGCAACCGTTTGTCCTTTATCCCTTTCACTACAGAGATTTACAGACCAGGTACTCACATTTACAAACTCTTTTAGCAAGAATGGAAATGTGACCTAGTTCTGACCACTGAGACAGGAGAGTCTAAGAATCATCTAGAGAAGATTTTTTTTAGCTGGGATTGCCTTCTCCCCTTTCTTCCTGAGTTGAACACAGAAAGAATGCCTTGGCTCTAGCAGCCCTCTTGGAAACAAAAAGACAAAAATCTAAAGAGGTCAAAACAGAAGAGAGCCTGAGTTCTTGAGAACCAATACCTCTCATCTTTAGTTGCCAGAGAAATGTAACACATTCTTTGTTTAACTTATGGTGGTAGGGTTTTCTGGTACTTGAAGCTAACACATTCTAATACAGCAACTTATATCTGCAGTTCCTGTGTTCTTAAGAGTTTCCCTTACTTCTTATTAGTTAATCCTTCTTTATCCAGTCACTTGTTACAGTTAATAATTCTTTATATGACATTTTCCCTGTTCAAATTTCTTGGTGATTTCTCTTTCTTGATATGTCCCATGCTAATACTACTTGCAAAGAGCTCTGGTGGCACAGTGCCTAAGGTCTTTGACAGCTAACCAGAAGGTTGGTGGTTCAAACCCACCAGCCACTCCACAGAAGGGAGATAGTGCAATCTACTTCCGTAAAGATTTACAACCTTGGGCTCAGGACCATAGTCTTGGGGGACATCATGCTCAATTAGCACAACACAGTATGTAAAAATCTTGTTCTACAACCTACTTTGGTGAGTAGAGACTGGGGCCTTAAAAGGTTTTGAGCAGCCATCTAAGATGCAACTGTTGGTCTTCTCTTATCTGGAGCAAAGAAGAATGAAGAAAACAAAAATCATCTGAAAATAATTAGTCTAAAGATAAGATGAACCAAGAATACCTCAGCCTTCAGGACATCAAGACCAAAACAACTAGATGGTGCCTGGCTACAAATGCCAACCACTCAGAAAGGGATCAGAACTGGAGATCCCAGATAGAGTGGGAGGAAAAAAATTCAAAAACACAAAAATGACCAGATTTACTGATTGGATAGAGACTGGCTGAACCCCTGAGACTATGGCCCTGGGTTACCCTTTGGTAATCCATTTCCATGTATTGGCTCTCAGCCCAACAGTAGAAAGACTTACATGCAGAACACCTACCCCAGGGTGATGACCCATCTACACTAGGGAGATACACCCCTTAGATCAATCACCTATGAAGCATCAGAGGGCAGCATTCACATAGAGGGAAAGCTGAACACACAGGAATGCGTAGATAAGAAGGGCATGGAGAGAGAGTAGTCACAAGGAGGAGGGGGAGGAGAGATTTTTTATGGTTGGGTAGGGTAATTGGGGCCATGAAATCAAATATACATGAACCATTGAAGGCAAAACAAATCTCTTTGTAAATTTTTACCCCAAGCAAAATTAAAAACATTTACCACCTTGGAAACCCAGTCAGGGTTGCTGTGAGTCAGAATCAAGTCAATGGCAATGCGTTTGGTTTGGCTTTAATACAACTTACCTGGAGTAAAGCATCAAATTGCTGAAAATATGTTGGATAAATGGATACAAAGGGTGAGGTCAGAGTTGTGGTGGTGGTAGTGAGAGGGCATGAACTTGAAACCAGGACAGATTTTTTTAAAATGTGTTTTCTTTCTCTTTGTTTAAAGATCCATTCTTATTTTGCTCCTTTTCCTTCCTTTTCTCCCTTTTTCTTCTTCTTCTCTCTTTCCCACTTTTCCTTCATTCTTTCTTTTTTTCCCCCTCATTTCCTTCCATGAACATTTGTTAAGCTTTTCCTATATTCCAAGCATTGTCCTATGTAGCATTGAGGAAACAACCTGCATACATAAAACAAGCTGTTGAGTGTTACCACATCAAGAAGAACACCTAGATAGATTGTCTCAAATTTGAAAAGTATGCTTTTAGATGAGTTGGCTTAAGACATGGGCTCATGGGGTGGGTCTCGAAAGATTATCTCAGAGTTGTTCAGTCAGCTTCCCAAGAAGGTGTGACTATTGATTGGGAGGGATGTGCCAAACATGTTCAGAAGCTTGAGGAATGACTCTAACACAAAAGTCACAAATACAGCCTCACGGCCCCAGGGATGATTTATAACTGAGTGACATATTGCATGGGTACCACCATGTAGTAGTATAGATTGATTTATTTAATGATGGTGCTTTCGGGTTAAATATACATGTAGTAAAAGTCAGATGTACAAAAAGAATTATTATTTCTAATCTTCTATAACTGAGGTAATGCTGACCTCAAGCCCCTGTTCATCTGACTAACGGGAGGAGGGGAGTGGGGAAAGGGACAGAGAATTGCAACTTGCCAATATTCATTATCTCAGCCTCTTCTAGTTTAAAGTAGTCTTACTTGGGGTTAGCAGTCTTCTTTTGGTAAATACTTCATCTTTCAGGGCTTACCCATTTCTCTTTCCTGTAGTGGCATCTTGTTTCAGGGGGAAGCTTATGTGCCCTTATGCCATGAAGGAATGGACCTCCGATCCATGTGCTTTCTCCGGGGATAACAATCTCATTTCCAAGTTATCAAAACAGGGAGGGCAATGCTATTAGGGATGAGCAATTAAATGAACTCAAGCCACATGCTCACAAGAGCTTTGAAAAATATTAGTGCTGTGTTCTAACAACCGCAGGACTGAAAATTGTGGCTGCTGCTTTATTTTATAGAACTCTAAAATATAACAACAACAAAAAATTCCCTGCTCTGTTATAATAGCATTGGCTGTTATTAAGACCACATGCATATATTTAGGTTCACATGTCTCATTATTTTAAACATGTTACTAGACCTAAATACTTTTGCTTAATATTCAAATTGCAAAGATAACTGTTTAAATATTTTGTGACATCTAAGAAAACATCAAGCCAATTCTCAAAGTAGCATTCTGCTGATTTGGGGCCCTGTTTAAGACTATTAAGGGTGAAACACAACAGAATCATTAGAAATTTTTCAGTCCCTGCTTTTTAGTTTGAGTTTATGAATGGTAAAAGGAATGACACTTTCCATCTATAAATCACCTAAACTTATGTTGAGTGGTAGGGGAAGATATATTAACTCAAGGCATCCTAAAAGAAAATTTAGAAAATATTGCTGAATTTACTTAGTTACCTGCAAGAGCTAATAAATCTCTCATCAGAGTCTTTCAATGAGAAAAAATGTTCTTCTGTGATAGAATTTTCTTTTTTATTTATATTTGAGAGTGAAAAGTATAACATTCAGATTATCATCAGATGCTTTAACTACTTGAAAAAATCTCCTTTAAAATATTTACTTTCTGAATTTAAATGATATCTTTTGAAGTGAGAATAATTGCAAATGTCCTTTTGTGGAAAAAAAGTTGGCCTGAACCTTCTATACTTGTTGCTGTTGTTATGTGCCGTCAAGTTGGCCCCGACTCATAGCAACCCCTCCTTGGGTTTCCAAGGTGGTATCACTACTGAAGTAGATTGCCCAACCTTCCTTCTGAGGAGTGGCTGGTGGGTTTGAACGGCCAGCCTTCTGGTTAGCAGTCAAGTGCCTTAGGCACTATGCTACCAGAGCTCCTCTTCTTTACTTAGACCGGTTTACAAGGTCTAGACTGTTGTCTAGAAATCTGAATTTCAGCAGGGTTTCCATCATTCCCTAACTCATAAGGGTGGGTCACTATGCTTAAACTATTTGTGCAAACGATGTGGTTTACACTGAACACCTACTTTCCTTCTGGTCCTCCAGAATGTTGATGTATGCTAGGCAGAGGGCAAGGAGGCCTGGTCACGCAGTGGTTAAGAACTCAGCTACTAACCAAAAGGTCAGTAGTTTGAGCCTACCAGCAGCTCCATGGAAGAAAGATGTGGCAATCTGCTTCCATAAAGATTGCAGCCTTGGAAACCCTATGGAACACATCTACTCTGTCCTACAGGATCACTATGAGTCAGAACAGATTTAATGGCAATGGGCAAAGGCACAGGGTGCCTACCTGATCGCAGAAACCCACAGCAAACCCTTTGACACTTAGTCAATTCTGGCTCATGTTGCCCTTGTGTGTCAGACTAGAACCCTGTTCCCTAGGCTTTGAAAGGCCATGACTTTTCAGAAGCAGGTCTGCAGGTCTGTCCTTCTTCTGAAGCACTTGATGGACTTGAGCTACCAACCTTTTGTTAGCAGTCAAGTGCTTAACTGTTTGTGCCTCCTACCAGACACCAGTGCTCCTTCTGCCCCCCTCCACAAAAACAAAACAAAAAAAACCCACTATCATCTAGTCAATTGCAGCTCATAACAACCCTTCGGGACAGATTAGGACTGCCCCATAGGGTTTCTAAGGCTAAAAATCTTTTTTTTTTTGCAGTTATTCTTTTATTTTTATTTATTTATTTTTTTACTGTGATTTGGGTGAAAATTTACAAAGCAAATTCACTTTCCATACAACAGTTCATATACACTTTGTCTCATGACCTTGACTACAATTTACGCCAATGCTACAACTTCTCTCCTGCTTCCTCCTGATAGTTACCTCTTCCCTGTGCCCATTAAAAATCTTTATAGAAGCAGACTGCCTCATCTTTCTTTCACAGAGTAGCTAGAAGATTCGAATTGCTGATGTTTTGGTGTTTTAACCACTATGACACCAGATCTTCTTCCTACCTGGCTAATCCCAATAAAAACCTTGGACACGGAGTCTCAAATGGGCTTTCCTGGGCAGAAACATTGTACGCATGATGATGCATGGTTGTTGCTGGGGGAATGGACTCCTCATGGTGGGAGGTGCATTGGAAAGTCTGCAACGTGGATTCCTCTAGAATCTGCCTGGGCCTTTTCCCCTTACGATCTAGTTGTATATCCTTACTATGTCACTGTCATACACAGCTGTGAGGACAACAACATGCTGAGTCTCATGAGTACTTCTAGTGAATCTCTGAACATTAAGGTAGCCTTGGGGGACCCCAAAATACTTTTGCAATATTTTGCAAATGTTTTAAAAGACTTGACATAAAGATTGAAAGGGATAAACATGCCATTTACAGTTGATCCATGCATCTTTCTTCAAAGAGATGGACTAAATTTTATGTCATTCTGATAAGCAAAGGAGCTCTGGTAGCTTAGTGCCTAAGGCACTTGACTGCTAACCAGAAGGCTGGTGGTTCAAACCCACCAGCCACTCCTCGGAAGGAAGATGGGGCAATCTACTTCTGTAGTGATACTGCCTCAGAAACCCAAGGAGGGGTCGCTGTGAGTAGGGTCTGACTCAATGGCACATAACAAAAACAACTGATGAGCAAATAGATCAAACATTCTTTCTTTCTCCAGTGTTAAGAAATGGACTTTCATCATCACTGAAAGAATACAGGACACTGGAGATAGCTGGTTTCAAAAGAAATACTGAATAAAGAAAACTAACATGCAAAATTCAAGAAGAAATCCTGTTCTGTGAATGGTATGAATTTTAATCCAAATAAGGTGAAGAGTGGCCCTTTATAACTTCTCAGGCCAGAGGGGGGAGAGATGTAGCTGGGCTGGTGAATGTGTAACAGCTGGCAAGCCTCTGTTGCCAGCTCTGACTTTAGTTACTGGGAGTCCTTGTGCTATGAAATGTAGCTCCGAATCTCAAAGAACCTTTAGAGGGAATTTTTGAAACTTCATTTCTTTCTTATTTTCCTGGGATCATTAAGCTAATAAATGTGAACGAAAGTGCGACTTGGAAGAACCTATGGGAAGGTATGATGATGAATAGCAAGTCAGAAAGGCAGACAGCTGTAGCTCTTGGTATAATGAGTTTTAAGCTGATGCCTTAACATTGTCAGTAAAGCTATTGTGAAAAAATGTCATTGACTAATTGCATGCTGGCTTATTTAGGAGGGAAAGTTTGAGAGCCAATTAAATAAATCCAAGATGGTTATATTCCCTGAGCTGTCTCAAAGTACCTATTTATAAGTATGCTGGGGCTTGGAATACATTTTTAAATGTTAGTAACAGATTTCAGAATGCTATGAATTTTATTATCTCACTGAAGGCAATAAAATGCATCATAGATTTTACTAGAATAGAAGATGGAAATTAAAAATAAAATGTTTTTGTAGTGCAAAGGTTGTTTTTAGTCATGTACCACTCTCTATCTGTGGCCTCACACCTCAGATCTTATCTCATCCCATATGGACACTAATTATCATGATAAAAAAGAACTGGAATGACAATATCAGACTAATTTACCCTGACTTGGATGTGAATGGGAAAGTGATTGTCATTTGTTAGTATAAAGCATTTATACAGTTCTTTTTAAGTTCTAAAGTATAATGTAAAATTAAAAGAGGTTACTTTATCATCCTTGTTGCACAGTCAATTCAATCCATTAAAATCTTCCCCTGATTATTTCTAATGAGAAAGGGATTATTTTATATTACACTAGAGAAATCCCACTTATTTCTCCTGTTTATGAACTATGAACAGGGCAATAGAGCACTTTTCTGAAAGTAGAAGTCACACAATATAATTTCTGAGTGTTCCACTCCACTCACACTGTTTTATTTCTATAGACTACATGAAGGATGTCATGATCACATGTTCATTTTCAAAAGATAATTTTAACTGTGTCATAGGAAATGGCCATGTAGAAGAGAGAGAACAAGAATCCAATCATGTGCTTTTACAACAGTCCAAGCAAGAGAAGCTGCTGACCTGAGTTAGGGTAATGAGTTTGGGAAGGACCAATGTAGACAGATTTGAGAACTATTTAGGAGGTAGAATCAACAGGACTTAATAATTAGCTAGATGTGGCCTATGAGGGAGATGGAGGAAAATTGCCAGATTTCTGCCTTTGACAGTGGATGTGTTGTTGTACCGCTTACTAAGCAAGGAACACAGGAAGAACTGCAGACATGTGGAGGAAAGCAATGAGTTCAGTGTTGGACGTGTCAAATTTGATTTGCCTGTGGTACATATAGAATGAACTTTATAAGTCACAGTTGAATATATGAGTCTGAGGCTCAGAAGAGCAATCAGAGCTTGAAATAAAGATGTGGGAATTATCAACATAGAGAGGTGATTGAAGCTAAAGCACAGAAATAAATTTCCCAGCGAGAATTTGTGAAGAGGGCATGGGGCTGACACTGAGCATCACCACACTGAGAGGTGAGCAGAGAGAGAGGAGACTGCAAGGAAGTCTGAGCAACAGCAGTCAGAGGTATGAGGGAAACGTGGTGAGTATGGACTCATAGAACCAAGGAGATCATTTCAAGGAGGCAATTGTCAACAATGACAAGTCAACAGAGTGGTAAAGTAAGATAGCAACTTTGACCATTGAACTTGACTGTATTCTGGTTCTTGGTATCTATTTGTTGGCAAGGGTAGGTTTAGTGGGGAGTCAGACCCATAGAATGTGGAAAATTGCAACTCCAGGAAGCCTGCATGGTAAAGAAGCCTTCTTCAACTGGATTTTATTTTTAATTTTTTATTGTGATTTGAATGTAAGTTTACAGAGAAAATTGGTTTTCCATTCAACAATTCATATTCACTTTATTTTGTGATATTGATTACAACCCCCACAATTTAATAGCACTCTTTCTACTTCCTCCCTGTGTTTCCAATTTCCATTTGTCCTTTTTTTCCTTTCCCTTCCTGCCTTCTGATCTTTAATCCTGGGCAAATGCTGTCCTTTTGATCTCATATGGTTGACTGTTCTAAGGAGTGCACACCTCCCTCGTGTTGCTATTTTGCCTTTTTCAATTTTATGATGACGCCACTTGAGTGAGCACTCAAGGAAACATCAGAAACAGCGGGGAGGCTTTTCAAAAATGTAGAGTTCTGAGCTACACCCTCAAAAACTCTGATGCATCATTTTGGGGTAAGGTTCCCAAATAAGCATCTCTAATAAATACCCCTCACTACCATTTGTCAGTCTGCAATGCCATGGTGGCTTGCATGTTGCTGTGATGCCAGAAGCTATGCCACTGGTATTTCAAACACCAGGAGAGTCACCCATGGTGGACAGGTTTCAATGGAGTTTGCAGACTAAGAAAAACTAGGCAGAAAGTCTTGGCAGTCCACTTCCAAAAATCTGCCAAGGAAAACCCTAGGGATCACAACCTAATATGTCTAACTGGACTCTAACATCCCAATGATCGTAAAGATGGTGGTGGACTGATACGTTTCTTTCTGTTATACATAAGGTCACCACAAGGCAGAGCCTATTCTGTGGCAACTAACACAAACCAATACTCCAGTGGATTCTGATGCCAGTGGTACACAGATCACTATTTTTAATGTAAAGAGGAGGGTGGGGCTCTAGTAGGTAAGCAGAAGGATTCATGGGGGCTTAAATCCCACAGTGAGTGACCTGAAGGGCCAGGCACCAATAAAGGGGTCATTTATCTGGATTCTAAGAAAGCATTAGGTCTTTAATCTCAAGGAATCTTAAATGAAGAAAATTTCAGCCTGACTCAACACTGTTGCCAGAACTGAAAATCGACAAGAATAGAACAGGCCTTCATTGTCCTGAGCCCTGAGAAGGCATCTATGCTGTGGGCCAAAAGAACAAGTACATACACCTCTTTTAATAAGGAACTGAAAGAAAAGGTTATTAGAAAATGAAATGAAAACCATTGAAGTCATTCTTCCCATCTCACTCTGGTCAGAGACTTCAGATAATCAGAGCGATAGAGCTTTATTAGAATTTTTTTGTCGTATTTGGAAGAAGTATTGTATGCTGAAATACCTGAAAGAAACAACTGATTCCAAAACAACAGTTTTGTGCAACAAGCCTTTTAATAGTGAACATAATATGCTATAGGCA
>NW_006921594.1:424313-425324 GCF_000298275.1 Orycteropus afer afer
AAAAAGAAACTACCCAGGAAAGTATGAACTCATTGAGTGACTCACTTATACTTCATTGCTTTATATACCTGGAGTTGCCCGGCAAAAACTACTAGGCATATGGGATGAACCTAGTAAATACAACCCACCACCTCTCTGTCAGTTTGTACTGTGGTGTTTTGTATGTTGCTATGATGCTGGAAACCATGCCATCTGTACTCCAAATACCAGTATGGTTACCCAATGTTTTGGTCCTCTAGTGCCACTCTAATAGAAAATAACACAGGTGGATGGCTTTACCAAACAGGGATTTATTCTCTTACAGTTTTGGAGGCTAGAAGCCTGAGTTCAAAGTGCCATCTCTGGGAGCTGGGTGAAAATCCCTTAACTTAACCTTGGGCTTCAGCTCTGCTTCTTGCTCCCAGCCCACCCAGCTAGAGGTGTCTCTTCACTCAGTCAGCTGCTGCCTGCTGGGGCTATCAAGCCCAAGGTCAACAAGTAAAATGGCACAGTCTCAAGATTATCAAGCCACATGGGAGACCACTAATTCAAGTCCAGAGACAGTCCCAAGATTGGCAGGAAACAGGGCAGGCCACTGAATGAAGACTTGGCTGCATGCAGGGTCCAAGCGTGCCAAAAAAAGCTACAGAGACCTTTCTCAAAGCTTCTCCTTATAGCTTGCAAGTGGTCATCTAGATGGAACGATGGGTCTCTCCTCATCCAGAGCAAAGAAGAATGAAGAAAACCAAAGATGCATGGAAAAAATTAGTCCAAGGGACTAATTGCAATCCTCAGCCTATATGACCATGAGACCAGAAGAACTAGATGGTGCCTGACTACCACTGTCAACCACTCAGAGGGGGATCTGTGTAGGAGGTCCTGGGTAGAATGGGAGAAGTATGTGGAACAAAACTCAAAACTATTAAAAAAAAAAAAAAAAAAGACCAGGTTTGCTGGTCTGATAGAGCCTGGTGAAACCTGTGAGACTATAGCCCTTAGCTGCCTTTCAGGTCTTGGAATTTAACCACTCCT
>NW_006921594.1:426134-427825 GCF_000298275.1 Orycteropus afer afer
GTTCTCTAGTGCTGCTATAACAGACATACCACAAACGGATGACTTAAACAAACAGGGATTTATTATCTTAGAGTTTAGGGGGCTTGAAGTCTGAGTTCAAAGTGCCAGCTCTAGAGGCTAAGTGTAGGCTCCTCAACTTTGGGCCTCAGCTCTGTCCCTTGCTCCTGGTCCACTGGAGTTAGAGGCTTCCCTTAACTCAAGCAGCTGCTGGCTGCTGAGACTGACAAACCCAAGGTTGACAAGTAAAATGCACAGTCCCAAGATTATCCAGCAATATGGCAGGCCAATTACTGATAACTCAGCCAAATGCAGGATCCAAATATGCCAAGAAGCTCAAGACTTTTCTCAAAGTATCTTCTTATATAGTAGAAGCAGGCTACATCCCTAAGGCATCTATTCAGCTGCTCACAGTAAATTCCACTGTGGAGCTGATAACCAGTCTCATCATGGGGAATAATTGCATCCAGTGGCTCAGCCACTCAGAACAAGGTCCACTCAAGTTGACACATAACGTTAACTGCCACAGTCATCATCATGACTTGGAGTCAACTCTAGGCAGCTAACAACAGTAATAAATATAACAGAAGGGGGCAGTCTTAGGGGCTTAATGAAAACCTGTAATTCAGAAACCTACTTCAGATTTGTTTATAAATTTCTTCATATGGTATGTTTTTAATATGTCAGAAAGATTTTAAAGAAGTTTTCTATGGCTTGCCAACTTCAGATGACTTCAAATTCAGAGTTTTCAACAGACATAAGATAAAATAATTCAACTCTTTTAAATGATATTAAAAATTATTTACTTGATGTTCCTTTGAATTCAGACTTAGGAGGGCATCATGCTTCTCAGGACACCAAATCATCAATTCTCTCTGTGTTATTTATTGAATACTTGCAGCCCATTAAATAGTCTTCTCCGTGAGGATTGCCAGCTTCATCCCAGTGTCCAACACTGTACACAGTGGGTTCTCTATAAATATTCAATACAGGAATGATAAAAAGAAAAGGAAGGGAGAGGAAGTGCAACCAAGGAAGAGATTAACATTCCCTGAGGACATGCTGTATGCCAAACACTGTTATACCCTGAACATACTTCACTCTTAAACCAAAAATGGTAAAAGAAACTTAAAAATGCTATCACTTAAATACATCTGCTCTTGGAATAGGAGCCTCTGGTGATACAGTGTTTAATCGCTAGGTCGCTAACTAAAAGGTCAGAGGTTCGAACACACCCAACAGCTCCTTGGCAGAAAAGACCTGGTGATCTCCTCCTGGAAAGATTATCAAACCAAACCAACTGCCATCAACTCAACTCCATAGAGACCCCCATAAGATTTCCAAGGCTGTAAATCTTTATGGAAGCAAACTGCCTCGTCTTTCTCCCATGGAGTGGCTGGTGGGTTTGAACCACTGACCTACTGGTTAGCAGCCCAATCCATAAAGATTACAGCCTTGGAAACCCTATGGTTTAGTTCTACTCTGTCATATAGTGAGTGTCTCTATGAGTCAGAATCAACTCAACAGCACACACCAACAGATATGGAATAAAATAAGAGAAGACTATAACAAAGCAAAGCTAATAATAAGAGCAAAGAAATAATTCTTCTCAGATTTCAAGATCATTCAAATTTACATAATTTCATGCATTTACAGATTCATTGTAAAAAATTCTTATAAGTGTAAATCCTAAA
>NW_006921594.1:428050-429286 GCF_000298275.1 Orycteropus afer afer
AGTTTTAAGATAAACAAATGCAGATTAATTTACATTTTTATAGAAGTAGAGATTTTTGGAATAGAATAAAATTCAAATAACATGAAGAATATTTTGTTCTGTTACTGCATTTTTGGAAGCAAGATAAAATAATATCTTATTCCAAATCCACTTTGGAGTTTTTTCAAAGAGACAGGCTCACTGAAGAACCAAAAAGACTTTGCTCTACAATGTATAATTCACAATTCCAAAACCCAAAAAGCTCTGAAAAGAAAATAACTTTCATAATGTAATGAATTTTGGCCCATTTTGTGGCAAAACCTAACCTGAATTGGTTAGTGGCCGTATGGTCTTCATTTATTCATGAGGGTGAGAGTTCATACTTATACTACAGAAGTAGCAACATGCTTTATTTTGAGGCATTGACCCAGACTATATTTGGAATACTAAATAACATGGAGTTTACAGGCTTGTGTCACTTGCTAACATTCATGAAAATTTTGATTTTGAAATACTGCTGTCTCCAAGAGTTTCCGATGAGGGTTTATGAATCTGTAGTGCAGTACATCTATGAATGTGTGTGACTCTGTGTGTATGTACATGTGTGTTTGTATGTTTTGGATATGGGGACATGAAACATCACCCTATATTTAATAATTAATTTTGCTTGCTACATATATTTATATTTACAGATATTTACATATATTTATATATTGATTCATATATTTACTTTTCCTTTAATTAAATGGAAGGAATAAAATAAAGCTACTATACTAATAGTTCAAACTAATTCTTGATGTTTTCCTGTGTAGGAGGCACTGAGGGTATAAATATGAGCAGGATCCAATGACTGCACTGTAGTGAGGACAGATGTGAAGATTAATAATAGCAATATAGTCTGACAAATATTGCTAAAGTGATGTTCTAATATGTTTATAAGTCACAGAGGAGGAATTATTAATTGCCTGGGGTATTTGGGAGGGCGGCTGGGAGAGGGGAGGCCAGAGCTGTATCTTGAGGAAGTAAAAGAAGTTCACCAGGTGACAGAGTAGAGAAAGGCCACTCAATCTCAGTACTCAAATCTCAAAAGAGAAATATTAATGCAGTTACTTAAAGAACATGATGTGGTAGTTGAATTTGTATGTCAACTTGTCTGGGCCTGGTTGAGTGGCTGGGCAGCTGGTGGTAGTTATTCCCCATGATGAGACTGGCAATCAACTTCATGGTGGTATCTACCACAAACAGCTGAGTAGCTGC